>NC_062569.1:50028888-50334999 GCF_022837055.1 Prionailurus viverrinus
TCCACCCGTTTAAGCCTTACCTTGGGTCTCCTACTACCCATGCACTATTGGATGGAGTTCTCACACCTCCCAGTGCAGCTGCTGTTCTTGAATTGGCCTGTGCTTTCTAACTAATATCTGTTGATTGTTTTTGGAATTGTCCTATTCTCAAGTTCTTCACTGAAGCTAGGTTGTTTCCCACATAAATGTTTAACACCAGAGTTTATGACTATTGTAGTTTGTTCCCACAAGCTTGTATTTTGGGATTCTTAGGAGAATATCTTGTCATTTACTGTTTCGTTTTGCTATCTAGTTGTTCAGTGATACGTGGGAATTCAGGAAGATACAAAAATGATACCATCTCTACCTTATGAGAATCTCTAGATTCTTTTGTCTTATTGTTAAATTAGGGTACTGATATGATTTGTTTTTTCCCTTAGTATTATTGATGTTTTAAAAAATGTCATCATGATAAGATAAAATGATAGACATCAGGTGAGTTGAGAGGGGTGTTAACCTTTCAGGCTTTTGTATTTACTTAATAGATTTTACAAATAGGTATAATAAAGTTCTCTGTTGTGTAGTGTTGAATTTCATTTGTCTCTACTTGATGTGACTGACAACTTCTTTTCTCATTAGGGTCCTTTTTCTAATCTGTTAAGTTTGGAAGTTTAATTATCAAACTTTTCAACTTTGTGTGAAGTAGCAGTAAATAGAGTCAAGGTTTTGAGGGAAAGGAACTTTTGCTTTCATTACTGGTGATCTTTTTGCTTTTCCCTGAGTTGTTGAAGATTTGTGCTGGATGTAGGCACGTTGATAGCCGAGGTAGAGATGAGGCAAGGATTCAGTATTTCCTCAGTGACCTCTGATGTCATGTGATTAAACATTTTCAAAAGTTGATGAGGAAACAGTGTACATTTTTCTTTTAAATTAGTTGATTTAAAGAAGTACAGATAGTCCTCACTGTATAATAGTAAAACGACCATAAAAATGATTGTGCAGGGGCGCCTGGGTGGTTCAGTTGGTTAAGCGGCCGACTTCGGCCCAGGTCATGATCTCGCGGTCCGTGAGTTTGAGCCCCGCATCGGGCTCTGTACTGACAGCTCAGAGCCTGGAGCCTGTTTCAGATTCTGTGTCTCCCTCTCTCTGACCCTCCCCCGTTCATGCTTTGTCTCTCTCTGTCTCAAAAATAAATAAACGCTAAAAAAAAAAAAAAAAAAAAAAAATGATTGTGCAAACTGAAATCATGCAAAGCAATTTTAATCAATGGGAAGATTACAGTGGTTTTATGACCTTTAAAATCTTTTGTCAAAACATTAATTTTACGTTAATTATAGAAGTATAGAGAAATAAAATACTGAAATTGCCCTTTAAAATAACTTAAAGCATTAGACACAGTGAGACTTATGTTTTCTTTGTAAAATACTGATTAAGAGTAGTTTAAATATTGCTTCTCTTTGCATCTTTTCTGTGCCTTGGTGGCTTTTGACATTTTATCCTTTACACTTTGAAATGTCATGAAGTATCTCCAAGAGTTTCTTTAATGTGAAGTATTTTCCTTGGGTCACTTTCTCTGGTACATTGTCATCCTTTTCAGCATAATCACTTTCCTCATTGATGGTGGTAAGTTTACCTTCACCAAGTTCTTCTGGCTGCACATCTAGCCAAGAGGCACACAAACCACAGCAGTGTCAGCAGCGTCATGGCCAGCAATTTCTTCCACAGCTTCATTTATACTGTATTCATATTTCACTTCTAGTGTCACTTTTCATTTCTTTGCTGCACTTTCTTTTTTTTTTAAACGTTTATTTATTTATTTTGAGGGGGGAGGAAGGGCAGAGAGAGAAGGAGAGAAGAAAGAGAGAATCGAAAGCAGGCTCTGCACTGCCAGCGTGGGGCCTGATTGCAGGGCTTGAACCAATGAACTGTGAGGTCATGATCTGAGCTGAAACCAAAAATCGGACCCTTACCTGACTGGGCCACCCCGGTGCCCCTGCTGCACTTTCATCTTTATTGGTTGGTTCCCTCTTTGGATTTTCCATAGGAGTAAAATGTTATGTGGATTTATCACTGGGCAATAAGGAGGTAACACAGCTGTACTCTAGCTTTTTTGTTTTGCAGTGACCAGTTGCCAATAAACTTTGAAAGAAAGGACATATCAGTCACTCGTCATAATGTTTGTTATTTATGTGAAAATTTGTGGATTGAAGAGCTGGTAACGAAGTTTGTACTTTGTGTAATTACAGTTAATATATGGTAACTGAAATTTGAGCCATGTTGTGGCTCAGACTGGTGTTAGTTAACTGAACTAACAACACAAACAGTGGTGACTGAAATTTGTGCGTGTCAGAATCATGCAAAGAACTCTGCCTGCAGTGTAAAAAAACAGGTTAGTACTTGGATTTGGTAAAAAATTATGACCATGATAAAGGGACCGAAATCTGAGAAATTTACACAATAACCAAGAGGTCATTCAAAAACACTTTCTATTCTTGACAAAATTAGGTAGAGAGGGGGAGAGAGGATCTGAAGTGGACTCTGTGCTGACAGCATGTGTTCCACTGCGGGGCTCAAACTCAAACTGTGAGATCATGACCTCAGCCGAAGTTGGATGCTGAGCCAACTGAACCACTCAGGCGCCCCAATTGAGATTAAGGAATTTTAGACAAATAATTAAAAACAATTTTTTTAAATGTTTGTTTATATTTGAGAGAGGGAGGAGAGAGAGAGAGGGAAAGAGAGCGTGAGCGTGTGCAAGCATGAGTAGGGAGGGGCAGAGAGAGGCAGACTCAGGACCTGAAGCGGGCTCTGTGCTGACGCAGTCAGCCCGTTTGGGGCTTGAACCCACAAATGGTGAGATCATGACCTGAGCTGAAGTCCAGCGCTCAACCGACTGAGCCACCCAGGCGCCCCATTAAGACAAATGCCTTAAAGAGTAGTGTGTACGCACCTGTGTGTGTATAGTCTTAAGGGCAAAGATCTAAAAGGAAGAAGTTTTAGCATTTCTTTCACTCTGGTATATTCTATAAACTTCTTTCTGTGATCTGATTTTTCTACATTGTTCAGTATTCGTATGATTAAAATATTCATTGTTTAGATCTGAATAATCCTTTCTGGCCTGTGGTTTGGTCCTTCTCGCAAATCCTTTGTAGATGGCTGTGATTGTTGCTTTTTTCATTACTGCATCAGAAGTGTTTGTGAAGTTGTGAGGTCTGCATTTATTTTTTCACATAAATGGAGAGGGAAGAGGGATGGAAAGGATTACAGAAGTGTCTGAAGGACTGGCTTATGCTTTTTTATGTGCACATTTTACAAGTGGAGGGGGAAAAACTCAGAAATGTTTATTATAAGCCTTTATTTTTTTAAAATTTTTTTTTTCAACGTTTATTTATTTTTGGGACAGAGAGAGACAGAGCATGAACGAGGGAGGGGCAGAGAGAGAGGGAGACACAGAATCGGAAACAGGCTCCAGGCTCTGAGCCATCAGCCCAGAGCCTGACGCGGGGCTCGAACTCACGGACCGCGCAATCGTGACCTGGCTGAAGTCGGACGCTTAACCGACTGCGCCACCCAGGCGCCCCTATTATAAGCCTTTAAAACGTACTGAAGAGTTACAAGGAAAGAAAAATTTTATTATTTTTAAAGTTTATTTTTAAGAGAGCATGCAGGGGAGGGGCAGAGAGAGAGGAAGAGAGAGAGAACCCCAAGCAGGCTCTGCACTTTGAGCAGGGTGTGTTGCGGGGCTCGATCTCATGAACCATGAGATCATGAGCTGAGTTGAAATCAGAAGTTGGACCCTTAACCGACTCAGCCACCCAGGCACCACAGGAAAGAAAAATTTTAAATCACTTGTAGCTCATTACTCAGATACAACCTCTGTTAATATTTTTTGTATAAATCTGTCTATATTATGTCCATACGTCCTTTTTCATACATGCACATACATTCTTTTACATGGTAAAATATTTTAAAATGGGATTATATATGCTTCCTACAAGTGGGTTTCCAGAGTACAAACACTTTTTAAAGTTTTTTCTTATGTTAATATACAAAAACAGAATAGAGAATAGACTAAAATGAACACTGTGTACTTAACTTCAGTGATTTCATTGCATAGGCAGTCTTGTTTCATCCATACCCACCTACTCCTGCGTTATTTGAAGCCAGTTCCTGGTAACTATTTCAGCATATATAGTTAAAAATTTTACATTTTGCCAAATTGCTTTCAAGAAAAGCATTATCAACATATACTTGACGTAAGATTAAAAAATTAAAAAAAATATTTTAATGTTAAGGGTTAGATGCACATATATAGCATTTCCTTGGGTAATACAAAAATACTCTGATGAAGTGAGTTTGAGCATGCTAAACTCTGGCTGCAAACTTTCAGTTCCTCATCAGAAAATCCTTCATAGGAATGCTGTGACTGTTAGATAGGATGACCATATAATTATTTATTGTTCAAGCTAGGATGCTTTTGAGATTCAAAGGGGGCATTCTTAATAATAATGCCAGTGTAACAGGCATAAACCAGGACTGTATTTTGGCACAACTGTTGTAGGCCTACCCTATTAGATAATACACTTAATACTTTTATGCATAAAGTGATTGTATCAGGTAGTCAATAAATGGTAGCTTTTATTAAAGTGTTTATGTATGCCCATGTATGGATATGTATAAAGATCTTCCATTAAAAATTTTTTTAATGTTATGTGAGAGAGAGAAAGAGTGAGTGAGTGAGTGTGTGTGTGTGTGTGTGTGTGTGTGAGAGAGAGAGAGCATGGGGGAGAGGCAAAAGTGCAGGAGACAGAATCTGAAGCAGGCTCCAGGCTCTGAGCTGTCAGCGCAGAGCCCAATGTGGAGCTTGATTGAACTCAAGAACCGTGAGATGACCTGAGCCAAAGTTGGACATTTAACCGACTGAGCCATTCAGGCGACCTGAAAAATCTTCCCTTTGAAAGAAGTGCTTTGAATTGGCAACTCAGAGTCCTAAGTTTTTTGTTTCTGTGTGTTTTTGGAGCTCATAGTGACCACTATTTTTTAAAATAGCTCTACTTTTCATAATTAAGCAGACATTTGTCTTAATATTTGCAGCTGGAGAATGCTGGAGGAGACCTTAAGGATGGCTGCCACCACTATGAAGGAGCTGTTGTCATTCTGGATGCTGGTGCCCAGTATGGGAAAGTCATAGACCGAAGAGTACGAGAACTGTTCGTGCAGTCGGAAATCTTCCCCTTGGAAACACCAGCATTTGCTATAAAAGAGCAAGGATTCCGGTAGACTTTTCACTTATGTTTTCTAAGGAGATTGAGCTTAGATTGTAGGAGATTTTTATTAATTTGCTTGGACAGTGAATTTTTTAAATGACTGTAAGACATGCAGTGGTTTTACAAGAAATTTTCCATGGTTCTGATTTAAAAAAAAGGAAATTTTATTTTTTGAAAAACCATATTCGTAGTTTATTTTTACTTATTTTTAATGTTTATTTTTGAGAGAGAGAGAGAGAGAGACAGTGCATAGGTAGGGGAGGGACAGACAGAAGGGGACAGAGGATCTGAAGCTGGCTGTGTGTTGACAGCAGAGAGCCTGATATGGGGCTCAGACTCACATACCATGAGATCATGACCTGATACAAAGTTGGATGCTTTACCGACTAAGCCACCTAGACACCCCAATTTGTTTTTTTGTTTGTTTGTTTGTTTGTTTTTCAATTAAAAAGATTGACTTAATTTTAATTGCACCATTACAAGAACCTTTCATTTGAATATTTTATATTTTATAGGATTTAGGGGTCGTACTTGAATTTGGCTAATATGGTCATTCTTTCATTCATCCCAGAGCATTTGATCAAAGGAATGTATACAGTGGCTAGAATACCTAAATGAGAAGAATTCTGTGTCCAGTGAGTCTCTTTTGCTTCCTATCCCCAGAGACTAAGTTTCTAAAATATGAAGATTTCTCAAGTCTAATATAAGGTCTAATTCAACAGCTTACATGCTCATAACTAGTCAAAATGACAACCAACTTCTATATAGTCTCTTCCTTTAACAATTTCTGGTTAATGCTATGCCTTTTCTCACGTAATTAATGTTTTTTCCTTACTAAGAGTGTTGCCAGAAGCAAGCAACTGCCATTTGTAACCTTGATAGGCTCTTAAACATTAATGCTATGTTTCCTCCAAATACAAGATGTTTAATTTTTCTTAAAAACATAATTTTTTTCCATTAGAGAAATGTTCAACTTTTAAAGACTTCGTAGACGTGTTTATCCTGTGAGTGTTGTTTCTGAAATAGAGTGAATTGGACATCAGAAAAGACAGGTTTAAATTTAACTGTGTACTAGTCTTAGAATACAGTTAAAAACAGTTCTGTCTTTTAAACTGTAGAATTTTTAGAGTAAGAAGAGACCCTTGAGTTTATCTAATGCAATTGTCTCTGTTCGCCAGTGAGAACCAGTTTTAGGGAATCAAAAAATGGTGCGAGAATTCTGAATTCCTTCTGTCATATCTAAGCTCCTTCATTCCCCTCACCCAAACAAACAAACACTCTCCAGCAAACTAACCTTGGCTGAATATTTAAGAATAGGGTAGCCAAATACTTGGCAATAGAATGCTAACTGTTTTTCCTGCCCTCTCCCCACCATCATAAACAATTGCTAGGTCTTGCTTGTGTCTAGAGGTTCTTTCTGTATAGGAGTATAGGAACTATAGCACTGTGGCTTTGATTACTATAATCCTTTCTTCTGAGAGATCTATTTGATCACCCTTTTTGTAAAATATTAGTATTATGACAGGAAAGACCTCTTAACCTTGTTTTCCGAAGTTTGACCTGCTTGTTACATAAAATTGGTATCTGGAATGCCTTATGGCTTATTGGGTTTTGTAATTGCAAGTTAGTTTCAAAATAATTGCAGAATAGAAATAGAAGACTCAGAATGAGTGATTAGCTCTTCTTGAGAGTTACTGAGATAAGAATTTTCATAATTGGCTTAAGTACTCCTTGAGTTTCATCCTTGACTAAGTCCATTACCTTTTCTTTTTAATAGTATTAAGAATCTTACAGTCCTGGGGCACCTGGGTGGCTCCGTCAGTTAAGTGGCCAACTTTGGCTCATGAGTTTGAGCCCTGTGCTGGGCTCTGTGCTGACAGCTCAGAGCCTGGAGCCTGATTCAGATCCTGTGTCTCCCTGTCTCTCTGCCCCTCCCCCACTAACACACTGTCTCGCTTTCTTTCAAAAATAAATAAACATGAAAAAAAATTAAAATTAAAAAAAAAAAAAATCTTACAGTCCTGAGTTGTTTAGCAGATTATTGAAGGATGCTGGGCAGTCCCATGGTGGTTATGTTTTATAAAACTAAGTATAACATATTGCAGTTTTAGAGGTCTTGATTACTAAGTATATTTTATAGAATTCTAGCTTATGCATTAAAAAATTTTTTTTTTTAATGCTTAGTTTTGAGAGAGAGAGAGAGAGAGAGAGAATACAAGTAGGGAGGGGCAGAGAACAAGGGAGACACAGAATCTGAAGCAGACTCCAGGCTCCGAGCTGTCTGCATAGAGCCCAGTGCAGGACTCTGTGAGTTCATGACCAAACCGAAGTCGGACTGAACCAGGAGTTCATGACCTTAGCCGAAGACGGGTGCTTAACCGACTGAGTCACCCAAGTGCTCCTTTAGCAACTTATTATACAGTTAAATCTGTACTGGAGGTGCAGGTCTCTCTCTGATTCTGGTTATTTGTAGCCATGTGAGAGTGAAGGTCAGGTGCTGCCAGATTCCCCCCCCCCCCCCCCCCCACTTCCTAAAGAAAACCCAGAAATACAGATTTTTATGTAAAATTTTCAATATTAAAATGTTCTAAATTTTTGGAGTGAATTCTGAAGGCCAAATTGGATCTGTCAGTGGCCAGGTGAGAAGCATAGGCCTCAGTTTGCAGCCTTTTTCATAATAACAGTTTGACTCCCAAGTTAACCTATAGAATGTTCTGTAAATTGTAATATAGTGAAGTTATCATATTGACCTGAGAGAATGCCATGTGGGCAAAAGTCATATGTTCCTTTTCTTGGGTCTTAGGTAAAACTGTTGGGAATGTTGGACAGGTTTTCAGCCAACATAGGTTATTATTCATATTCTGTCATCCTTTGATGTATCTTGCTTTGAGTCATCTAGGGTCTTTCTGTGATGTGCTTTACTCCTTGGGTCCCAGAAGATCTGTATTTTCTCTTTCTCCCTTTAGCATTTTCATTTACTTCCTTCATGAATGAAGAAGACAAAACAAATTCATGCTAAATTTTCACAGATACAAATATTAGTATTTATGTATTTGAAGTTCGTACTTATTAACAAGTGAATGTTGAAATGATAGATTTTAACACATTGCAGTAGAGTAAAAATGATTAAGCTGTGTAGGAGGCTGGATTTGCTATAATATACTGAAAACATAATATAATCCCTGAATCTGTATTGAGTCTCCCTCAGTGCTTCAAAGGAGAGAAAATATAGACTTTGTATAACAGGGGGCGCCTGGGTGGCTCAGTTGGTTGAGCGTCTGACTTGATTTTGGCTCAGGTCATGATCCCAGGGTTGTGGGATCGAGCCTGTCATCAGGCTCTGCACTGAGCGTGGAGCCTACTTGAGATTCTCTTTCTACCTCTGCCTCTCTCATCCGCTCATGCACTTTCTCCCTCTCTCTCTCTCTCAAAAAAAAAAAAAAAAAAGAAAAGAAAAAAATCAGCTGTTAGAGATTCTTCACTGACTCTCTTCCTTAAATCTACAGTGCTATTATCATCTCTGGAGGCCCTAATTCTGTGTATGCAGAAGATGCTCCCTGGTTTGATCCAGCAATATTCACGATTGGCAAGCCTGTTCTTGGAATTTGCTATGGCATGCAGGTACATCGGTGAATTTGCCTTAAGAATTGACTTAATTTTATCCTGTTTGTGACTCTTACTGTATTAGTATTTTCTGTCTTTAGAGTATGTAGGATATTTAGTTGTATGAGCTAATTTGTGCATATTACGAGGGTTTACAAATTGCTACAATAGCATGGCAGAATTGACCTGAGTGGAAATCTCTTTTCAGAAAAAAACAGCTATATTACTGCATATAACATGACACTATCCATTAAAAAAATAAACTTAGACATTCAGATTTACGTGTTACAGAAATAGTACACAGAGCTTCTATGTATTTTTACTCAATTCCCTTACTATTGACACTTTTAACCTTTGAGAGTAAGTTGCACACATGATGTCCTGTTACTTGTTGTATTTCCTAAGGGCTAGGGATCTCTTCTGTGTAACTACAGTACAAATAATAAAATCCGTCAGTTAACATTGATTCACTTGTGCATCTAATCCACAGAGTGAATTTACATTGCACTGTTTGTCTCATTAATGTCCCTTATAAGTCCTGGATCCAAACCAGGACCATGTATATTTAGTTGTCATGTTTCTTATTATCAGACACCTTTACTTTGGAACCATTCCTCAGCCTTTTCCTTCTCTTTCATGACCTTGACAGATTTAAAAAAAAAAAAAAAGGATATTCCAGTTCTTTGTAGATGATGCTTCAATTTTGGTTTATTTGCTGTTTCTGCATTGTTAGATTTAGGTTATTATTTATTTATTTTCTTTGGCAGGAGTACCATAGAAGTGATGCCGTGCTCTTCTCAGAGTATCTAACTAGGAGGCACCCGATCGATGTCTGTGTGTACCATGACAGACAATGTTAATTTTGATTATTTTGTTAAGATGGTGTCTGCCAAGTGTCTCCACTGTGTTATTAATATACACCTTGGAATTGTATCAGAAACAAGAATAAATAGGGATTGAGGTCTAGACATAAGCTATTCTTTTATGAGTTAGGTGTTTAGAAATCTATTTTGGCTGCTTTGGTACTTCTTTGGTTACTTTATTTTTAGGTAGTATAGGTTTATTAGACTAGTAGAATGTGATTACTAAATAAGATGATGGAAGATAATGAACCAGAACCTGCTAAATTCTCACTTAGCAAAGAATGATTTGTTCAATACGGTCTATTTACTGACGAGGTGGGAATAGAAATAAATTAAGAAAAGTTATCCTGGGGCACCTGGGTGGCTCAGTCGGTTGTGTCCAACTTCGGCTCAGGTCATGATATCATGGTTTGTGAGTTCAAGCTCTGCATCAGGCTCTGTGCTGACAGCTCGGAGCCTGGAGCTTGCTTTGGATTCTGTGTCTCCCTCTCTCTCTGCCCCTCCCCTGCTTGTGCTGTCTCAAAAATAAATAAATGTAAAAAAAAATTTTTTTTTTAAAAGTTATCCCTAGTGGTTGTAAGCAACTTGATTTTCTAATTGAGATAATTTTTAACAGTGTGTCTTACTTAACCATGTCATCTGAAAATTGAGTTAACTGGGAAAATATTCCTTGAGTAATAATTATTAATTGATATGTTACAGTATTTTGACTTTTCCAGTGTCAGAAGCAAGATACTTTTTTGTTAAACTCAGAATTCTCTGCTATGATAAGAATAGCCAAATAAATATGATGACTAGATTCACTTGCTTGTGAATTGTCTTCATCTCTTCCCTTTTGCCCACCTTAAGCGGAAGGGAGGACAGGGTCAGAATACAAGTGGAATTAATCTAACTGTGAGAGTTAATCCATTGATTAACCAAATGGAATTGGTGTTAATTCAGATACTGCTTTTTACTTCCCCATGATACTCTGTTCCTCCCTAATTGATTATTGAGAACTGCCTATTAATTTTTGATTACTTGTATGCGTAGCTTAATAATTAAGACAATGTGTTCTTTCTCCCAATGACCGAGTTGTTTTAAGTTTTTGGATTGAAGATAATTTGAAATTTTAGTAAGTGGGCAAAACAGAGGGAGTCATTTTTTTTTTTAAACAATCTGATTGGAACCTTTATGCTTTAATATGAATATTGTACCGAAGGAGGCTGTTTAAAAGGTACAAAGTGAGCAGACCCAGTCAGTATATTCTCTTTTAGCTATCTCTGGAGTATTCAGCAAAGTAAAAAAAATATAAATCAATGTTCACAAAATAAAAAAATATAAATCAGTGTGAATATATTCTAACTTGGATATAAATTAAAAAATAAATTATTAAAAAAAGTGAATGTTTCATTATCTCTATGCTTGATACAAGAGCAGAATATTAGGAATCATCGGTCTGTTAAACAGCTTTACCAGATTTCATTTCTTGCTAATTGTTGTTACAGTTTTCCACTTTGATTTAGAGGAAATACTGATCACTACAAATATGTGACATACAGAGTCCAAAGGCTATAATAGATATTTTCTTCTCTGTGCAACAAACATTTTCTAGTAAAAGGCTCTTTTTCCCGTTAATGTTCTCTGAAATGTCAAGTGGTGATTATGAATTTCACTTGGTTAATAACTTATTTTTAGATTTTCTTATGTAATATTCTAATAAATGCATTTTCTTAGAAGAGCCTGCATCTTGATTTAGTTGATATTTGGATGACTCTTTTTTTTTAAATATATCTTCGCTGTAGGATGTAATGTATTTACATCATGGATTTTCCATGCCAGAGTAGTCAGTATTGATCATACAGCACGACTTAAGTGTTTTTTAGTATATTGAGAGGTATTATAACATTCTGTAAGGAAGACTCTCATAGATACCTTTTTTAGGACCCACTTACAGTGAAATACATGTGGAAAATGTTGCCTTAATTTAAGCGCTAGTGACTGTTTCTCCCTCATGCCAGTCCCTCATATAACTGTGAGGCCTAGTTTTTCTGTTATTCATTAGGGATCTTTATTGTAGCCAGAGCCAGGCCTGCTCAGGTTAAATGTGTACGACAATCTGCCTTTATGTCCTCTGAACTTACATAGTAGGACAGTGGAATAGGCTGATCTTGGTCTTTAGACAAAAATCGTCTTTCCATAAAATACTGGTATAGATGGCACATCTAGCTAATAAGCGGTCTATAAAGGACTGACTGATATTTCTTAATGGCTATTAGTTGGGTAAGTTTAGCACCAAAGGTCTCACTCTGGGATGTACTTTTGCCCCCAACAGCATTCTGAAATTTTAGTAATTTCACTATTTTATGTACTATCTTTTCCCATTCTTGAGACTCTCTTGTCAGAGACTTTCTAATTGCTTTCTGGTAATTCTTTGCTTAAGAAGAAAAAAGTTAGTCCTGCTCGTTGCTCCATTTATCTCTATTACTCTCCACTCAGCATAAGAAATAGAATATTAGTACAACTTTTGAAACTCTCTTTATACTTTTCTCCATTCATGTTTTTTTCCTACCAGAGGCAGCACTTTTCCTGAATTTTATTATTCATTCTTTCTTTTCCTTACAGCTTTAGACATAAGCTTATATCCTTAAATAATGTTATTTAGGTTGCCCATTGATCTTTATATAAATGAAATTCTGCATGTTAATACATTTAATTGTAAGTTACTCATGTTCACTACTGAATTTTTTGTTTGAATAGCACAGATTAATTATACATTTCACTATTGGTATTGCTGGTCTTTTTCCAATTTTTTGCTATTACAGACAATACTGCCATGAATATTTTTGTACTTGTCTTTTGGCGTTCTGCATACTCTAACTTTTCTCTAGGGCAGCCATGAACTGAAATGCTGAATCTCAGCTTTACTAGTAATATTTCCCTCCAATTTACATTCTTGCAGCAGTATGTGAAAATGCCTTGTGCTCTATATTCCTGCCAAGCCTTAACATTGTCAGATTTCTTGTTTTATTTGCCAATCTGAAGAGGCATTAAATGGGATCACATTGTAGGCTTAATGTTCATTTTCCTTATTATTGTAAGATTTGTATGTTTATTTGCCAGTAGTGTCTGCTTTAGTGTAGAAGCATGTTAATGATTTTTGCCCATTTTTCTATTACAGTGTGTTTTTTTACTGTGTTTGTATATGATGGATACTAAACATTAGCCAAATACATATAGCAGATACCTTCTAGATTGTGGCTTGCCTCTTCACTGTTGTAATTTCACTTGGTTTCTGTTTTTATCCTTTTTTTTTTCTCTTTCTTTCTTTCCTTTTTTTTTTGCATCCTGAGAAACATCTTTATTACAAGTGTTTGGTTTCTTTACACACTCCATGAGGTTTTGTCAAATTACTTCTATTAAAAGGGAGTATCCTTCCCTTTCTCTCTCCCAAACCTAACCCTTGTTGCAAAACTGGCAAGATAAGAGCTGATCTGATTGGGGCAGTAGATCTGGAGTACAGCATGAGTTTCTTTTGAGGCATTTATGACATTGGGGTTATGAGGAATCCATACTGAAAACCATTTCCTTAAGTGAGAATACTAAAACAAAAATTTAACAAGAAAACAAATTGTTTTATTATAGGCAAAGTTATCCCCCCTTCTCACAAACACAAGCTTAACTGATTGTCAGCTCTTTGCATTTTAACTTTAAGTAGTGTAGTCAGGAACGGTACCCCCCCCCCGCCCAAGAAAAAAACCAAACAAACATGAAAGCCTTCTCAACAGGTAAGATAACTTCAAATTTTAGGGCAAGCCTTTGGCTTTGTAAAAGCATTTCATTTAGGTTTTGTGAACTTTTAATTTGTGTTGAGTTTGAACAGCTTTAGTTTTCTTGATCATTCAGCTGTCTTTTAATTAAGAACGGCAAATTAAAGGAGGTAGAGGTGCACAAGGTTCACTGAGTATATGAAAGACAGCATTTTCCATTCAGCAAATTTTAATGACTGCTTTGGGCCACATGCTTTGGTAGGCCTCTGGGACTGTGAAGAAATCTGAAGACGTGGGGGAGAACACATGGTCTCATTGTTTTGGCAGTTACACTTGTTTGGCTGGAGTAGAGAAGTGGGGGTGGGGAAGAGAGGTGATACTAGACAGGGGCCATGTAATGAAAGCTTTTTGTGTAATATAAGCGACTTGGACTTTATCCTATAGACAGAGGGTCAGCAAACTGTGGCCTGCCTCCACATCTGGCCCATTGCCTCTTTTTGTATGACCTGCAAGCTAAGAATAGTTTCTGTGTTTTTATTTATTTTTTACTTTTATTTATGTGTTTATTTTAGCACGAGCCAGAGAGAGGGGCAGAATGAGAGAAAGAGAGCCTTAAGCAGGCTCCATGCTCAGCACAGAGCCCCAACCCCGGGGCCAATCTCATGACCCTGGGATCATGACCTGAGCTGAAATTAAGAGTTGGTTGCTCAGTCAACTGAGCCACCCTGGTGCCCCAGTTTTTATGGTTTCAAATACTTGGAATAAATTTTTGTAAACTGTGTGGTTTTTTTTTTTTTAATGTTTATTTATTTTGGGTGTGAGGGACAGAGAGAGAGTGGGAGAGAGAATCCCAAGCAGTCTCCATACTGTCAGCACAGAGCCCTACTTGCAGCTGTATCTCATGAACTGTGAGGTCATGACCTGAGCCAAAACTAAGAGTTGGATGCTTAACCGACTCAGCCACCCAGGTGTCCTGAAATAAAAATTTTTTTAGAGAATTACATTTTGTGATGTGAAAATTAAGTGAAGTTCAGATTTCAGTGTCCATAAATAAAGTTTTATTGGAACATAGCCCTATCCATTTCTTTAAGTGTTGTCTGTGGACAATACTTGTCTGTAGCTTTCATGCTATGGCAAGAATTGCATGGTTGCTTCAGAGGCAGTAGGGCCTGCAAAGACCAAAACACCTACTCTTTACAGGAAAAGTTTACCAACCCTGCTGTAGATGGTAGAGAGCCATTGAAGAAATTAATCATGGTCTAACACAATCATATTTATATTTTAGTAGCTGACATTGGTAGATCTCTAGAATATAGACTGGTTAGACTGTAGCAATGTTTCCTAAACTGTGTGGTAGTTAACGTACTGCAGAAAGTGTTTAATACCTGGGTTTTTAGTTAGGGAAATTTGGGCTAAATGGGTTAACAAGTTTTGTTTTGTTTTTTTCTCTCTTTTGGGCTTAACCCAAACCTTTATTGCAGGAAGTTTTATTTTGAATGTCTTCAGAGGAGAATGTAGAGGGCAGCATTTGCTGATGATTTTGAGGAATATTCCACTGTGCATTGTAAGAATGGACATTTATTTAGCCCTCTGCCTGCTTTTTTGTTGGGAGCTGGGTCAACCTGTAACCTGCATGGGTATGGCAGGTATCTTATGACACCTGTTGTGGAACAGACAAACCCAGATGAGTTGTAGTGGTTACCTCAATCAGAAATAATGATTGTAAAAATCTTTTGTGTATTTTTTTTGGTGTTAGGGAGGAGGTTGGGCAAATGTGAATGATAAATTAGAAGATTGATTGACACAAGGAGGGGCAGAATGAAGAGACTATTTGAAATAAGAGTCTGTAGGTGTATGGGATTTGTACAAATGTATTTAATTGAAAGACCAGATATTCTTGCTTACGCTGTGTCCACACCATAGCCTTCTGCAGGCTTTCAGACTGTTCCTTTGGGGCCAAAGATTAAATCGCTTGGAGAAATTTATACCTGTCTAGTTTTAATACCACAGCTCTTCTATCATCTGCTCTTTTTCTAAGCTCAGAGTACCTTTTAAAATGCTTTTAAATTAAACTCAGATGTAAGTATTAAACCTCCATTTTTAACAGATGAATTAAAGTACACTAAATGGAAAATCTGCCAGTATTTAATAGAAATTAACCTCAGGTCAGATATCTAATCTAGTTTTGTTTTATAACTATTCTTCTTAATAACTGTGTAAGTTTATATGATACCAAGTTATCTATATTTATCCAAGTCTTTGATTTTTGGGGCACAAACATAGCAGATATTCTGAAAATAAGAAATATAAATTACTAAATTAGCATAATAAAATGGGTAATTTTCTTTTGATTTACATTAATGTCAATTTATTCTTTTTTTGAACAGATGATGAATAAGGTATTTGGAGGTACTGTGCACAAAAAAAGTGTTAGAGAAGATGGAGTCTTCAGTATTAGTGTGGACAACACATGCTCATTGTTCAGGTATTATAGATATTTTTAGATGAATAAGAACGGTTAGTAGAGTACCTGATTTAAAGTTGGGATTGTTACTCTTCAAAATTAGAGAATCTGTAATAATGAAATTAAGGCCATCCTAGTGGCCATCGGTGTAATTGTATTTGTTTTCCATTTGAGTGTCAGGATGGCAGAGGGTGGTGGGGAGGCTGATTAGGAATAGTGAAAGCCCTTATGACCTAATTTAAAAACACTTGTGCAGTCTTGGATTCCTGTTTGGAGTTGTGGACTGGGATGCTAACATTTATGGCTTTTCTTTTTTACTCTTTGGCGTACGATTTTAAACATTCGTGTGCCAGGTGTGGCAAATTGATAATGTTTTAAACTATCTTGCATCTGCCACGTGTGTTTGTATATCTCTTCCTTCATGTTTTTTGCTGGGTACTTAGCAAACAGCCAAATTGTTGGACTCATTAGTAAATATGTGTTATGTTTCCCTCTTCACTTTCTCTGTGTTGAGCGTAACTTTACCTAGTGTACTATCTTTTAATATAGTGAATGTATTAATTGATTTTGTTGCTAGGTGATAATAGATAAGGTGCTATAGCTCTAATCTATTTGAAGATAGGTGAATGAGCTATTCATAGCTTCCTAGAATCATTTATCTTCTGCTTGACTTAAAAAAAAAATGCTGTTTTCATTCAGTTTTCTTTTTTTTCAACGTTTTTTTTTTTTTTGTTTTTTTTTTTTAATTTATTTTTTTTGGGACAGAGAGAGACAGAGCATGAACGGGGGAGGGGCAGAGAGAGAGGGAGACACAGAATCGGAAACAGGCTCCAGGCTCCGAGCCATCAGCCCAGAGCCCGACGCGGGGCTCGAACTCACGGACCGCGAGATTGTGACCTGGCTGAAGTCGGACGCCTAACCGACTGCGCCACCCAGGCGCCCCTCATTCAGTTTTCTAAAGAACCATAAACTTTCCTTTTTTGGGTTTTTCCATGTTTTGGGTAAAGCTCATTTTGGTGGATTATTAATAGTGTTACTTACTTTCTTGATTTTTTTTTTTTTTTAAGTAATCTCTACACCCAATGTGGGCTTCAAACTCATGACCCCAAAATCAAGAATTGCATGCTCCAAAGACTGAGCCAGCCAAGGGCCCCCTCACTTAATTCATTTTGACTTAAGTTTCATTTTTATTTCTTTTTCTTTTCTTTTTTTTTTTTTTTATTATATATATTTTAAGTAATCTGTACACTCAGCATGAAGCTCAAACTTAACTCTCAGATCAAGAGTTACATGCTCTACTGACTGAGCTAGTCAGGTGCCCCTTAAATTTCTTTTTTACTTTAAAACTACATTTCCCCCTTACTGCAGTAAATCTGTAAAGTGCAGGCTGATATCGATTGATACAGAGTTAACCTGTTTTTCTTTTTTTTTGGTGAATCCAAGAAGTCTGTTTATTTATAATTTGAGTATAGTTGACACGATGTCACATTAGTTTCAAGGTACAATATAGTGATTAGACAAGTCTATCCATGATGTGGTTACTTTTTTTTTTTTTTTTTTTTTAATTTATTTTTGAGAGTCAGAGCATGAGTAGGGGAGGGGCAGAGAGAGAGGGAGACTTAGAATCCAAAGCAGGCTCCAGGCTCAAACTCAAACTCACAAGCCATGAGATCATGTTCCCCTTGTTATCATTTCTTTTAACTGCTAATTATTTTTAGTTATGGGTTTGTTATAAGGTTCTTTTTTTTTTTTTTTTTTTTTTTGAATTTGAATTAGTTAACATTTAGTGTAGTAATGGTTTCAGGAATAGAACCCAGTGATTCATCACTTACATATAACACCCGTTGCTTGTCACAAGTACCCTCCTTACTTCCCATCATCCATTTAGCCCACCCTACTACTCACCTCCCCTCCAGTGACCCTCAATTTGTTCTCTGTATTTAAGAGTCTCTTGGGTTTGCCTCCCTCTCTGTTTTTATCTGGTTTTATTTTTACTTCTCTTCCCCTATGGTCATGTTTTGTTTCTTAAATTCCACATATGAGTGAAATCATACAATATTTATTTTTCTCTGACTTGTTTCACTTAGCATAATACACTCTAGTTCCATCCATGTTGTTGCAAATGGCAGGATTTCATTCTTTTTGATCATACTGTGTGTAAGGTTCTTAAAGGCTCCATTGACTTGTGCCTAAATTAATTCTTAATGAATAGTTTTCTCCAAATTGGACAGATCAGAAATTTTAAAATCCAATTTATTTTTATCTGAAATAGAGACATAACCCCAGTTGATACACAAAACAGGCCGTGGCTGGTCTCCTCTTTAATTTTGAGGAAGAGCAAAAATAAGTGTATCTGTTCAAAGATTATCATTTTTCAAAACAGCCAAATGGCTCAAAATAATTATATGAACTGAAGCTATTCATTACCAAAATACATTTGAAATCCAGTGCTTATCCATTTCATAATGGAGAGGTTGTTGTTTACATTCATCTGTATCCCAAGTGACTAGTCTTGAGAACCATTTTAGGAGTCATGGTGGTATATGATACTGCAAGAGGATTTTTTAAATCTAAAGATCTGGTTAAAATTTAAAGTTTTTCTGTCTTCTAATTCTACAATTCTGGGACTCCCCTTCATTAATCCTAAACAACAATGATGACAGCAGTTAGTAAACCCAAAACATCGTTTTGGCTTTAATATACTTTTATCTTCTTGCTTTATTTTTAATTAATTTTTTTTAACTTCTTAATATTCAGACCTCTTTCAGATTTTCTCATAATATAAAAAATGTCTTTTTATAGTTGATTTGTCTGAATCAGGGTCAGAGAAAGTCCATGCGTTGCATTTGATAAATGTTACTGACATTTCCTTTAATCCATGCCATTGTTTGGCATGAGAAGTAGAGATACACATTGCTACCAGGTTGTCTTTGTTTCTAGGCCTTTTCAGTGAACAAAGTTAGTCAAAATGTATTCTTTTAGAAATAACAAAATCAGTGTACATTCTTATTTCCAATTAAAATGAATGTTTATAGGGTTTTTATCTAACTCCTTTGATTTTGCATCTCCTTACTGTGAGGCTAAAAATCTCAATTCCTAATTATATTAATTATTTAATATTTATATTACCCTGTGATATGTATGTATTTGTACTCTAGCTGCAAAATAACACTACCAGTATTAGTACTATCACTTTTTGGTAGAAAACTACTGAATATTTAGTTCTCTGAAATGCCTTTTGTTCTTAAGATATTTCCTAATAGGTAAAATTTTGAAATTAGTATTTTGTAGCTTCTTGAAATTATTTTTTATGTGTGTGGTTATACCACCAACTTTATTTTTTCAGTTTTTAAATTTTACAGATTGACTTTTTTTACGTTTATTTTTTCGAGAGATAGAAAACAAGCAAGTGAGGGGCAGAGAGAGAGGGAGATGCAGAATCCGAAGCAAGTTCCAGGCTCTGAGCTGTCAGCACAGAGCTGGATGCGGGGCTCGAACCCTTGAACCGTGAGATCATGACCTGAGCTGAAGTAAGACACTTAACCCACTGAACCACCCAGGCGCCCCAACAGATTGCCTTTTTTGGTATTTAATGCTCTCATTGACTTTTTTTTTTTAATGATGCATAGAATAAATTTAAATTCCAGCAGAGTTCCACTGTTACATGTTTCTAAATTTTTTGATTTACATGTACGGTGAGCTAGTATTTCTAAAGAGAAAAAACAAACTTTAGTGATGAGTAAGTTCTCGGGATCTAATGTTCAGGGATGATGACTACAGTTAACACAGTATTGTATACTTGAAAGTTGCTAAGAGAGTAGATCTTAAATAGATGAAAAAAATGGTACCTATGCTAAAAGATATGTGTTAACTAACCTTATTGTGGTAATTATTTCATAATACATGTGTATATCAGATCATCAGGTTGTATATCTTTAACTTACACAATGTCATATGTCCATTACATTTCAATAAAGCTGGAAAATAAAGCATAAGGTCTCATTGATCATGTCTCTAAGATATTTGTATGTTGTGTTTTATTTTTTGTATGTTTAGGGGCCTTCAGAAGGAAGAAATTGTTTTGCTTACCCACGGAGATAGTGTAGACAAAGTAGCTGATGGATTCAAGGTTGTGGCACGTTCTGGGAACATTGTGGCAGGTGAAAATTTTTAAACCTTTGCAGATCTCATTTCAAAAAACCTTATCTGAAAAGTCTAAAAATATGTTCTGTATGAGGTACTCAAAAAGATTTTTTTTAAGAGTTATTGTAAATGTTATAAAATTGACCATTAATTTATGAAGGGAATTCAATATTAGATTATTTAGAAGTTACTTACTGGTTTGCTCTGAAATACTTAAAAAAATGTTCGTTAATTCATTCATTTTTTAAAATTAATTAATTTATAGAATTTACTTATTGTTTACATCCAAGTTAACATATAGTGCAACAATGATTTCAGGAGTAGATTCCTTAATGCCGCTTACCCATTCATTTAGCCCATCTCCCCTCCCACAACCCCTCCAGTAACCCTCTGTTCTCTATATTTAAGAGTCTCTTCTGTTTTGTCCCCCTCCCTGTTTTTATATTATTTTTGCTTCCCTTCCCTTATGTTCATCTGTTTAGTATCTTAAATTCCTCATATGAGTGAAGTCATATGATATTTGTCTTTCTCTAATTTTGCTTAACATAATACCCTCCAGTTCCATCCACGTAGTTGCAAATAGCAAGATTTCATTTTTTTGATTGCCGTGTAATACTCCGTGTGTGTGTGTGTGTGTGTACCACATCTTCTTTATCCATTCATCTGTTGATGAACATTTGGACTCTTTCTGTACTTTGGCTATTGTTGATAGTGCTGCTATAAACATTGGGGTGCATGTGCCCCTTTGAAACAGCACACCTGTATCCCTTGGATAAATACCTAGTAGTGCAATTGCTGGGTCATAGGGTAGTTCTATTTTTAATTTTTTGAGGAACCTCCATGCTCTTTTCCAGAGTGGCTACACCAGTTTGCGTTCCCACCAGCAGCGCGAGAGATCTTCTCTCTCCGCATCCTTACCAACATCTGTTGTTGCCTGAGTTGTTAATGTTAGCCAATTTTAACCAGTGTGAGGTGGTATCTCATTGTGGTTTTGATTTGTATTTCCCTGATGATGAGATGTTGAGCATTTTTTCATGTGTCGGTTAGCCATCTGGATGTCTTCTTTGGAGAAGTGCCTATTCATGTCTTTTGCCCATTTCTTCACTGGATTATTTGTTTTTTGGGTGTTAATAAAAAACGTTCATTCTAATAAAAGTTCTCCAGATGCAAGATACTGCCTTTAGAGCTCAGGAAAAATTGGAGAATGGTCTGTTTTTCTGTTGTGCCTTATTCATAATTGGGTTTTTAAATGCCTTCCTTAGGTGTACATGGACATTTGCAAAACATCAGACTAAGCACTCAGGACATTTCTCTGAGCCAGGATTGGTAAACTGTGTTCTGTAGTCTGTTTCTGTATGTTCAGGACCTAAAAATGATGTTTATTGTTATTAAAGAGTTACAATAAAAGGCAGGGATTGTGTCCCATGCATGCATGTGTCCCTAAGGGCCTAAAATTTTTACTATTTAGCCCTTTGTAGAAATTTTACCAATCTGTGCTTTAAACCCATTTTTATTCTTGACTTTTCTGAGGAAGAGGAATTGATTTTCTGGCAGTTTGTGATTTTTGACATGCTTACTTGGTTAGTTGTTATGTAAATAATTATCAATCCTAGAAGTCAGTAGAAAATGGGTTTATCAATAAAGTTATTGTTTGAAATGCCACGCTTAACCAATAAGTTGAAGAAAAGATTTGTCATGGATAAACTGAATTGAGTATTCTGCCTGCAATTAGTTAATTAGACTAGTACATTAACATAGAAATGATTGATCATGGTTTTCGTCTTGAAATGTTTTTATTTAATATAAAAGGTCAACAGTGTTAGATGGCTTATGTATTTTTTTTCGTTCAACAAATACTTGTATACCTACTTTGTGCCAGTCACGGTTCTAGGTGCCAAGGATAGAGTAATGAACAAACTGGACAAAAGTCTCTGTTTAACATTCTAGTTGGGAGGAGGTATGGGACAGACAATACACAAATACAGAATATGTCAAGTGTCAGACGGTGTTTAAGTGCATTGAAAAAATACAGGGAAGAGAGGAGTGTTGCAGAATATGTGTGATTAGGGTTGTTCCTGTTTTCTACAGGATATTCAGGGAGGGTATTCCTATAAAATGATACTGGGCATGAAGGAAGTGTGACCCTTCTAGATAGTTGGGGGAAGAGGAGATAGTAGTACAAAACTCCTGGGATGGGACCGTGTTTGAGGAACAGCAAGGAGACTACGTGGTTGGAGCAGAAGAAGCCTGGGGGAGAGTGGTAGAGGTGAGGTGAGGGAGGTGTTTGGGGGACCAGAACACAGACCCTTTGAAACCACTATGAACTTTTTGGCTTTACTCATAGCGAGGTAGAGTTTTGAACAAAGGAGAAACTGAATCTAATTTTAGGCTTACCTTGGCTACAATGAAGAGCAAAGAGGAATGGGTCAAATGTAGGAGTAGGGAGATCACTTAGGAGTCTATTGTAGCAATTAGCAGAGGGGAGTGTAAGGTACAGTGTGGGAGAGGTACAACTGGTCAACAGTTACTGGTTTCTCGCATAGATCTTGTATGTACTTTGTTAGATTTATACCAAAGTATTTCATTTATTTGGGTGCTAATTGTGTTTTCGATTTCAAGTTCCACTTGTTCATTGTTGATGTGTAGGAAGGCAGTGAACTTTTGTGTATCAACCTTAGATCCTGCAACCCTGCTATGATCGCTTATTACTTCTTAGTGTTTTTCTGTGAATTTTTTAGGATTTTCTTTATAGATGATCATGTCATCTGTGAACAAAGACAGTTTTATTTCTTCTTTCTCAACCTGCATGCCTTTTATTTTCATTCTGTTTTTTTCAGTGTTTTTTCTCATTGTTGTTCAGTTTTGGTTATTTCTATTGAGATATCCTGTAGCTGAGAGCTTCTTTCCTCAGCTCTGTCCGGTCAACTAATAAACCCATCAAAGGCATTCTTCATTTTTGTTAACAGTGCTTTTTATCCTAGCTTTCTTTTTGATCCCTTCTTAGACTTTCCATCCCTTTGCTTACATTACCCATTTGTTTTTGCATGCTGTCTGCTTTATCCATTAGTCTTAGCTGCTTAATCACAGTTTTTTTTAAATGTTTATTTATTTTTGAGAGAAAGAGTGATGGAGGGAGGAGCAGAGAGAGGGAGACAGAGCCCGATGTTGGGCTAGAACTCACAAACCATGAGTTCTTAACTTGAGCCGAAGTCAGACACTTAACTGACTGAACTACCCAGGCGTCCCAATCCTAATTGTTTTAAAGCCTGATCTGATCATTCCAACATCCCTGCGATATCTTAGTCTGGGTATCTGTTTCTGATGCTTATGGTATCTCTTTGAACTGTGTTCTTTGCCTTTAGGATGCCTTGTAATTTTTTGTTTGTTTTGGTTGTCATGCATGATGTACTAGTTAAAAGGAATTGTTGTAAATAGGCTTTTAGTATGTGATGGTAAGGTGTGGGGATAGGAAGAGTAGCTCTCAGTTTTTTAGTAAGCCTGGGTCCTTGGGCTGTGGACTTCACAAGTATTCAGTTTTTTCTCACTGTTAGATGGAATGTGATGACTAGAGTGGGCTGGATTTGGAGATTTCCCTTCTAGCAGGTCAGTGGTCTCTGATAGAAAGCTAACTCTTTAAGTGGATTAAATAGTTTCTCCTGAGAGTAGATAGACCTAGTTAAGAAGAACAGAATGTCCTGGTATATTTTAAAATGGTTTCTTTTTCCCTCTCCCTGACATTTACTTTGAGAGCTTAGTCAATCTCCTGGAGGTAAGATTCACAAAAGTGTCAGGGCCCGTGATGAGTGGGTACTCTTGGAATTTTTGTCTCTCAGATTTTCACACTGAATCTCTAGCAATTCACTGATTATAGTTTAAGTTTCCCTACCTCAGCAGTGGTTCCTGTGGATGTTTGCACTCATGGGTTTCTGCTCTGGTAAGTTATGATTCTCTGTGTTCATCTGCAGTCTTTCCAAGGGCGGTGGTTAACTTTCTGTTTATTGTTAGGACACAGCAGTGTCCTTCAGGTTCTTACATGCTGGACTGGATACTGGAAGTAAGACTGGGTTCTGATAGGTTTTGAAAGGAGAGACAAAGGAATTGCTGTTGGATTACATGTGGAGTGGGGAAAAAAGGGTATAATTGGGCTTTAACTCCCAAGTTTTATGACCTGAGTATCCAGAAAGGTGAAGTTTTTGTTTACCTGATGGGTAAGAATGCAGTCATGTGGATTTGTGTATTAAATTCAAGACGCCTTATTAATGATAGAAATAAAGGTATGAGTAGACATTTGTATATGTAGGTCTAGACTGTAGAGTAGAAAATTCGGCTTGAGGCATAAATTTGGTAGTATACCATCATATGGGTAGAATTTAGAGCCGTGAGAGTGATAGATCACTCCATGTATAGAGAAGAGATTTAAGTGCTCAGTACTGGGCAACTTTCATTTGTAGAGATGGATAAGATGAGGAGGAACCAACAAAGATTAAGAAGGAACAGTGAAATCAGCAATGAACCAAGAGAGAATGGTGTCCTAGAATAGAACCCAAGTAAACAAAATGTGAAGTTCGTTGGTATAGTAGAATGAGTATGAGTTTGGGAGCCTGCTAGACCTGATTTAACTACTTACCTAGCTGTACATTTCTTGATATCTCAGAGCCATAAACAGGGGTAATGCATGCACATGTAAAACATTTAGCCTAACACCTGTTGCTTAATAGGTAATCAGTAATTTCAGAAACACATTAGCCAAGTCCATGAAGGTCTATCTGCAGTTAATAGTATCTAAGAAAGGAGTACTTAGAATATTCTGACAGGCCTAATACGTAAAGTTGGTAGCTGCACATTGCATATGAAAGCTACGTGGGACCGAGAGCCAAAATTGAGTTATCATTGGGGTGCCTGGGTGGCTCAGTTTGTTAAGTGTCTGACTTCGGCTGACGTCATGATCTCACAGTTCACGAGTTCGAGCCCTGCATTGGGCTCTGTGCTAACAGCTCAGAGCTTGGAGCCTGCTTCAGATTCTGTCTGTCTCTCTCTGCCTCTCCCCCACTCATGCTCTGTCTCTCTTTCTCTCTCAAAAATAAACATTAAAAGATTTTTAAAAATTGAGTTATCATTGTATTATGTAGACAAAGTAATCTGGGTGGAGAAGTTGAAAGTACTGTGAAATAATCTCTGTAGGACTTATTTCACTGTCATACATAAAGACCTTTGAAGAAAAATTGTGGCAATGTAGTTTTTGTTTTATGTGTTGTCTTTTTTTTCCTGTAGCTAAAAATACACTGATTTATATCAGTTTTCACATTTATAGAGGAAGAAATTGTGAGGATTTCTTCTATGGATACTTAGTTGAGTCTTCAACATGAAAAAATTTTTAATTTGTGATTATTTTCTCTATAAAGGTATAGCAAATGAATCTAAAAAATTATACGGAGCACAGTTCCACCCTGAAGTTGGCCTTACAGAAAATGGGAAAGTAATACTGAAGAATTTCCTCTATGATATAGCTGGGTGCAGTGGGACCTTCACTGTGCAGAACAGAGAACTTGAGTGCATTCGAGAGATCAAAGAGAGAGTAGGCACATCAAAAGTTTTGGTAAGGAATTTACATCTGGAAGTCTACAAATTTATTTCAGTAATAGAACTCAAAACTGGCTTCATCACCATAGCCCTTAAATGTTGACTGGGTGATGGGATGCTTTGTGAGTTGCATGGTTCAGAGTGCTTTTCCAATTACCATACATACTTGTGCTAAAAGCAGCGTTTTTAAAGCTGATAGTTTTGTTTGTTTACTCAATTTGATTTTTCTTTTAATTTCACCTTTTAGGTTTTACTCAGTGGTGGAGTTGACTCAACAGTTTGTACAGCTTTGCTGAATCGTGCTTTGAACCAAGATCAAGTCATTGCCGTGCACATTGATAATGGCTTTATGAGAAAACGAGAAAGCCAGTCTGTAGAAGAGGCCCTCAAAAAGCTTGGAATTCAGGTCAAAGGTATTGATGAACCCCAGAAGAGTAAATATATATATGAGGATTTATTTAACAAATCAAATCTAGCCTTATGGTTTGAATGAACTCATTGCCTTAACCAAGTACAGGTTTCTCAATAAGCTTATAGTTATGTTTTTTACATTATAAGTGTCTGGTTCACGGGGCGCCTGGGTGGCTCAGTTAGTTAAGCATCTGACTTCGGCTCAGGTCATGATCTTGCGGTTTGTGGGTTCTAGCATTTCGTCAGGCTCTGTGCTGACAGCTCAGAGCCTGGAGCCTGCTTCTGGTTCTGTGTCTCCCTCTTTCTGCGCCTCTCCTGCTCATGCTTGTTTCTATCTCTCAGAAATAAATAAAGCCTTAAAAAAAATTTATGAGTATCCAGTTCAAGAGGTGTCCCAGTATAAATTTTAAAACTGTTGATTATTCCTAATGTTATATACAGATAACTAAAATTTCAGCTACCATTTTGTTCTCTTCTGTTCATTTCTCTTTTTGGGTTATCTTTTCCCATCTGTAATATTATTTATGGATGAGAATTTCCCAAGTTTTCCTACAAGTATGGATGTACAGATTATTTTACAAACTGAAAGGCTTATACAGAGGAGTGAAGAGTCTATGGTCATCTTTTTGTTTTTTTAATGTTTATTTCTGAGACAGAGCATGAGTGGGGGAGGGGCAGAGAGAGGGGGAGACACAGAATCCAAAGCAGGCTCCAGGCTCTGAGCTGTCAGCACAGAGCCCAATGCAGGGCTCGAACTCACAAACCGTGAGATCATGACCTGAGCCGAAGTCGGTCGCTCAACCGACTGAGCCACCCAGCCACCCATATGGTCATCTTTTTTCCTAGTTTTTTTGAGAAATCATTGATAACACATCACTGTATAAGCTTAAGACAATAGCATGATGATTCGATTTTACATGTATTTTGAAAGGATTATCACAGTAGTTCCAGTTTACATCCATCTTCTCATATAGGGACAGTAAAATTAAAAAGGAAAAAATTTTTATGACATGAACCCTTAGGATTTACTCTTAACTTTTCTGTGTATTATTCAGCAGTATTAGCTATAATTGTCATGTTGTACAATATAGCCTTAGTGCTTACTCATCTTATAATTGGAAGTTTGTATCTTTTAACCTAAACTTCTTCCCAATTCCCCTTCTTTCCACCCTCCACCTCTGATAGTAAGTCTGATCTCTTTTTCTATGAGTTTGGTTTTTTTGGAGTCAACATATAAGTGAGATCATACAGTATTTGTCTTTCTCTGTGTGACTTATTTCTCTTAATACATATAAGGTCCTTGCATGCTGTCACAAATGGGTAGGATTTTCTTGTTTTTTTAATGGATGAATAATTTTCCATTGTATATATGTACCACATCTTTATTTACCCATTGATGGATGCTTACTTAGGTTGTCTCCATATCTTAGCTATTGGAAGTTATGCTGCTATGAACATGGGAATGCAGATATATTTTTGAGTGCTTTCATTTCCTTTGGATATATCCCAGAATTAGAATTGCTGGATCGCATGGTAGTTTTATTTTTAATTTTTTGAGGATCCTCCAAACTCTTTTCTTTAAATTTTTTTTTAAAAAATGTTTGTTTATTTTTGAGAGAGACAGAGACAGAATGCGAGTGGGTTAGGGGCAGAGAGAGTGAGAGAGAGACACAGAATCTGAAGCAGGCTCCAGGCTCCGAGCTGTCAGCACAGATCCTGACTTGGGGCTTGAACTCATGAGCTGTGAGATCATTACCTGAACTGAAGTCGGATGCTCAACTGACTGAGCCACCTAGACGCCCCCCCTCCAAACTCCCCTCTATAGTGATTGTACCAATTTACAATCCTAACAACATTGCACAAGGATCCCTTTTCTCCACATCCTTGCATTTGTTAATCTCGTCTTTTTGATAATGGCCATTCTGACAGGAATGAGGTAATACCTCATTGTAGTTCTAATTAGCATTTATCTAATAGCTAGTGATATTGAGCTTCTTTCTGGGTACCTGTTGACCTTTTGTATATCTTCTTTGGAGAAATATCTGTTCAGATCCTCTGTTTTTTCATTGGGTTATTTGTGTTTTTGCTATTGAGTTGTAGAAGTTCTTTACATATTTTGGATATTAACCCCTCTTATCAGATACATGGTTTGCAAACATTTTTTCTCATTCTGTAAGTTGCCTTCTTTTTTGTTTTTTTTAATGTTTGTTTATTTTGAGAGAGAGAGAGAGAGAGTGAGTGGGAGGAGGGGGGGGCAGAGAGAGAGAGGGGGAGAGAGGGAATCCCAAGCAGCAGAGAATCTGCTCAGCACGGAGACAAGCTGCGGGGCTCCATTTCAAGACTGTGAGATCATGACCTTAGCTGAAATCAAGAGTCAGAAGTTTGACTGAGCCTTCCAGACACCCCTGTGGGTTGTCTTTTTACTTTATTGATGGGTTTCTTTTGTTGTGCAGAAGTTCTTCAGTTGGATATAGTCCCACTTGTTCATTTTTGATCTGTTCTTGTGCTTTAAGGGTCCTGTGCAAAAATTCATTACCAAGACCCGTGTCAAGGAACTTTATTTCTGTGTTTTCTTTCATGGTTTCAGGTCTTATATATTTAGGTTTTTAATCTATGTTGAGTTAACTTTTCTGAGTAGTAAAAGGCAGGGGTCCAGTTTCATTCTTTTACATTTATATATTCCATCACCATTTATTGAACAGACTGTCTTTTCTCTATTGAGTATTCCTGGCTCTCTTATCAAATATTAGTTGATTGTGTATGCTTGGGTTTATTTCTGGGCTCTTGATTCTGTTTTTTTTTTTTTTTTTGTCTTTTTATGCTGATACCATACTGTTTGGATGAATACAGTTTTATAGGATAGCTAGAAATCAGGAAGTGTGATACTTCTGCTTTGTTCTTCTTAGGATTTCTTTAGCTATTTGGGGTCTTTTGTAGTTAACACATATTTTAGGGGTGTTTTTTCTACTTCTGTTTAAAAAAACCCGTTGGGTTCTTGGTAGGGGTTGCATTAAATCTGTAGATGGCTTTTGGTAGTATTGACATTTTAACAGTATTTTTCTAATCCATTTATTCATTAATTTTCCATTTGTGTCTTTGATTTCTTAAATCAACATCTTGTAGTTTTCATAGTAGAGATCTTTCACCTTCTTAGTTAAGTATTACTGTTTTTGATACTGTTGTAAATGGGATTGATTTCTCTATTTTTTTTTTTTTGAAAATTTGTTGTTGGGGCGCCTGGGTGGCTCAGTCAGTTAAGCAGCCGACTTTGGTTCAGGTCATGATCTCGCGGTCCGTGAGTTCGAGCCCCGCGTCGGGCTCTGTGCTGACAGCTCAGACCCTGGAGCCTGTTTCGGATTCTGTGTCTCCCTCTCTCTGGCCCTCCCCCATTCATGCTCTGTCTCTCTCTGTCTCAAAAATAAATAAACGTTAAAAAAAACAAAAAAAAAAAAGAAAATTTGTTGTTAACATATAGAGACACTACTGATTTTTGTATGTTCTGTATCTTGTAACTTTACTGAATTCATTGATCAGATCTAAGTTTTTTGGTTCAGTCTTTAGGGTTTTCTCAATATAAAGTCATGTTACCTGTAAATCCAGACAGTTTGATTTTTTTTCCTTTCCAATTCTGATATCTTTTATTTCTTTTTCTTGCCTGATTTTTCTAGCTAGGACTTGTAGTACTTATGTTGAATAGGATTGATAAGGGTGGGCACCCTTGTCTTGTTTCTGGTCTTAGAGGGAAAGCTTAACTTTACACCATCTAGTATGATGTAACTGGGCTTGTTGTATGTGGCCTTTATTATGGTGAGATATGTTAACTCCTGTGCCTAATTTGTTAATAGTCACTTTTTTTAAATTTAATTTTTTTAATTTTTTAATTTTATATCCAAGTTAGTTAGCATATAGTACAATAATGATTTCAGGAGTAGATTCCAGTGATTCATTCCCTATGTGTAACACCCATTGCTCATCCCACAAGTGTTGTTCTTAATGACCCTTACCCATTTAGCCCATCTCCCACCCATTATCCCTCCAGTAACCCTCAGTTCTCTGTATTTAAGAATCTCTTATGTTTTGTCCCCCTCCCTGTTTTTATATTCTTTTTGCTTCCCTTCCCTTATGTTCATCTGTTATGTATCTTAAATTCCACATATGGGTGAAGTCATATGATATTTGTCTTTCTCTGACTTGGCTTAGCATAATACCCCCTAGTTCCATCCACATTGTTGCAAATGGCAAGATTTCATTGCTGAGTAATACTCCATTGTATATCTATATATATCACATCTTCTTTATCCATTCATCTGTTGATGGACATTTGGGCTTTCCATACTTTGGCTGTTGTCAATAGCGCTGCTGTAAACATTGGGGTGCACGTGCCCCTTCAAAACAGCATGCCTATATCCCTTGGATAAATACCTAATAGTGCAGTTGCTGGGTCTTTGGGTAGTTCTATTTTTAACTTTTTGAGGAACCTGGTCACTTTTTTTTAAGTCCACTAGTAAATTTTTAGTTTTTTTTTTTTAATGTGTATTTATTTTTGAGAGAGAGAGAGACAAAGCATGAGCCGGGGGGGGGGCGGGGGCGGGTTGAGGTGAGAAGAGGGAGAGCCAAAGCACAGAGCTGTCAGCACAGAGCCCGACATGGGGCTGGAACTCATGAACCGTGAGATCATGACCTCAACCGAAGTTAGATGCTTAACTGAGCCATCATGACCTCAACCGAAGTCAGATGCTTAACTGAGCCACCAGACACCCCTAAACTTCTTAGGTTTTAATTGCATTTATGTTTGTAGCTATCTTTAATACTTTTTTTTGTTTTTAATGATTATTTTCAAGAGAGAGTGAGCGAACATGAGCAGAGGAAGGACAGAGAGAGGGAGAGGGCCTGAAGCAAGCCCCAGGCTCCACGCTGTCAGCACAGAGCCCAATGTGGGGCTCAAATCCATGAACTGTGAGATCATGACCTGAGCTGAAGTCAGAGGCTTAACAGCTGAGCCACCCAGGCGCCCATATCTGTAATACTTTTTAAAAACAGGGTGTAATCAGTAGTTACATTGAAATCAAGTCCATACTTTAATGATACAAACCATGCATATTATTGAATTAGTTGGAATTGATGCCAGAAGGTTGACTGTAAAATGAAGACTTGTCGTTAAACACGAAGTGAAGATGAGTCTATTTCTTTCTCTTTTGAAGCTTCACTAAAATAACATTACAGGCATAAAACAAATATAATGCCACAGGACAAGGAATAGGGGAGGTGATAGCAGTCTAATGGTGTAACAAAATGTTGGAAGGTGGAAAGCAGATGGATAATGTGGATTTTCTCTGATAAGCTAATGGCTCTTGACCAGGATGCCTAACTAGCCAAGCTTTTTCCAAAATCCTGGAATGGACCCTAGAAGTGTCTTTACGTATTTATTTCTATCTTGTTGTGAAAGATGCAAGTAAGATATTTTAATAAATTGTAGTTAATTCATTTTGTCTTTCCACCATAACTTGAGCTTTGTTTCGTGGTGTTGAAGTGACTGCAGGCATTTTGGGATTAGGCTAAGAAAAAGCTGAGTTGGGGACACATTTAGTTTGGGTTTAGTGGCATATATGTGATTTGTAATCATTTCTATGTGTAGTTTGTGTTAACCATCCTAATATTAACTTGTGATTTAAAAAAAAACAAACAAAAACCTTGTGGTTATTCATTCTTTTTCTTAAAATTTTTTTTTTTTAACATTTACTTGTTTTTGAGAGAGAGATAGAGCATGAGCTGGGGAGGGGCAGACAGAGAGGGAGACACAGAATCTGAAGCAGGCTCTGAGCTGTCAGCACAGACCCTGAAGCGGGGCTCGAACCCATGAACTGTGAGATCATGACCTGAGCTGAAGTCATACATTGAACTGACTGAACCACCCAGGTGCTCCTCATTCTTTTTCTTGAAGGGAGCCTCCAAGTTGTAAAAGTTTTATCCTCACAAAAACTTGCATCTGTCCCTGGTAACTGATATAGTAGAATGGAGGACTCTCAAACTTTGGTGGGAGGGGTGTTAAGGGGAGGAAGGTAACAAAGTTGAGACTTGTGGGGAGGCTCAGGGTTGACTTCCCAGTGTGGTGTGGTTCTCTGGGTGATCCTAAAACCGATTGGTTGAATACCTGAGAAGGAGATCCTTTTCCTTAACACAGGAATAAACTGCTCTATCCCTCCACATCGTAAGACTAGATTTACTCTCTACAGAGGCTAAATAAAAGACACTCTGGATTTGGGCATATCAATACCAGGCATAGTTGAGGGTAGAAATAAGATTCTACAGTAGAAACAGTAAGATTAAGCAAAAATCTGTGTACTGAATGGCTACTCCCTCTCCTTGCCACTTTCTGTGTTCCATTATCAGAATGCTGATAGGCAGGAGATTTAGGGTGTCTATTCTGGGGTAATTGACCAGTTTAAGAGAAAGAGCTACAGATTCACGGCTGTATCCCAGTGAAATGACCAGCTGTATGTCGGTGAAACTCACCAGTTGTTCAGCCTTTCTACCAAGTAGAGATCTTAGTCAATTTTTAAGTATCTTGCTGTTTAAAAGTAAAAGGACAGGGGCGCCTGGGTGGCTTGGTCGGTTAAGCGTCCGACTTCAGCTCAGGTCATGATCTCACGGTCCGTGAGTTCGAGCTCCGCGTTGGGCTCTGTGTTGACAGCTCAGAGCCTGGAGCCTGTTTCAGATTCTGTGTCTCCCTCTCTCTCTGCCCCTCCCCTGTTCATGCTCTGTCTCTCTCTGTCTCAAAAATAAATAAACATTAAAAAAAATTAATGAAAAAATAAAAATAAATAAAATAAAAATAAAAGGACAGCCAGAGATTGCTACATATATGTTGATAAACATCAGTTTTTCAAGAGACTAGTTAATTCAGTGTGCACTTCTGAGGACTTTGACCCTTCTATATGAACCACTGCTTTCAATTCCCTTGGGGCTATGCTTCTTCCTTTAGCTTTTCCTTATTGCTCTGGTGAGGCATTGAATACAGGGAAAGCAGCCACCATAATTTATAATGTCATTCCCTTGGATTATTAAATGGCACAGGATTCTCAAAAGAACAAACTTTAATGAGTGCCTATGTCTGGACACTGTTAATCGTGGTTTGTTGGTAGTTCTGTAATATGTAGGCAAGGTAAGTTGTGATCAAAAGATCCATCTAGGTTTTCTTTCCGTGGTTTGACCTGTTATTTATAGTTTTTAAAAATGTTCTATTTTAAAATGTGCTTCTCCCTCTCCTTCAGTGATAAATGCTGCTCATTCCTTCTACAATGGAACAACAACTCTACCAATATCAGATGAAGATAGAACTCCACGAAAAAGAATTAGCAAAACGTTAAATATGACTACAAGTCCTGAAGAGAAAAGAAAAATTATTGGAGATACTTTTGTTAAGGTACCTTTTTGATATCCACATTGTATGCTATTTTTGATGTGAATTTTACTATTTGTTTCCTTGTTATATCAAATAACCAAGTTTACTACCTAATTTTAATTCTTTTTTTGGTTAAGAATTTTAGTGTATGTTGCTATTATACTGATTGGTAGAAACTATTTTATGTTTCAAAAACCATGTTTACTTATGTTGCCAGTCTATTGTTTTAACTATTTAAGAATAGATATTATCAATTGATGTTAGACTTCAGTTCTTTGGATATTTCAATGGCTACTTTTCAGCTTCGAATGTTTCCATACCGTTTTGAATCTCTAAAGCATATGTTCTTAATTTACTTCTGGGAGTTGGTGCAGATTTTATCTCTTGGTCAGGATTGTAAAAGGACTCTGAGAAATTTTGCTGACGGTATAAAAAAGACTGCTATCTTTTTAAAAGATTTGTCTCCTAAAAGGCTGTTTTACTCCTCTTGGTTATAGATTGCCAATGAAGTGATTGGAGAAATGAACCTGAAACCAGAGGAGGTTTTCCTTGCCCAAGGCACTTTACGGCCTGATTTAATTGAAAGTGCTTCCCTTGTTGCAAGTGGCAAAGCTGAACTCATCAAAACCCATCACAATGACACAGAGCTTATCAGAAAGTTGAGAGAAGAGGTAAAAGCTTGTGAGAACTTTAACATAAAGCCTTTCTCCCTCTCGCTCATCCCTCCCTGAATCATTTTTAATTGTACAGTTCAGTAATGTTAAGTATATTTGCATTGTTATGAGACAGAGCTCCATAACGTTTTCATCTTGTAAAACTGAAACTTCATATACCCACTGAACAACAGCTACCCTCCTTTTCTTCTTCCCAACACCTGGTAATCACCATTCTACTACTTTAGGTACTCCATATAAGTGAAATCATATAGTATTTGTCTTTGTGACTGGCTTATTTCTTTTAGCTTAGGTCCTCAGGGTTCATCCATGTTGTAGCATGTGACAGGATTGCCTTCCTTTTTAAAGGCTAAATAATATTTTTTTGTATGTGTACACATTTTGTTCATTTATCTGTCAGTGGACATTTGGGTTGCTTCCACTTTTGTCTATTGTGAATTGTGTTGTTATGAACATGAATTAGCAAATACCGCTTAGAGACCCTGATGTCAGTATTTTTGGCTATATACAAGAAAGGCTGGATCATGGTAGTAGCTCTATTTTTTTTCAAGGTGTTATTTTTAAGTAATCTCCATGCCCAACATGGGGCTTAAACTTCTAACCCTAAGATTGAGTTGCATGCTCTACTAAGTGAGCCAGCTAGGTGCCCCATTATAGTTCTTTTTTTAATTTTTAAAAGGAACTTCTTAATATTTCCATGGCAATTCAACCATATTCTAGTCCACCAGCAATGCACAAGTGTTGCTGTTTGTCCACACTTTACCAACAATTATTACTCCCCCCACATTTTTTTTTTTTTTTTTGGTAATTCACACTCATTAGGATGGCTATTATCTGTCTTTATTTTATGCATCTTAGTGGATGTGACGTGGTATCTTTGATTTTGACTTGCATTTCCTTAATAACTAATGATGTTGATCATGCTTTTACATGCTTATTAGCCATTTGTGTATCTTCTTAGAAATATCCAGATCTTCTGCACATTTATAAACAAGTTTATTGATTTATTTTTATTTTTAAAACTTTTTAAAAGTTTATTTATTCATTCTGAGAGTGACCAGGGAAGGGGCAGAGAGAGAATCCCAAGCTGACAGCACAGAGCCCAGTGTGGGGCTTGACTTATGAACTGTGAGATCATGACCTGAGCTGAAATTAAGAGTTGAAATTAATTAGTTGTTTAACTAAGAGTTGAAATTAATTAGTTGTTTAACTAATTGAGTCACACAGCCACCCCAAAAGTTTATTTATTTTTGAGACAGAGAGAAAGAGAGTGCACACATGAACGTGAGTAAGGGAGGGGCAGAGAGAGAATCCCAAGTAGGGCTCCATCTCACAAACCGTGAGATCATGACCTGAGCTTAAATCAAGAGTCAGATGCTTAACAGGTGCCCCCAGATCTTTTGCACATTTTTAATTGGTTTGTCTTTTTATTATTGAATTGTAAGTGTTCTTTATTCTAATTGTAGATCCTTTATCAAGTATGATTAGGTTGTCTTTTCACTTACTTGATAGTATCATTTGGAGAGCTTTAATTTTGAAACACTAGTATGGTATTTTTGTTTTTAATTAAAATTGTTTTTTTAATGTTTATTCTTGAAAGATAAAGACAGTGTGAGCAGGGGAGAGGCAGAGAGAGAGAGGGAGACACAGAATCTGAAGCAGGTTCCAGGCTCCAGGCTGTCAGTAGCACAGAGCTTGATGTGGGGTTCGATCTCACAAACCGTGAGATCATGACCTGAGCTGAAGTCGGATGCCTAACCAACTGAGCCACCCAGACGCCCATCAATTTTTTTTTTAATGTTTGTTTATTTTTGAGAGAGAGACAGAGCGTGAGCAGGGGAGGGGCAGAAAGAGAGGGAGACATAGAATATGAAGCAGGCCCCAGGCCCTGAGCTGTCAGCACAGTGCCTGATGCGGGGCTCGAACTCAAAAACTATGGGATCGTGACCTGAGCCGAAGTCGGATGCTTAACCGACTGAGCCACCCAGAAGCCCCTAGTATGGTATTTTCTAATTGTCTTGTATTCTAATGAGAACCAGATCAGAGATGGTGGTTAGGACTGCTCTGATTTATTTATATTTGAAAGGTTTATGTTTAAAATGTGTTTCAAAGAGAAATATGAGGATCAGTAAAATATGTGTCTAATTTCTTATAAACATATGGGAGGAGATATACTTTAAAATATGAAATTTTAAAGAATGGTATTTTAATCTAAGGTAGAAGACAATAGGAGAGGCCAGTAATTTGTCACTCTTTATTTTCCATGTCATTTTGTTACTAATTTGTATTAATTGGCTTTCTGCCTCTGTAGGGAAAAGTAATAGAACCTCTGAAAGATTTTCATAAAGATGAAGTAAGAATTTTAGGCAGAGAACTTGGACTTCCAGAAGAGTTAGTTTCCAGGCATCCATTTCCAGGTAAGGAAAAAAAAAAAAGCATTGCTTGATTTGCCGTTGTACCTTCATGTTGAAGAAAAATCAGTTCAGACAATTTTGAAATAATTTTTTATCTCACGGAATATGTAACTTTAGAGAAAGGAAAGGGTGGGTAGGGGATAAAATTCTTCTTAGTATCTATTATATATACTTCATTTTCTTACATAATCATTTTCCATTGTATTTGTGTATATATTATACCAGCCCAGTGAGTCTGGCCTATGATGTTGCCATCAGATGAGAAAAACAAGGCATAGAGATATTTTAATAACATTGCCACACAAGAGCTGGGATTTATATGTTATTTCTGCTATACCATGATGTATCCCATGGAAGACCAGGTTAAAATGTGGTTCTCTGAAATCCTAAATCCTATGGTTAAATTGTCTGAGTGGATGAATTACTTCTTTGCATAGTGCTGTATGTAACTAATTCATGAACAACAACAAAAAAAGTACTTTGTTTAATCATGTGCTGCTGTCATATAGAAAAATAACTAATTAGAGGTGGTATTGGTTTAAATTTAGGACTGAGACTCTTAAACTGTTTTTGTTATAAGTTCTTGAGCTTGGGTAAGTCTTGTACCTCAGTTTCTGGCTCTTTGTAATAGTTATTAGGTGATGATTTGCAAGAATGGCCTAATTAAATTAAAAAAACACAGTAAAGGTTAACATTTCTGAAATACTAGTATGTGCCAGGCATTCTGCTAAATAATTTACACATACTGTCTCATTTGATCCTCACAATAGAAACTACCATTATTCTCTTTTATAGATGAGGAAATTTTAGGGGCAGAGCCCAGTTTGCCAAAAGTTAACACAGATTAGGTATGGAGCTGGGATTCTAGCCCCGATGGCTTCACCTCACAGTTTGTACTCTTAAATACCATATTGGTTCCATAAACAGTGTTACAGAGTTATAACTCATTTGGTAATTAGTGTTGTTTGTGTCTGTAAAGTTCAAATCTAGGAATTCAGGATGTTTAATTCCTAACCTGTGTGTTGGCAAAGGATTGTGTATGAATGTAATGGAGGCCAAGTGGTCCTGTGTCCTTGGGCATCATTGCATTAGATTCACTTGACTTTTTAAAATTTATTTTGTTTATTTTTGAAAACACACAAGCAAGTGGCAGAAAGAGAGGGAGAGAGAGAATCCCTAACAGGCTCCTTGCTGATAGCACAGAGCCTGATGCGGAATTCGAACCCATGAACTGTGAGATCATGAAGAGTTGGGTGCTTAACTAACTGAGCCACCCAGACACCATATAGATTCACTTGACTTTTAAAAATCCATTTTATATATTGGATTTTTTTTTATTATGTTAGATTTCTTTAGTAGAAAATATTGTGCTGCTTAAAAAAAAAATTAGGCATACTACTTACCTTAAATAAGCTGTTGATTCTACAGATGAAGAATGAAACAGGAATTAATGGAACATGGCTAAGGTTTTGTCTATAATCAGGCATCTCAAGGGATGCCTTTTCTGTTCTTACAATATAGAAGCAGAATCCATTTTTCTTAGATCTATGCATACCTTATGTTTTTATCCTTTGTAAGTATTTGATGAAAGAGAAATGCCAGTTCACATTTTTGGAGTTAAACAGTCTGTTGTACTTTTTTTTTTTTTTAAACAGCATACTCTTCTTTTTTTTTTTTTTTTTTTTTTTTTTTAATTTTTTTTTCAACGTTTATTTTATTTTTGGGACAGAGAGAGACAGAGCATGAACGGGGGAGGGGCAGAGAGAGAGGGAGACACAGAATCGGAAACAGGCTCCAGGCTCTGAGCCATCAGCCCAGAGCCCGACGCGGGGCTCGAACTCACGGACCGCGGGATCGTGACCTGGCTGAAGTCGGACACTTAACCGACTGCGCCACCCAGGCGCCCCAAAACAGCATACTCTTTTTCCTAAAATTAGATTAGTAGTTGAATCTGGGTGGTGAATAATAAGGTGGTTCATTATACGGTACTCTTTACTTTTGTATGTTTAAAAATTCTTTTAATAAGTTTAAAAAAGATTGGCACATATCTTGTGATTTAAACAGTTTTCATTGGAGAATACTGTGGCAATACATGGACTATCAAAAATAGATAAAAATCCTTGATGTAAAGGAGATGTAAAGAGAACTAAAGCGTTCTAAAAAATGATGAGTTGGATGGGAAATTAATAGTCACATTTGAAATTAAACACTTCAAAAAACTTACTATAGTTATGTCAATTATAATTCAGTAAAGTTGGAAACAATGGTCAATGGATTTTAATTTTTGGAAGGATTTTTATATTAGAAACTGATACTTTTGTATTACATTTTAATATAAATATAAAATTTATATTAAATACCATTGTTACTATTCTCTTTAGGTCCTGGCTTGGCAATCAGAGTAATATGTGCTGAAGAACCTTACATTTGTAAGGACTTTCCTGAAACCAACAATATTTTGAAAATAGTAGCTGATTTTTCTGCAAGTGTTAAGAAGGTAATAATTTGCATTGAGTTTATATATTGTAGGTGTTTTAAGTAGACACAGCTAATCAGTATAAGGAATTGGATGGATTCTTGCAGTAGTAGTTTCATTTTTTGGAAATTCACAGTAATTTAACATGTTAAGTGACTCTAAAGAAAATATTCTCTAGAGACTTTCAAATGCAGACTTTTCAGCCATACAACAGATTAGATAGCTTGAATCCTTAAAAATGCTAGATATGAAAGGGTGTTTAAAAGTATTGTATATTTAGTATAAGAAAATAAGGAAAAACGTTTTAACTCGAAAGTGAAGATAAGTCTCCCAGTCCTTCTGTAGATTCGATGCCTGAATTCATAATCTGTGTGGTCTGAAAAACTGCAGGCCAAGAATTTCAGTTTAAAGTGAAGCTTGATTGCTCATGCATCCAGGTGTCAGGCTTAGCAGTGTAAATTCTCTTTGCAGTGTCTTCAACCAGCCCTTAAAAGATTCCTGCATATAGAGTTCCAATATATATGAACTTAAAATTTAAAAAATTGCAAAATATGTATAGAAGTGAGGCAGCATGAATGAGAGCTAGTGGAAAAAACTGTCAGAACAAGACTCTGAAACACTATTCAGATACTGGTGTTCGTAGATAGTGTAAAATATGTAGAATTAAAGGAAGCAAAGAATAATAAGGTATATGATAAATGACTGGGCAGCTTTGAAAAAAAGTAAGTTCTAGGAATGAAAACAACTAAAACTAAACAACTAAAACAGCTAAAGAAAGAAGTAATGAACTCCAAGGTAGATGCTAAGAGATTGTCCAGAAATTAGAGTATCAAAGAGAAAATACGGACAGAAGAGGTTAAAATAGAATGAGAAGGTCAACTTTAACATATGTCCAAGAGGAGATAATAGACAAAAGTATTTGAATTCTTCTACGCTGGTGGAAGACACCATGCCTCAGATTCAGGAAACGTAACACATCTCAATTAGAATAATGGGAAGAAAAATTGATACCAAGTAGGCATATCTAGCAAAACAGCAGTCTGCCAAAGACAAAGCAGCTGCAGAGAAAAGATTGATTGCCCTTCAAAGGAAAGACTTACGCTGAAAGTAATGGTAACAGCAAGAAGATTTCAAAGTGCCAAGAGAGAATAATTGTGAATAGTGAACAGATGAGCGGTCTTGTAAGAACTAGGGCAAAATAAAGACATTTTGAGATAAACAGAATTTACTATTAACAATCATTACTTAAGGAACTAAAGGCAGTGCTGCTCAACCCGAAATAAACACGGGCTGTATAATAAAAATAATCTCTGATTTTTGTTATTTGTTTAAAAACATTATAACAGTATACATGTAAAATAGCATATAAGCCACAGGGATTGGAATTAAAGCATTCAAAGATGCTTGTATTGTTTGCTAGGAGGACAGAGAGATTGATTCTCTTCTGTTAAGTATCCATGCTAACACTTAAGGGGAACTGCTAAAAGAATAAAAATATGGGAGTTAACTTCAAAACCAGTAGAAGGGGGGGAAAAAAAAAGACCAGTAGAAGGGATTAAATGAGGTGGGAGAAATAGTTTAGAAAAATGTAAGAAAGGAGAAAGAAACCCAGAAACTGGGACAAAAAGAAACTGCTAAATAAAATGGTAGAATGAAATCCAACCATGTTTTTAACTCACAATTAATTAAAAGGACTAATATCTCTAGTTATGATATAGATTGTCAAACTAGATTGAGAAGTAAAACCTAATTATAGTCTGTTTACTTAGAGATAGAAGGAGTGAAAGTAAAAAAATGAAGGAGCATATATACCAGGCAAATACACCAAAAAAAGGAAGTGGGTGGAGATACATTAATTTTAGACAAAAGTAACTATGGTAAAGAGTTTTAATATAAGGAAAAGGTTTGAGTCACGTGAGGTGTGGCCCTCGCTGATGATGAAGATTAAATCTTCAAAATATATAAGCTGTATTTCTTACCCTGATGCTTAAGATTTTACAGCCCTGGCCCTTAGGAGTGAAATTCCGATACACTGTGTAGCACACACAAGTCAAAGAGAAATATCAAATAGGATCTATTGCTGTAAACCAGTAAGTGTAGATACATAAGAGAGTAATAGATACCAAAAGAGTACCTCATTTCTTGAAACCTGAAGAAATATCTGTTTGATTTTCTCAGCCACATACACTATTACAAAGAGTCAAAGCTTGTACATCAGAAGAGGATCAGGAGAAGCTGATGCAAATTACAAGTTTGCATTCATTGAATGCCTTCCTGCTGCCAATTAAAACTGTAGGTGTGCAGGTGAGTTGTGTGGATTCACTGATCTGTGACAGAACTTTCTGCAGTTTGTTCTTTCCATTGATACTGAAATAGGAATGACTTAGGAAAATGAAATATGAAAGTATATATATCAGATTTAGAAATGTAAAAAGGTGGTATTTTATAAAATGTTTGTAGAGTAAATGAGGTTATAGGAACTAAAAATTCAGGCTGAGATTTTGCATTTTGGAACATCTGCCATCTCTAACCAAAAGTTAAAATTCAAACAGTGATTTGCTATAGAGTTGGCTTGCTTGCTTCTGCCTTGAAGGGCAGGTACCAGGAAGTCATGTTGTCTTGTATCCCTCTTGGTGTGGAAATGTACTTTGGCTTTAGAAGTCTTTTAAGTGCAAGAAGGCTCCCAGATGAGCATTTACACTATTTAGGTCTAGCTCTCAGCTTGTGTATTCCTTAAACGAATGCTCTCCACCTCTTTAACACGTTCTCTCTTAGCTTTGATCATGTACAGCTAACATTTTTATATTTATTGTTCTGTCTTTCTAATTGTAAAAGCGTAGAAGGATAATACAGTTTTCACTTTTTTTTTAATGATGTATGTATGTATGTATGTACGTACGTACGTACGTGAGAGCGAGCAAGCCAGGGGAGAGGCAGAGAGAGAGGGAGAGAGCAAGAATTCCAAGCAGTCTCCATCCACACTGTTGGCACAGAGCCTGACTCTGGCCAGCTGTCAGCTGTCAGCACAGAGCCCGATGTGGGTCCTGAATTCACAAACTGCGAGATCATGATCTGAGCTGAAGTCGGACGTTTAACCAGGTGCCCCTACAGATTCATTTTGAAATTTGTTTTGATAATTCAGGCAGCTATTGCCCTACTATTAAAAAAACCAGAAAAACAGACAAGTTATTTGATTTGTAAAAGTTTTTCCAGTCCAAGTAGATCTCTTACAGAGCATTTTCATCTCTGTATACTAACTCCTGCTAGGCAGGAAGGTGAATTGAATTAGTTCCCTACTCCTGTTTTTAGATAAGTATTATAGATGATGTTAGATGAATAGATGTTTGAGGCAATTTGTTGGATGAATTCTTTTTTTTTTTTTTTTTAACGTTTTATTTATTTTTTGAGACAGGGAGAGACAGAGCATGACCAGGTGAGGGTCAGAGAGAGGGAGACACAGAATCTGAAACAGGCTCCAGGCTCTGAGCTGTCAGCACAGAGCCTGATGCGGGTCTCGAACTCACGGACCACGAGATCATGACCTGAGCCGAAGTCGGCCGCTTAACCGACTGAGCCACCCAGGCGCCCCAGATGAGTTCTTTTTTAAAAATGAAGCTTATTCCAGTTCCACTACTTTTTTCATCAAAATAAAGGTTTCTTTTGTTGTTTGATATGTTACTTTATTTTAGTCTTTTATGCTTTTGAAGGTGAGACCCTTGGAAAACTAGATAAAAATCATAATTCGTGGTTAGTACAGCAATGAAGTTTATTTTCTAAATACCAAAATGAACCATACTTGTAAAAAAACAAAAAAGGTCAAAATGCAGTACATTAGTAATTTTCCCTCCTCCTGTTCTCTAGTTGCATCTCCTTGTATGCATCCTTACAGAAACATTTATTTATGTATTTATGTATGTATTTTTTATAATTTAACTTTATTTTTTATTTTTTAAAATTTACACCCAAATTAGTATATAGTGAAGCAGTGATTTCAGGAGTAGATTCCTTAGTGCCCCTTACCCATGTAGCTCATTCCCCCTCCCACAACCCCTCCAGCAACCCTCAGTTTGTTCTCCATATTTATGAGTCTCTTTTGTTTTGTCCACCTCTCTGTTTTTATATTATTTTTGTTTCCCTTCCCTTATGTTCATCTGTTTTGTCTCTTACAGTTCTCATATGAGTGAAGTCATATGATTTTTGTCTTTTCTCTAACTTCACTTAGCATAATACCCTCCAGTTGCATCCACGTAGTTGCAAATGGCAAGATTTCATTCTTTTTGATTGCCGAGTAACACTGCATTGTGTATATATATACCACATCTTCTTTTTCCATTCATCCATCGAGGGACATTTGGGCTCTTTCCATACTTTGGCTGTTGTTCATAGTGCTGCTATAAACATGGGGGTGCATGTGTCCCTCTGAAACAGCACACCTGTATCCCTTGGATAAATACCTAGTAGTGCAATTGCTGGGTCGTAGGATAGTTCTCTTTTTAGGTTTTTGAGAAACTTCCATACTGTTTTCCAGAGTGGCTGCACCAGCTTGCATTCCCACCAGCAGTGCAAAAGAGATCCTCCTCCTCCGCATCCTCGCCAACATCTGTTGTTGCCTGACTTGTTAATGTTAGCCATTCTGACAGGTGTAAGGTGGTATCTCATTGTGGTTTTGATTTGTATTTTCCTGATGATGAGTGATGTTGAGCGTTTTTTCATGTGTTGGTTGGCTATCTGGATGTCTTCTTTGGAGAAGTGTCTATTCATGTCTTTTGCCCATGTCTTCACTGGATTGTTTTTTGAGTGTTGAGTTTGATAAGTTCTTTGTAGATTTTGGATACTAACCCTTTATCTGATATGTCGTTTGCAACTATCTTCTCCCATTCTGTCGGTTGGTTGCCTTTCAGTTTTTCTGATTGTTTCCTTCGTTGTGCAGAAGCTTTTTATTTTGATGAGGTCCCAGTAGTTCATTTTTGCTTTTGTTTCCCTTGCCTCCAGAGACGTGTTGAGTAAGAAATTGCTGTAGGCAAGATCAAAGAGGCTTTTGCCTGCTTTCTCCTTGAGGATTTTGATGGCTTCCTGTCTTACATTGAGGTCTTTCATCCATTTTGAGTTTCTTTTTGTGTCTGGTGTAAGAAAGTGGTCCAGGTTCATTCTTCTGCATGTCGCTGTCCAGTTTTCCTAGCACCACTTGCTGAAGAGACTGTCTTTATACCATTGGATATTCTTTCCTGCTTTGTCAAAGATTAGTTGCCCATACGTTTGTGGGTCTATTTCTGGGTTCTCTATTCTGTTCCATTGATCTGAGTGTCTGTTCTTGTGCCAGTACCATACTGTCTTGATGATTACAGCTTTGTAGTATAGCTTGAAGTCCGGGATTGTGATGCCTCCTGCTTTGGTTTTCTTTTTCAAGATTGCTTTGGCTATTCGGGGTCTTTTCTGGTTCCATACAAATTTCAGGATTATTTGTTCTAGCTCTGTGAAGAATGCTGGTGTTACTTTGATAGGGATTGCATTGAATATGTAGATTGCTTTGGGTAGTATCGACATTTTAACAATATTTGTTCTTCCTATCCAGGAGCATGGAATCTTTCTCCATTTCTTTGTGTCTTCTTCAATTTCTTTCATAAGCTTTCTATAGTTTTCAGTGTATAGATTTTTTACCTCTTTGGTTAGATTTATCCTTAGGTATTTTATAGTTTTTGGTGCAATTGTAAATGGGATGGATTCCACGATTTCTCTTTCTGTCACTTCATTGTTGGTGTATAGGAATGCAACCGATTTCTGTGCGTTGATTTTGTATCCAGCAACTTTGCTGAATTCATGAATCAGTTCTAGCAGTTTTTTGTTGGCATCTTTCGGGTTTTCCATATAGAGCTTCCTGTCATCTGTGAAGAGTGAAAGTTTGACCTCCTCCTGGCCAATTTGCATGCCTTTTATTTCTTTGTGTTGTCTGATTGCAGAGGCTAAGACTTCCAATCCTATGTTTACTAACAGTGGCGAGAGTGGACATCCCTGTCTTGTTCCTGACCTTAGGGGGAAAGCTCTCAGTTTTTCCCCATTGAGGATGATATTAGCGTTGGGTTGCTCATATATGGCTTTTATGATCTCAAGGTATGCTCCTTCTAGCCCTACTTTCTTGAGGGTTTTTATCAAGAAAGGATGCTGTATTTTGTCAAATGCTTTCTCTGCATCTATTGAGAGGATCATACGGTTCTTGTCCTTTCTTTTAGTGATGTGATGAACCACGTTAATTGTTTTGTGTATATTGGACCAGCCCTGCCTCCCAGGTATAAATTCCACTCGGTCGTGGTGAATAATTTTTTTAGTGTTTTGTTGGATCCAGTTGGCTAATACCTTGTTGAGAATTTTTGCATCCATGTTCATCAGGGAAATTGGTCTATAGTTCTCCTTTTTACTCGGGTCTCTGTCTGGTTTTGGAATCAGGGTAATGCTGGCTTCATAGAAAGAGTTTGGAAGTTTTCCTTCCATTTCTATTTTTTGGAACAGCTTCAAGAGAATAGGTGTTAACTCTTCCTTAAATGTTGGGTAGAATTCCCCTGGAAAGCCATCAGGCCCTGGACTCTTGTTTTTTGGCAGATTTTTTTTTACTAATTCGATTTCCTTATGGTTATGGGTCTGTTCAAATTTTCTATTTCTTCCTGTTTCAGTTTTGGTAGTGTATATATTTCTAGGAATTTGTCCATTTCTTCCAGATTACCCATTTTATTGGCATATAATTGCTCATAATAATTTCTTATTATTTTTATTTCTGTTGTGTTGGTTGTGATCTCTCCTCTTTCATTCTTGATTTTACTTCTTTGGGTCCTTTCTTTTTTCTTCTTGATCAAACTGACTAGTTGTTTATCAATTTTGTTAATTCTTTCAGAGAACCAGCTTCTGGTTTTATTGATCTGTTCTACTGTTTTTTTGGTTTCGATAGCATTAATGTCTGCTCTAATCTTTATTATTTCCTGTCTTCTTCTGGTTTGGGGTTTTATTTGCTGTTCTTTTTCCAGCTCCTTAAGGCGTCAGGTTAGATTGTGTATTTGAGATCTTTCTTCCTTCTTTAGGAAGCCTTTGCTGCATCCCAGAGGTTTTGGGTTGTGGTGCTATCATTTTCATTGACTTCCATATACTTTTTAATTTCTTCTTTAACTGCTTGGTTAGCCCATTCATTCTATTTTCTTCAGTCTCCAAGTATTTGTTACCTTTGCAAATTTTTTCTTGTGGTTGATTTTGAGTTTCATAGCATTGTGGTCTGAAAATATGCACGGTATGATCCTGATCTTTTTGTACTTACTTAGGGCTGATTTGTGTCTCAGTATATGGTCTATTCTGGAGAATGTTCCACGTGCACTGGAGAAGAATGTATATTCTGCTGCTTTAGGTTGAAATGTTCTGAATAGATCTGTTAAGTCCATCTGGTCCAGTGTGTCATTCATAGCCACTGTTTCCTTGTTGATATTTTGATTAGATGTTCTGTCCATTGCTGTGAGTGGGGTGTTGAAGTCTCCTAGTATTAGGGTATTACTATTGATGAGTTTCTTTATGTTTGTGATTAATTGATTTGTACATTTGCGTGTCCCACATTTGGCGCATTAGTGTTTACAGTTGTTAGGTCTTCTTGGTGGATAGACCCCTTGATTATGATATAATGCCCTTCTGCATCTCTTGATACAATCTTTATTTTCAAGTCTAGATTGTCTGATATAAGTATGGCTGCTCCGGCTTTCTTTTGTTGACCATTAGCATGATAGATGGTTCTCCATCCCCTTGTTTTCAATCTGTAGGTGTCTTTAGGTGTAAAGTGGGTCTCTTGTAAACAGCATATAGATGGGTCTTGTTTTCTTATCCATTCTGTTACCCTATGTCTTTTGATTGGAGCATTGAGTCCATTGACATTTAGAGAGAGTACTGAAAGATATGAATTTATTGCCATTATGATGCTGGTAGAGTTGGAGTTTCTGGTGGTGGTGCCTCCTTTCTAATCTTTTGTTGCTTTTGGTATTTATTTATTTATATATATATATTTTCATCTTTTCTCCCCTCAGAGAGTTCCCCTTTTACTTTTACTTTAAAAAGAAAGTAAAAGGGAATTATAGGTGCACATTGTTTGTCACCTTTCTCCCTTTAACTTGACATCATGGGCTTCTTATTACATGGCATTACAAGTAGATTATTATTTTTTCTAAAAATTTTAGAAATGTTTATTTATGAGAGAGTGGGAGCAGGGAAGGTGCAAAGAGGGGGCTGGGGGGGACAGAGGATCCAAAGCGGTCTCTGCACTGACAGTAGAGAGTCCAATGTGGGGCTCAAACTCATGAACTGTGAGATCATGACCTGAGCCAAAGTTGGACACTCAACTGACTGAACCATCCAGGTGCCCCAAGTAGATTATTATTCTTAACTGTTACCTTGTATTCCACGTATGGTCATAACCATAATTTAATCATTCCCTTACAGTGGACATTTAAACTGTTTCACTTTTTCATTACTATAGGTATTTCAGCAAATATTAATCATAATTTTTAAGCAGTTATTTGTGCTTCTATAATATCATGTCTTGTATTAAAGAGCATGTACATTTTGAACTTTGGTAGATACTATCAAATTAGCGTTCATGTAGTCAATTCTCATATCTCAGTATACTGGCTAGTAGGTAGTTAGCTAATGAATCTTTTTAAATTGTTTATTTTAGTTTAAAATTTTTTGTTTTTATTTTTTATTTTTTTTTTAGTAATATCTACACCCAACATGGGGCTCAAACTCACAACTCTGAGATCAAAAGTTGCACACTCTTCTGACTGAGCCAGCCAGGCACCCCTTAATTTAAAAAAAAAAAAAATTTTTTTTAAGTTTATTTATTTTGAAAGAGAGAGTGTGAACAAGCAAGTAGGGGAGGGGCAGAGGAAGAGAGAGAATCCCAAGCAGGCTCCTCTGCACTGACAACATGGAGCCTGATGTGGGGCTCAAACCCATGAACCGTGAGATCATTATCTGAGCTCAAACCAAGAGCCAGATGCTCAACCGAGTGGCTCAGTCAGTTAGTTGAGTGTCCAACTCTTGATTTTGGCTCGTGTCATGATCCCAGGGCCATAAGATTGAGCCCTGCATTGGGCTCTGTGGAGTGTGGAACCTGCTTAAGATTCTTTCTCTCTCCCCCTCCTCCCTTTCCCCCACAACCCTCTCTACTCTTCTCCCCTGCTCCTGCGCACATGCTTGCTCTCTCCCTCTCTCTAAAATAAAAATTAAAAAAATATTTTAAATAAAAAGCAAATCACTTGCATTAAAAAGGACAAAGGAAAAGGGAATCAATATTATGTTTTATTCATTATTTTTTAATTATTAAAAAATTTTTTTTTAATGTTTATTTATTTTTGAGAGAGACAGAGACAATGCAAGTTGGTTAGAGGCAGAGAGAGAGGGAGACACAGAATCTGAAGCAGGCTCCAGGCTCCGAGCTGTTAGCACAGAGCCTGACGTGAGGGTCGAACTCTCGAGCCACAAGATCATGACCCCAGCTGAAGTCGGACACTCAACCAACTGAGCCACCCAGGCGCCCCTGTTTTATTCGTTATTTTTAAATTGATTTTCTTAGTTCATTTTTGAAGAAATTGATAATAAATGTTTAAGAAATTATTTTTATCTGACTTAGAAATGCTTTATCCACCTAATAAACGGGCAGATTTTTTCATAGTTTTTTTTTTAATATAGTTTACACACAATGTTACGTTATTTTCAGGTGTACAGCATAGTGATTCAACTTCTCCATATGCTATGCTAATGCTCACCACAAGTCACCATATATCCCTATTATAATGTCATTGACTATATTCCTTATGTTGGGCCTTTTATTCCTGTTACTTGCTCATTTTCTAACTGGGAATCTTGTGTCTCACTCCCCCTTCACCCATTTTGCCCATCCTCCCACTACCCTTCCCTCTGGCAATCATCAGTTTGTTCCTGTATTCATGGGTCTGATTCTGCCGTCTCTTTGGTTTTCAGATTCCACATAGGAGGGAAATCATACAGTATTTGTCTTTCTCAGTCAGACTGAATTAGCATAATAACCTCTAGGTCTATTCTCCTCCCCCACCCCCTCAAATATCTTCTAGGTCTATCCAAGTTTTGCAAATGGCAAAATTTCACTTTTTTTATGACTGCGTAATATTCTGTGTGTATGTGTGTGTGTGTGTATACACGTATGTGTAGACACCACATTTTCCTTATCCATTTGTCTATTGATGGACACTTAAGGTTTTTCCTTGTTTATTGTAAATAATGCTGCAGTAAACATAGAGGTGTGTATTTTTTCAAATTGATGTTTGCATTTTTGTTGGGTAAATACCCATTAGTAGAATTATTGCATCATATGGCATTTGTATTTTTAATTTTTTGAGGATCTGTTTTCCACAATAACTCTATCAATTTACATTCCCACCAACAGTGCATGAGGGTTCCTTTTTCTCCACATCTTTGCCAACACTTAACTCTTTTTGATACTAGCCATTCTGACAGGTATAAGGGGATATCTTACTGTGCTTTTGATGTGCATTTCCCTCCTGATTAGTGATGCATCTTTTCATGTGTCTATTGCCATCTGTAGGTATTTGAAAAAATACCTGTTGAGGTCCTCTGCCCATGTTTTAATTGGATTGTTTGGTGTTTTTAGTTTTGAGTTGTAGGAGTTCTTTATATATTTTAGATGTTCACTCCTTATTGGATGTATCATTTTTCAGATATTTTCTTCCATTCACTGGGTTGCCTTTTGTGTTTGTCAGATTCCTTCATTTGCAAAAGCTTTTTATTTCAGTGTAGTCCCAGTAGCTTATTTTTGCTTTTTGTTTTCCTTGCCTTAGGGGATATATCTAGAAAAATGTTGCTGTGGCCAATACCAGAGATTTTACTGCCTGTGTTCTCTTCTAGGGTTTTCAGGTCTCACATTTAGGTCTTTAATCCTTTTTGAATTCATTTTTGCACATGGTGTTAGTGGTTCAGTTTTATTCTTTTACATGTAGATGTCCAGTTTTCCTGGTGCCATTTATTGAAAAGACTGTCTTTTCCTTCTTACTTCCTTTGTCATAGAGTAATTCATCATATAAATGTGGGTTTATTTCTGGCCTCTCTATTCTTTTCCTCTGATCTATGTGTCTGTTTTTGTGCCAGTATCATACTGTTTTGATTACTGTAGCTTTATAGTATATCTTCCAGTCTGGAATTGTAAGACCTTGTTCTTCTTTCTCAAGATTGTTTTAGTTACCCAGGGTCTTTTGTGGTTCCATACAAATTCTAGTATTACTTGTTCTAGTTATGTGAAAAATGCTGTTGGTACTTTGATAAGAATTACATTGAATATGTAGATTGTTCTGTGTAGTAGAGACATTCTAATAATAGTCCATGAGCATGGAATCCTGTCTTTCTGTTTGTGTCATCTTCAGTTTCTTTCATCAGTATTTCATAGTTTTCAGAGCTAGGTCTTTCACCTCTTTAACTTTATCCCTAGGAATTTAATTCTCTTTAGTGTAGTTGTAAGTGGTATTATTTTCTTAATTTCTCTTTATGTATGGTGTATAGAAATGCTACTGATTTCTGGGCATTAATTTTGTATCCTGCAACTTTACTGAATTCATTTATTACTTTTAGTAGTTTTTTGATGGAGTCCTTAGGATTTTCTATGTATGGCATCATGTCGTCAGCTAGTGACAGCTTAACTTCTTTACCAATATTGATAACTTTTTTTTCCCCCCTTCTCTGATTGGTATGGCTAGGACTTCTAGTACTATGTTGAATGAAAGTGGCGAGAGTGGACATATGTGTCTTATTCCTGCTTTTATGGGACAAGCTGTTAGTTTTTCACCATTGAGGATGATGTTAGCTGTGGGTTTTTCATATGTGGCCTTTGTTATGTTGAGGTAAAACATTGGTAGATCCTGTCTGCCAAATTAAGTATGCCGGCTGTATACAGTTTGGCAGATATTTAGAATGAAATCCCAGTGAGCTTCTGGCATGTGTTGAATAATTATTTTTTTAAATATTTATTTTGAGAGAGAGAGGGCGCAAGCAGACCAGGGCAGAGAGGGAGAGAGAATCTGAAGTAGGATATGGGACTCTATCTCATGAACCTTGAGATCGTGACCTGAGCCAAAATCAAGAGTCAGATGCTCAACCAACTGAGCCACCCAGGCTCCCATGCATTGAATGAATTTTTAAAATTACCAAGATACTTTCTTTTCTTTTTAAAAAAAATTTTTTTTAATGTTTATTTTAGAGAGAGAGAGAGAGAGAGCGAGCGAGACTGAGAATGAGTGGGGGAGGGGCAGAGAGAGAGAGAGAGAGAGAGAAGGAGACACAGAATCCAAAGCAGGCTTCAGGCTCTGAGCTGTCATCACAGAGACCGACATGGGCTCGAACTCATGAGCTTTGAGTTCATAACCTGACCCTAAGATTAGGCTCAACTGACTGAGCCACCCAGGCGCCCCTAAAATTACCAAGATACTTTTTGTCTGAGCTCATTTAGGTAGAATTAAATATGGGATTTTAATTTAGGATTTATTTATATCATTAGAGAAATACTTAAATATGCATTTATTCAAGCATGTTTTTGTTTAAAAAAAGAAAATGATTGTTGATGGTGTTATCATGAATGAAATATTTTCCAATCCGTGTTTTGATTTCTATAAAACCATTAAAAATTATTGATATCGAAAATTTTTATTTTCAGGGTGACACTCGTTCCTACAGTTACGTGTGTGGAATCTCCAGTAAAGATGAGCCTGACTGGGAATCTCTTATTTTCCTGGCTAGACTTATACCTCGCATGTGTCACAACATTAACAGGTATGTTCTGCAGGGGACAGGGGGTGAGGTGAAATGGGAAGATGTGTTTTTTTTAAGATCTTCTCACTGTTGAGAGACCAAAAGACTCAACATATACATAGATAACAATTGAACAGATACTTAATAATAGCTTGTGTTTTCTTCCTTCATCACAGCGTAGTCACTGGCTTATTAAAAAGCTTTCTATTGTTGTTTAAAGGAAAACTAGGAAGGATTTTTTATTTAGTATAAAATATTAAAGGCACTTTTAAAACTTGTGTTCCAGGGGCACCTGGGTGGTTCAGTCAATTGTCTGATTCTTGATTTCAGTTTAGGTCGTGAGCTCATGGTTCATGGGTTTGAGGCCTGCACCGGGCTCTGTGCTGACAGTGTGGAGCTTGTTTGGGATATTCTCTCTCTCTCTCTCTCTCTCTCTCTCTCTCTCTCTCTCTCTGTCTCTGTCTGTCTCTCTCTCTGTCTCTCTCTCTCTCTCTCTCTCTACCCTCCCCCTCCCCCCACTTGCACTCAATGCTCTCTCTCAAAATAAATAAACTTGAAAAGAAAACGTATCTTTCATATTATCATCTTATTAGTTCTTGGTTTATGATAATATGTTTTCTTCCAGGATTTCTCCCCGGGTTTCTTCTACTAGAAGGAATACATACAGGTTATAGAATTTTCTTTTTTTTTTTTTTAATTTTTTTTTTTTCAATGTTTATTTATTTTTTTTGGGACAGAGAGAGAGCATGAACGGGGGAGGGGCAGAGAGAGAGGGAGACACAGAATCGGAAACAGGCTCCAGGCTCTGAGCCATCAGCCCAGAGCCCGACGCGGGGTTTCGAACTCACGGACCGCGAGATCGTGACCTGGCTGAAGTCGGATGCTTAACCGACTGTGCCACCCAGGCGCCCTGGTTATAGAATTTTCAATAGAGACTTTGTTAATTTAATAACAATCCCAAGGGAAATCAAAGGGAAGAAATGGGCATATGCCAGATATCATTAAAATACATGCAGAATTTATGTTGATTTTGGTTTTCTCAGGTCTAGTTTTCCTTTCATTTGCACATTAACTTCTTATGTTGGGAGTATCAGCAGCTGATTTATAATCTGTTTGTAATACTCAATTGCATTGTCCCATCTATAGTTCAAGAAGTATCACTTGTTTAGTACCAGATTGCTAATTAGATGTTCCAGTTTCACCATTGGGTACTTTTTTGTTTTCTGCATGAGTATGAAGCAATTCACAACCAAAAATATTTTTTTTAATATACTTCATTGTCAAATTGGCTTATATATACAATATCCAGTGCTCATCCCAACCAGTACCCTCCTCAGTGCCCATCATCCTTTTTCTCTCTCTCCCACCCCCCATCTACCCTCAGTTTGTTCTCTGTATTTAAGAGTCTCTTATGGTTTGCCTCCCTCCCTCTCTGTAAAAACTATTTTTTTTCCCCCTTCTCTTCCCCCATGGTCTTCTGTTAAGTTTCTCAAGATCCACATGAGTGAAAACCTATGATATCTGTCCTTCTCTGACTTACCTCACTCAGCATAATCCCTTCCAAAAAAAATTCTTGAGGTTTCAGTTTACTCAAGTTTGCTGCAGTAATTAAGAACCTACCCATTGGTGTCCACCTGGCAGGATGTGTATAGTTCTAGAACTGCCTGCTGGGTTGTGCTCTCAGACAGGGAGTTGCAGGGAAGCCAGTGTTTTACTAAAAAGGCTTATTATCGTGATGAATCTAAGGCCTGCAAATACAGAAAGCACCTTTATGACACTGAAAAGAAGTACTAATAAATAACAGTAAATTTGTAATTGCTTATTTTGAATGGAGATAATTATCTTGGTTACAATAATGGTTTATAATCCATCTTCTAGAGAATACGTAATGCCTAAATAAACTTTTTAGGTCATATAGAAAATTCCTTTTCCCTGAATTTGACTCAACTGTTTTTGGTTTTCATTTCACAGCATTCTTAACAGTTTGAGCTCTCGCTCAGTTTTTCTTTTGCTAAAGGACACTCACCCTTTTTAAACTTTATCTCTGGACTTTTGTATGCTGGTTTCTCTGCCTGTCTTCTTCTTCCCTTGTGTGTTCCTCCCTCCTTTCCCAAACATTTCCCCTACAGCCCAAAAAATAAAGTCTAACAAACAACAAACAAAACAATAGATCTTATTTTATTAATTTTTAAAGTTTATTTTGAGAGAGAGAGGTGAGGGTAGGGGAAGAGACAGAAGGAGAGAGAGACTCCCAAGGAGGCTGTGCACTGTCAGCACAGAGCCCGATGCCGGCCTCGAACTCAGGAACCGTGAGATCGTGACCTGAGCTGAAATCAAGAGTCGGACACTTAACTGATTGAGCCCACCCAGGTGCCCCAAAAAATAGCTTTTTTTTTTTTTTTTTTTTTTTTTTTTAACATTTATTTATTTTTGAGACAGAGACAGAGCATGAACGGGGGAGGATCAGAGAGAGAGGGAGACACAGAATCGGAAACAGGCTCCAGGCTCTGAGCCATCAGCCCAGAGCCTGATGCGGGGCTCGAACTCACAGACCGCGAGATCGTGACCTGGCTGAAGTCGGATGCTTAACCGACTGCGCCACCCAGGCGCCCCAAAAAATAGCTTTTAAAACATGAATCACAAACCCTTAAAAGAGTCTTGGTGAATTTTAGATGTCTTTGCCAGGGTCCTTTTTGGGAATTGGAATTTAAATAATTAAAGACATTTTTTTTTTTCTATTTTTGCCAAATATTTTCCTAATTCACATTATGGAATCTTTGTATAGGGAGGGACTGCTCCAGTTTCACTGTTCTGTACGGTGTAAAAGACTAGCTATTCCTGTACATTCTGTGAACACTCTTGTTTGTAAAAAATAAGACAGAGCAAGTTCATGGCATTCTTTTTCCTCTCAGGGAATCATTTATGAACTCTAGGGACTGTATTGCTGAGTCGAAGTGTAGCTTTTTATGCATGGGATAAAAACCTGCTTGCTATCATAGGTTTAGGAGGAGGCAGTCAATTAGTTGGTGGTAGTGGCAGTTTTGATGTGATGCAGTTTTCTTCTATGTGTTTTTATTCCAAGTACTTACTAAGAAAAAAAAATTCATTAAACTTTATCATGGAAGTTGCCAAGAGATATTTATTGTCTTTGGTAAAGATAGATAGGGCTAGAGAAGAGGGACGGTTGTGTGCTGGCTGGAGTCAAGAGTGGGGAGAGCTAGGATATGTTCATACCCGTGTCCTGACTGCCCCTTGTTTCCTGGGTGAAGGTTGTGGAACAGATCCTCCCAACCAGTGGTAAGACTCCTCAAGTTGTTGTACTTACCTGATCCCAATTTCCTCAAGCCTTGTTCTTTTATAATAAGCTAATTTTATTAACACCGTTATTAAGATAGGAAGCGTATATCTTTCCTTTAAACATATACTTAAAGTAGTAGTGATTTATTCCTTTGGCAGGGAATAGTAGGATGCCAGATTCTATTTTGGTCACACTTTTTTTTTTTTAATTTTTATTTTATTTTGTAAATTTACACCCAAATTAGTGTATAGTGCAACAGTGATTTCAGGAGTAGATTCCTTAATGCCCCTTACCCATTTAGCCCATCACCCCTTCCACACCTCCTCCAGTAACCCTGTTCTCCATATTTAAGAGCCTCCTATGTTTTGTCCCCCTTCCTGTTTTTATATTACTTTTTTTTTCCCTTCCCTTAGGTTCATCTGTTTTGTCTCTTCAAGTCCTCATATGAGTGAAGTCATATGATTTTTGTCTTTCTCTGATTTCACTTAGCAGAATACCCTCCTGTTCCATCCACGTAGTTGCAAATGGCAAGATTTCATTCTTTCTGATTGCCAAGTAATACTCCATTGTGTATATATACCACAACTTCTTTATCCATTCATCCCTCGATGGACATTTGGGCTCTTTCCATACTTTGGCTATTGTTGAGAGTGCTGCTGTAAACTTGGGGGTGCATGTGTCCCTTTGAAACAGCACACCTGTATCCCTTGGATAAATGCCTAGTAGTGTAATTGCTGGGTCGTAGGATAGTTGTATTTTTAGTTTTTTGATGAACCTCCATACTGTTTTCCAGAGTGGCTGCACCAGCTTGCATTCCCAGGTCACACCTTTTAGAATGGGGAAATGAGAATCTTTCTTTGGGATCAGTGTTTCCCAAAGTGAAAACAAAATTGAGTAGTCAGATAAGCCTATAGTGCATTTCCCAAACTTATCTTGGAGGTTTCTAGTGCATATTAGCATAGTACAGTTTCTGAAGTTTTGTCATAAAGCAACCTATTTATTTGTTCAATTCAGTGTTTCCCCAGACTTTTGTGGATTGATTTCTTAGGGGTACTATAACAAATTATCACACACTCAGAGACTTAAAACAGACGTTTGTTCTTTCACAGTTCTAGAGGCTGGAAGTCTGAACTCGGGGTTAGCAGGGCTATGCTCCCTATGATATAAGGCTCTGGGAGAGGATCCTTCCTTGCCTCTTAGTTTCTGGTATTTACTGGCAGTCCTTGGCTTGTGCAGTATAACTCCAATCTTTGTTGCCATTTTCACATGGCCCTCTTTTTTCTATGTGTGTCTGTTTGCAAATTTCCATCTTCTCAGAAGGACGCCTTCATAGATTAATGCCTACTCTGGTCCTTACAACCTTCCCTTAACTTGATTACTTCTGCAGGGACCCTATTTTCACTTACAGATTCCAGGTGGACATGAAGTTTGGGGGATACCCATTTATCCAGTACATTATATGAAAAGGGAATCGTGATAATTCCATATATATTTGTACATTCTGAGAGACTATTATTCCAAAGAATACACTTGCAGGAAGGTACATGGAACATAGACCCTTCTATAATCTTACATCCTGTCTTACCCATGTGGTGATTGGAAGTAGGAGAGGGGCCTCAGGATAAAGGGAAAGAATGATACTCTATTTGCCTTGCTTCTACTAAAGTGTAATTTCTCTATAATTTTTACTTCCCTTCCAGAGTTGTCTATATATTTGGCCCACCAGTTAAAGAACCTCCTACAGATGTTACTCCCACTTTCTTGACAACAGGGGTGCTCAGTACTTTACGCCAAGCTGACTTTGAGGCGCATAACATTCTCAGGGAGTCTGGTAAGTTGCTCATTTTATCACTACATGCTGTAACTAGAATTTGGAAGTGTGGCATTACAGTTTCTAGTAGGAGGATGCAAGTTTGAATTTCGAGATGCTTTTATTTTTATTATTCATTTCTGTGGATTGTTCTGTGATATTGCCTGCTATACAAAATTATTCACCTTTATGGTTATTTGTGGACATGTCCATAGGGGCAAAAAATTTGAGTTGCCTGACTCCCATGTTCCCAGTTTAGGTTATATAAGGTGATTTTTTTGTTTCACTCTATTACTGTAAACAAGTGTCCTTTTTGCAGTCTACTTGGTACCATATGTTTTGCATTTCTGTGCTTTTTGTTTCTGCTTTTACTATTTGAAATGTCCCCCAAGCATAGTGCTGAGGTGCTGTCTGGGTTTCTAAGCACAGAATGGCTGTCATGTGCCTTATGGAGAAAATACGTGGGTTAGATAAGCTTTGTTCATGTATGAATTACAGTGCTGTTGGCTATGAATTCAGTGTTAATGAATCCAGAATAAATATTAAATGAGGTGTCTTTAAACAGAAACACATGTAAAACCAGGTTATGTATTGATTGGTTGATGAAAATGTTGTGACCAGAGGCTTACAGGAACCTAACTCTGTTTTTCCTCTAGGGACAGTGGTTTACTGTTTACTAATTCACTGTTTGCAGAATAGACTATAACTACCTTGGGTAACAAGAATAAAATCATATCACTGTAACATTAATACAGTCATCAAATTCTATTGTTTGTATTTGTGATTGAGTTTACTTACAACGATGCTGAAAACAATGCTGCATGATGATGGTCTTAACTGTTATGCTTATGTATGTGATTTTAGATATTGTCTGGGAAGATTTAATGGAACTAGGTTAGAGGGCTTTTTCCATGGTACATGATTGGTTCTGCGTGTTAACTTCCTTTCTCTAGGGTATGCTGGGAAAATTAGCCAGATGCCAGTGATTTTGACACCATTACATTTTGATCGAGACCCGCTTCAGAAGCAGCCTTCATGTCAGAGATCTGTGGTTATTCGAACCTTTATTACTAGTGATTTTATGACTGGTATACCTGCAACGCCTGGCAATGAAATCCCTGTAGAGGTAATTTATATATTTTTTTCTCATACACGTTTTTAATATCTCTTATAGTTTGTAATTTGGTGAATGGAATAGGCTATGATAAAATTCGTATTTCTCGGGTTGGTTTTCTGTTTATAAGATAGGCTTTTTTTTTTCAATCTCCACATAATAATTTAATGTACCGTAGTAGAAAAGACCTTAAATTTATTATACCCTCCAGATGTCTGATTACTATATGGAGAGTATCCACCTCTAATCTGTAATTCTGTCTAATCTTGCCAATAATAATATTTTTAAATATTGTTTTCTAAGAAAGGGTGAAAGCCCTGGGAACGAAGAAGAGTTTATTAGAAAATAGGATGAGATTTGATGCAATGATGGCTAGGCACCCATGAATTGCTTAATGCTCTACTTACTGTTTTTGATCACCATCTTCCTCTCTTGTTATCTCTCTCTCCACTGGAGTATTCCAAAGCAGCTATTTGCATAATAGCAAATGAAAACCAAAGTGAAACTTTATTAGGTGGCCCGCAGCTCCCATACTCTAATGCAAGGCTCTGCTTATAGCTGGATAGCTAGGCTGGGGAGTGTGGCTGTTTTCCCTTAGGCTCAAATTTGCCAAATCTCTGTTCTTTCAAGTGACCAGGGCTCCTCCTCCTCATGTACACTTGGTAGTGGTTATTGTTACAGTGCATTATGTGCCACCTTGCTGGCCTCCAAGTTGTATGTTTCAGCCACACAGAATTTGTGACACATTGGCTTTAACATATAAAATCACGTGCTTGGATGTCACATTGCTGTCAGTGTTTCTAAACACTTATGCACGAGCAACAAACGTAACTTGCAGACTGGCAACTGCAGACTGCACTTTGAGTAGTACTGAGTTAAGTCACTTCAATCTATAGAGGGAAATTAGGTTCACCTCATAACACTAATCAGAGACCATGCCATACACATGAAAGACAATAATACAGATAGATCACATTTTAATTGTAAATGCAAGCCTACTAAGTCTGTTGGACGTGCACTGGATCCTGGTTCTTCTATTTATGATCTTTGTTTTATAACAGGTGGTGTTAAAGATGGTCACTGAGATTAAGAAGATTCCTGGTATTTCTCGAATTATGTATGACTTAACATCAAAGCCCCCAGGAACTACCGAGTGGGAGTAATAAACTTCTTGTTCTATTAAAGTATTGTGTTCAGTTTAAATTGATTAGAAACCATTCCCAGTATTGACATGCGGTACTGTGAAAAGAGTTACTGGAGCGGCTGCATCACATCTGAGTTCTCTACAGCAAAAATCTACGGCTTAAGAGCTGAGTTGGGGATAACTAAAAGGGACTGAAGAGTTTGTACGGGTATAATCAAAGCACCATTGCCTACACTCAGACAGATTGACACTGCTTTTGCCTTTGCCTCACTTGTTCTTTATGTATAAACTCACTGTTGCTATTAATGTCTCTGTCAATGAAGATGTATGAAGGTGGCTGAGTTTGGGATTAGTAATGGGCCTCTGTCCCCTTTCCAGTTTCTAAGAGCTGTTAGAAAACACCCATTATTTACCAGTGTGACTTAGTATGTATATCTTCCAGAGAATCTGAATTTTCCTGTAAGTAACCTTACTCCTCCAAAGGTGGGGATGAGGGATGAACATAATCAGATAAAGGTGTAGGTGGGTTGTTTCAGTCACTTTTGCAGAAACTGGGGCTATCAAATGTAAGCTGCCATATCACAGTCATGGGAGGCCATGGGAGAAGGAAGCTATGAATGGCCTCAATTTAAAATGTTTTCAAATCCTGTTCCACATAGATGCCTTGGTGTTCACCGTCAACCTGTTCATTAATAAGGAGCTTTATCACCGCCCCTCCCCCGCCGCCACCCCAGTGTTGCCAGCTCCCATAGCCTTGCCGAGGAAGTTTCTGTTCTTTTTCCCACAAGAGGCTATCTCTGGTGTAGCATCAATAAAGTCTGAGCATTTTAATCTCATTTGGTCAGAGGGCCAGCTCTGAGCCTACAGAAACCATCACGCATGCCCACAGTTTATATCATCTAGTAAAGAGTGTAAAATGAACTCTTAGATGTAATCTGTAGGTGGATTTATTATTACCCACTGCTCAGAAGACTTGTGACCAGTTCTTGGTCCATGCAAGATATTGCCAAACCTTATAATCTTTCTATCATTCATAAGAAAAGATTCAAGAACTTGTGTAGGACTCATTGCCATTGCCACTGGTTTCTACCAGATCCTTTATAACATCCATGTATGCAGTATAAAAATAGTACTAGACTTAAATTCTACAACCATTTCTCCATATTTTAGCTGATCTTACTATTTAAGAACATTAGTGAGTTTTTGTTTTTTGTTGTTTTTTTTTTAAATTGAGGTTAACTGACATGTACTAGATTAGTTTCTGTTGGCATACTAAACCCATTTCAGGTTGCTGCCTCTTCAAGATCCTTTGTATCAATCAGGTACAAAATTTTCTTGGGGATTCAGTGTTAGGTAAATCATAAAATTATGCGATGTAGAAGTCTACTTTTTATTCTGGCTGGTCCAGAGGACAAGAAAACTGTATTGCCAGACCTGCAAGGGAAGAACTTCTGTCTATTGTAACAGAGACCCGTCCCCAAAACAAAGGGGTATTTGACTTCTACAGAACTTGAAGGGTTTATTTTCTGTCCTGAAGATGAGGTATTCATACTGCCTTTTGGAAAGAGGAAATGTAAGTGATCTGGCCTTAACAGATTTGGACTCATGTTATCTTAGACCTGGAATAGACAACCTCTAAAAGGCTTACAAATATTTACATTGTGTGAAAAAATTCCTCTTGTAGCAGAAGTGTCTTACAGTTTTGTATTCAAGCAAATAGGAAACTAGGAAGAATATATAATAAGTGTTTTCTTTTTAATGTATCTTCTGTGGAAAACTGCTCCACCAAGATGAACCTTGTCAAAAGGGTTAGGTGGTCATATAAATTGGGAAAGTGCTGTTCACTTGTCCTGTCTTGGAAAGTCATGGTATACATTATATTCAAAGCTCTGAGAGATTTTGATGTTAAAAGCAATTGTTAAAACTTTTTAACTTAATGTTTTCCTGATACTGTCTGCGAAACCCTTTTTATAATTCTTAATACTGGAAAAAATGGTCTCTCCAAAACATATCCTGACATCATAAAGTAAAAAAAAAAAAAAAAAAAAATTTTTTTTTTCTGGAATTGAGAAATCTTCCCTGATGTTTTTTTGTATCCTCTTTTCCTTTGCAAAGTGCTTTTTGCTTTGTGCTGTACAGTATTAGTCTGTATCTTCACAGTCTTGTCATCCAAGCAGCTGGGAAAAGTTAAGATTTATGGTCCATTTTACATTAGGGAAACAAGCTCAGCTTAGGGATGGTTACCTAGTGAAGTTCAGAATTAAATATGATCCTTGGTAGATTATGACTGCATTCCCATCACTTACCACGTGCCTGGGATACCTATTTAATTATTTTGTTTATTTGTACTCATGAGGGCTGGGTAGGCAGATCAGTGGAAACATCATTTATTCCCCACAATGGCAGGCACAAAAGAATTTTCAAGTACCCAGTTTCACCTTAATGGTGCCATTTATACTCCTCAGCTGTACAGGAAATAACAGCCTGGCTTTTAAGTTCTTTTAATAGTAGATGCGACCTTTGCCCAGTCATAGGTAAACATCACAATACATTGTGAAATCAAATATTAATTACCTTGTTTTTTGTAGCTGTAGTATAGATCAGCGAAATTGGACCACTTAATCTTCTGTTGTGACCACAACACTTGGAAACTACCCATTAATATATGTGCCTGATAGCAGTCTCTTTACTGTGTGTTTTTGGAACAATTGACCAAGAATGTGCTTTGGCTTTGAGACTAATGAAAAGTGTCCCATTATCTGTTATATACAGCAAATTGTTGGCAGAGCTGGAGCTAGAATCCAGGCTTTGTCTTCTCTGTATTGAAGAGGTTATGTTCGAAGGCCCTTCAAGGCAAGGCTTAACAGGAGGTTCTCAGCGGATAGTTGACCATCAAGGATAAATGTATTTACAAAGTGTAAATTCTCTCCTTATTTGCAGTAATAGAATGGTTAGATTCTGTCATGCCCAGTGTTATACCTCTGTTTCTTTTTTATTCTATTTTATTCCTTTCCACCACTCCATACCCTTCTCCTTTCTCCCACTGTTTCCTGAATTCTCACTGGAATGTGGTAAGGACACACCTCAGCTAATGGGTACTCCTGTCATTGACCCAATTCAGAAAGTAATAGGGAACTGAATATAAGCTGGACGTCTCTACCCTTAGAAAGCACCCTCTTTGTTCTCACTGTGGTAGTTTAGCCACCAGGGTATCTTTTTTTTTTTTAACCACTGTAGGGTTATAACAGCGATAATGGTGGCATCCTTGGCTTTTTTATTCCCTGACCATTTAATGACAAGTGAAGAGATTTGGAATCCTGCAAAGAGTACCAAAATGCCAGCAAAATGCCATATTAAAGAGGCCCAGGTATTCCACCCAGCTCTGACCCTTTGTCTGTGGTTCTCAACCCTGGAGAGGAATTAAGTCTCAACCTTAGGAATTAAATCTGTATAATGTCTAGACCCCACAATCAAATCAATTAAAATAGAATCTTGGTAGGGCCCCATTATTGATAGTTTTAAATCTCAGCTGGAAAAAACTATTGCTGAAAGATATACCTGGTCTGTCTAGTTATGGCTTAAAATCGTAGTCAAATCTATAAGAGAAATGCTAAGAGAAGGCGACAGATAACGTCTTGTTGAACATCTCATAGCTAAATTACTTCAGAACTAGCGGCTCTCGACAACTTCTTTTGCTTTTTGTCAAAGAGGAGCAATCCACCCCTATGTTATAGCCACCTCTCTGAATCTGACTCCAGCTAGATCATGAAACAGACTGAGCTATTATTGCACCCACTGAAATCCTTCTGGAGCTGTGTCATTTGGATATAATTCATTAGAGAGCTGGAGATTACCTGCCTGTAACCTAAGTTCCCTGAGGGAGGACTTTTTGAACAGCTCCATTTCAAGTTACGTATCCATTAGTGTCTTTGTTTACTGGTGGATCCCGTGGCATCTTTTGACCTTGTTAAGGGCTCTTTGATTAGCAGAATTATGAGACTTTGGGGAGAGTTTCGTTATTTCTTGGGTATACTAGGTTCAGTAGCTCCAAAATCTTTCGAGTTGTTCAGGAAGCCTGAACCTTACGTAATCCAAGTGGAGTATTGCCTTTGGAGAATACAAATATTTAAGGTAAGTAATTTTCTGTCTTTGAACCTAATGTGGCGTTGTTAAAACCTTATGGTATTAAATGAAGAAGTGAATGTAACCTTTTGAACAGATTTTTTTATAAAAAAGTATTTTGTTAATTGGAGTAAGTAGTATAGTTGTGAATTGTTCATGGTATATTGAAATACCTTGTATGTTGTGGTGATGTTGGCATAAAATAGCTTTGCTAAATTAATATGAAATGACTTTAATGCCTTTTGTTTTCAATACACTTCGTAAGGGAGGCAGTGATGACTTTCATAATTTGTCGTTAAACATCAGTGTTTATGAGAAGGTGAAGGAGGAACAAAGAGGACAGACGTTATCAGGGTATGGGAAGTAAGAAACTGCATATACTGTTGGGTTTCTGGATAATAAGTTGAATCTGTCTCTGTAGGAGGGTGTCAGGATTTTGCCCAGAGTATAACAGTGGACATGATAGACACAAAATATTAGATAGCTTTTTAAGTGAATAGTTAGCTGTGTGTATGTGTTTTGAAAATTAAAGTCCTACACACACACACACACACACACACACACACACACAACTTATTTGACTTCATGCATACTTATTTATATTTGATCAACTCTGTCCTCAATTATTTCAAACATCTATTACCTTTATTAATTTGATACAAAAGTTGGATCCTATTTGTTGAGAACTGTGAGCATTGATCAAACCCATGAAAGTAAATGTATTAAGTCACTAATATGATAAAGGGAAATAACCATGTTCAGAAACTGAATTAAGTAATTACTTTCAGGTAGCTACATTGCTGTGGTGTGATTGACCTGTTCTTAAGAAGAAAAAGCTTCTGGGGCACCTGGCGGGCTCAGTTGGTAGAGAGTGTGACTCTTGATCTCTCAGGGTTGTGAGTTTGAGACCCATGTTAGGTGCAGAGATCACTTAAAAAATTAAGAAGTTTCAACAGACAAAAAATATTCAGCTAGGTGCAAGAAAATTCCATCTTCTGACTCTTTTCAAAAGCAACTTCTCTTATAGTGTGGGTGGTGAGGATGTAATGAATTGGACTTGTTCATAGTGCTTATTGTTTTGGGGGAAAAAAAGCACCAAGAATGATATATATCATGACCCCTTTGTGTTCAGGAATCTCCTTAAACATTTTCAAGCCTACAAAAAGTGAACTAGTGCAGCTAGCACTCTCTACATACTCTTAACTACTCTGATTCAAAAATTAAAATAGTGCCTTTCCTTAATTACTGAATAAACCATAGAGCACATAGTTGAAATTTCCCCAAAGTTGATAAAAGTTCCCAGAGGTTTTTAAGTAAATGCAGTATCTTGGAATATTTCAGTATTTATGTTGCCATTCTAGCCTGTTTTCAGATTTTTGCTTAAAGAGAAATTTAATAATTTGCCATTGAATAGGAAACATTTTGGAAGATCTTTTTTACTTTTTTTTTCTTTTCTTTTCCTGGTCAGGTTCTTAAAGCAACTGATGTGAATTTAGTAGGGGTTTTCACGCTTTCCTTTCACAGTTCTGTTAGTGATTTTTTTTTTTTTTTTAATTTTTTTTTTTTCAACATTTATTTATTTTTGGGACAGAGAGAGACAGAGCATGAACGGGGGAGGGGCAGAGAGAGAGAGACACAGAATTGGAAACAGGCTCCAGGCTCTGAGCCATCAGCCCAGGGCCCGACGCGGGGCTCGAACTCACGGACCGCGAGATCGTGACCTGGCTGAAGTCGGACGTTTAACCGACTGCGCCACCCAGGCGCCCCTGTTAGTGATTTTTTAATAGCAACCCTAGACCAAAATAAGTAATAGTTCCATTTTTTAAGTGATAGTAATGTTGAAACAACTTGAAAAATATTTGTCCTAACAACATAGTAGCCACTTGAAAAAATATTACACATCCATTGAAAGAAACAATGTATCTCATTTTTGAATAACGAGTTAATTACTAAATGTATGCTCTATTGGGGACTGTGCAACTTGATAAACTCTGGTATAGATGAACACTGCTATCTCCGTTTTCTAGTCCATGCTGAGTTTTGCACAGTATTTTTTTTATCACAGCAGCCACTGAATACTTAGCTTTGCAAAGATAAGACATTGAAAGGAGTGCAGCATGCTGCTGTGTTGAAATGGACCTACCACAAGCTAGTAGTTCACCTTGCGTGTATCTGAGTTTGCTGCAGTGTCTTGGAGTACCTCTGAATAGTTTGAGAACCGTGGTGTCTTGAGTATTTTGATTTTTTTTCCTTTCTGCACATCAAAGGATACATATAAAATATACTTGTATCCTTAATAATTGAAAGAGTTGTCTTTCTTGGTTTTGATGTTAAGAGTTGGAATATTTTGCAAAGATAGAGATGTTTAAAAATCTCAACACATTTTAGGGGAGAGACAGGTATACCATGCTACATAAAGTAAACATGTATAGAGTCTGCCTACATCGAAGTTGGATGTGTACTTCTCACTTTGGAGCTTTGCTTTGTTAGTTACAGTTGTTACTACGGAGGCTTAAAACTATCCTGTGCTTTTTAGGATGTAGACTATACACCTTCTATACTGTATAAAAGTGAATATTTACTGGGTTTACACATGCCAAATATGCTTTCTACACATTAAATACTATATTGATTTCTCTTTGTAAAACAACTGGAAACAGTCACATAACACACTAAAAAAAAATCTTTTTGTTAAATACACAGTGATGGCCATCCCTTGAATGTTTTTAGAGTTCATCAAGACACAAAGAGGGAATTAACATTCATCACAGTTTGGGAATAAATTGAATTTAAAGCTTACTGAAAGCATAGCTCTCTTATATACAGTTTCACCTTTGTGTGACTTCTCTGGATCTCAGAAGGGAACCATTGTAGAAAACATTGAGAATTGGGAATAGGTATCTGTCATGAAATCTTAGAATATTAATGACCTAGAGTAAGATTCCTAGTTCATTTGCTAGGTGTTATTTTGGGAATCTATTTTAGAAATATTTCTTCCTAATTCTGCTTATAAAACATTAGCCTGAAATCTAATTAACTTGATGTATTTCTGACTCCATGTAGCTGTGCTGCCTTTGGCAAGGCAGCAATCTCCTGGGCAGTGGTTAACTCGGATGTGATGTAGGAATAATATTACCTGGTTGGTCAAGTGACAAAATGTAGGAAAAGTGAATACATTATGAGAATATGCCTTCTCTGTAAAATGCTGGTGTAAGCATAGTCAGGTATTTAAAACAGATGGCAGTACAGATGTAACAAAAGATACGAGATTAATAATCCCATTGTGCTCATTTAGCTGGGATAATTCAAATAAAATTATACCATGTCAGATCTCAGATTTTGAGGATGGGGTGGGATGGGATCATCTGTTTTCAACTATGCAAGGGCTATGTATGCATGCATCTTTATGAAACTTACGCCACTTGATATTAACTAAGAGGGAACAGAACTGTCTCTTGTCTCCTCCAATCTTGCACTGAAAACTACACAAATTTCGTGTGGTTTTCTTTCTGTTCTGATTCTAGTGGTGTATGCAATAATGAGACATTTGTCCTCTCAATCTCATAGTTGGGTGAAGAAGTTTGGAACAAAATGGAAGTGATAAGTCAGCATGTGAGTAATTGCAGAATTAAATATTCAGGCAGCACTTTCCATAAAATGTGGAGAGGTGAGGGGAAACACCTCAAGCTCATGTGATGTTCAAGTGCTTTAGGTCACCCCCTGGATTGGAGCGGAGTCTTGGTGATAGGCTCCAGAGAGGTAGAACATATTCCAGGTGAGTGGAGGCCAGGAGGAGCCCCAAGCGAATCAACTTTGACCAGCTTGGGTGGTTTGGGAAGGTAAAACTGGAGAGTTGGTGCCAAATTGTGGAGGACTGTGATTCAACCAAAGGCTGGAATTGTGTCCAGTTAGGAGTATGTGCTGGATAAGCCAGGAGCACTCGAAAAGCTCCTGTCTGTGGTGGCCCGGCTACCTTTGAGAGTCATACCAGCCCTTTTCTTTTGCTGTATGTGACGTCTCTGATAAGCTGTAGTCAGCTAGTCAGTCACATAGGCTTTTCCCATGCTGTTTGTATGGTTCAAGTGACCTGCTGTATGTTTGAGGCTATACACAGCCTCACTCTTGCTCACCAATCTGGCCTAACTGCCTTCTGCTGGCAGACTGATCCCCTACGGGTCCCTCACCTCCCTTGCTGCTCCACTTCTCACCTTGGCCCCTACTGCTCTTGCGGCCTGGAGCGCCAGACCCAGGGTCCTCATGCCCCACGGTGCACACATTCAGTCAGCTTTGAATATTTGTGAGGGTTTCCTCTATGAAAACTTGTTAGTTCATCATGTCTGTAGAATGGAGCACTCCTCAGCTCCCACTACTGCTGGTGAATTCCATGACTGTTGATTTCATTTATTTCTGTTTTACGAGTAACACTTCTTCAGACTATAAACTTCTTGATTTATAGGACCAGTGATTTCCTCATCTTTGAACTTCTAGAGCCTGGTTCATAAAATGTAAAAATGGAATGCTTTTGAAAGACCTGCAGGAGGACAAGGCATACTTCAAAGGAATACATGTCTAATAGTAGAATTCCAAGCATCAGACACCTAAGCGAAGAAACTGAGCTCACCCAGGTGACCTAGCCTGCATAACTTGAAATCACCAAATAGGAAACCGCTTATATTCTAACCTATGTGTAGCTTCAGCTTTTTGTGTTACAACCCTAAGTGCAGTTGCTGTGCTTCTAAAAATTACTGTTTTAACTTTCGGCAGACAGTCTGGTTCTTTGGCAAATTGTTAGAATTGTAAATTAAAATATGAGTGCTTGGAGAATACCATGCAATTATTAGGGATTTGTTCGATCTTCTGTATTAAGTGAGATTGGCTGGTTAAGGGCCTGGCTGTGTGGCAAGCAGAAAACCAAAGAATTAAAGAAGTGGGGTGGTAGTCCTGATGTCAGGTGGCCTTAGCAGTTCCCATGGTGCTTATGGTTAGACTGGCCAACTGGCAATTGAGGTTTCTTTCAGAAACTGTCCTCCCCTTATCTCTTCTTTTAAAAAAAAGATTCTTTTAAATGTTTATTTTTGAAGGAGAGAGAGAGAGAGTGGGGGTGGGGGGGTGGGGGCAGAGAGAGAGGGAGACACAGAATCTGAAGCAGGCTCCAGGCTCTGAGCTGTCAGCACAGAGCCGGATGTGGGGCTCAAACTCACAAACCGTGAGATCGTGACCTGAGCCGAAGTCGGTCGCTCAACCGACTGAGCCACCCAGGCGACCCAGCCTCTTATCTCTTGTTTAGACATCTTGTAAGTACTCTTCTTGATGAAGATATAAGCAGAGTTGGAAGAAAAGAAGGTTAGACGGGTCTTAGGATTTCAGTGTTTTCACCTTTTTGCTATAGCAGGGAACACTAGTTCATTATCCAACAAAAATAAAGAATAATGGGATTCATCTTCCAAGGTTTATCGGTGCTGCTGAGTGGACTGGCAAACATGAGGCAGCCATGGGCTGCATTTATTTTGTAGTTCAATGATAGAAGAGAGAGATTTATTAACCCATCATCACAATTCCTCTAAACATTTTGCTTTATTTAGTAAGAAGAAGGTGTATGTAACTTGACACTTCTTACCCTCCAAGCAGACCTGAGTTCATTCGGGGCAGTAACCACTGAGCACCTGCTCTGTGCCCAGCACTGGAGCCCCAGCTGGACTCCAGAGAACAAGTCTCCAGACCCGGAGGAGGTCCTGTCATGCTCCATTCCTCTGGCTCTTCACCATAGCCAGCCCTCCACACCTATATCCAGTTTGCTTCCTCCTTCCCAGATGGCCCTTCAGTCGGCTCCTTTCCATTCCCAGCTTCCACCACAGTCCAGGCCCTCAGTTGTCTCTGAACTATGTTTTTGCAGTGACAGTAGTATTCTCCATCCCTTGTTTCTTCCCTCTCCAAGCTAGTACCTCCATTTCAAAACACAGGTGATGGACTCAGAACCTTCTGGTCACCTTACTTGCCCAGAACACATCAATAACCTCCTCTGTCCACAGAATAGCATCCTGGCCACTTTACCTACCACATAATTATTTTTCCAGATTGATCTTCTAAAACTATTTTCTAGCCATTCCCCACACTTGAGGCATCTTTCTTCTCTGTGGGGGTCCAGGCCATGCTCTACCCAGGCTGGTGTGACCACCAAATGACATGAAACTAGCTCCCGCTTTAGGGCCCAGCTCCAGTCACCTCCGAGAAGCCTTCCTTGGTTTAAGTCAGAGCATTAGCTCTCTCCTCTACATTCCTGTAACACATGGTATACATCTGTTCTATGGCATTTATTCCATTTACTTTGCAGTTGTTTGCTTATTCCCCATACTCAGTTGTAAACTTTGTGAGGGGAGAGAGTGCGTCTTGATTTTTGTGTCCCATCAACGCCCATAATGATGCTTGGCCTGCAACAGGTGCTCAGCAAATGCTTGGTCAAGGTTATGTTCTATGCTTTGTATTTGTTTTTAATTGCTTGCTGTTTGGCTTAGTTTTCATAAAGTACCATTATCTGTGCTTGAAAGAGAAATTGGACTCTCATCATCCAAACTTAAAAGGCTGGGTAAAGCAGGTCAAAGGCGGCTGGTACGTGACAAGCAGGTCAGCAGCAGAGAAGTAACATGGGATAGGGAGATTTCTTGAGGCTGTTTCTCCAGCATTTGTGATCAGCTGTATAATCTTGGGCAGTTTACTTAATCTTTCTGAACCTTTTTCCTCACTTGTAATGAGATGAAAATATTACTTACCTACTAGGATTGTTGTAAAGACGAAATAAGGTATTTGAAATGTAGCACCGGTGCAATGCTGACACATAACAGTTTTCCAGCAAATGGTCATATGTACACATTGCCTGTTCCGCCCACAGCCTCCGCTGCTTCAGTACACTGGTTTTGTCTCGTGTGACCTTAAACATTCCAAGCTACAACTGACAGGAACAGAGCTGGGCAGCCTGTTCAAAGACTGGCCAGTGACCTGAGACACGGCCAGGCATGAGGGCTTCTCCTAGATAGTTGATCATTATTTCCTGCCGCAGGAAGTTAAGCTAGGTGATTCTAACAGAACGAGTTACATAGGGATGTGGGAACTTAAGGTAAATTAAAGTTGGGTTTTGAGAGGCTGTGTTGGCCCTGTGCAAGGTGCAGTTGTGAGCAACCAGGAGAAGGTGGATGGACAGAAAGCAGGGATACTGTACTGGGGCAGCAATCGGGGAGGGAGGGTGGGAAAGAGATGGCAGACCCAGTTCTGAGTAGCTCTTAACAGCTTTCTGGAAAGTATGAGTGGCCCTCTGCGTGTTGCCACCGAAGTCAAGAGGTGGAATCGAGTAGTGTGTGGCTTTATTGCTCTTATGTCCTGTCCTCCTAGGGCTGTGACTGTCTAGCTGGTCAGGCAGGTTCACACAGTATCTGCAGAGTTGGTGCCTGGTGTGCTTCTCCAGACAGGGAGTTACTGAGGAATTGTCTGCAATCTGATCCCTAGGTCCTTTCTGCACTGGAGAGGCTTGACAGAAGTAGTCTGTTCTCCCCGGGAGGCTCAAATGTCTCTTGTGGCCCAAGGGTACAGAGCACTGGGCTGGTAGGTCACACTCATGACTCATGTGATGGATAGGAGCTTGGCATTAGGAACCAAAAGAACTGAACCAGAGAGCAGGAGTCCACAGACTATGCCATTTACAACTGAAGTTAAATGCTACCTGTGTTGAAAATTTGAACAACAAAGGGGAAAAAAAATCTTAGTTCAGTTTTGCAGTTTAGGCAATGAAATTATGGGCCAATACAATCCATCCATTCTGTTCTAATAGTTCAGGAAATAAGATTTACTAAGGGTCCTCTTTGCACAGTAAAGGTTAATCATGTCCAGAATATCCCATCTCCCCTCTCCCTGCCCCCAACACCCAAGTTGAGGCACAGCTCTTACCAGCTAAGTTTCTGATTCAGCCTGGAAAGGAGTTCCTGTTTTAATTGGTTCCTTTCTCTTTTCATCCTTTAGCACCAAAAATCATCCTGTCTCAAATACATTTGCAACCAGATGTCTAGGGGAAAAAATGATGTGAAGTCAGTTTTAATTTGTTGTAAGCAATTATCAGTTATTACACTTCTGGAGCTTTTTGGTCTCTAGGAAGAATAAAAATAGGGTATATAAATTGGTGGGTGCAGGCTGTTGGAGCTTGTGTAGCATCACTTGGTACAATTATAATTTAAGCTGAAAATGCTTATTGATACCTATCCGTGCTAATGCAAGCCCAATTATTTATGCTTTCTGCTTCCTGTCTTCTTACCACCTGACTTTATAGCTACTGAACTGCTTGTTATCATCTTGATCATTGGGAAGGAAAGAAGAGGGACAGGCATAGAAACGCAAACTAGCTAATTTTATTTCTTCATAACTTGAGCCTGTAAAGACGTTTAGTGGGGGAGGAAATACTGTTGGCCTCAAGGTTATTTGAGACTTAATCTGTGGTTCATTCCAGTCTGTAGAAGATGAGAATTGGTAAAGATCTGGGAAAACGGTTGTATTTAATCCCGAAGTGCAACTCAGGCTCCAACAGTGGGAAGTTTGCATACCTGGTTAAAGGTGGAGAACTCCGATTTGGGGGGTTTCTTTATAGCTACAGGCTGCCTTTCAGCCCTGCAGATACTAATGGTCAGGGAGACCATGCCCCCTCCCCCTCCCTCAACCCCTGAACCTCCACACTTGACAGCCAGTGCCTCTTCCTATTAGTCTTGTCCATGTCTTGGGTCACAAAAGTAATGTTTGGGGCATCCCTGTCAAGTTTAGTTTGAAACTAGAAATGCACCATGCCTCTTGGAAGCAGGACCGGAGTTCTAGCAGAGAGAGAAACACCATCTGCAAGATCTTTTCCTCTTTCAAGCTAATTTGTATCAGATTATAGACGGTGATTTTTCAGTCTTCAGAGGTCTTTGGGAAAGCAGAATTTAACTTTTTAAATGTTTGAAGAAAAGATACTTAATGCCTTTGAAAGCTAATTCATTTAATTATTTATTCAACATTTGAATGCCCACTCCATGGTGAATCATCTCATGACTTGAACAGAAGAGAGTCATTAACATGGTTCTCAGATATATTGATTCTGCTTTATATTTTAATCTCTAGATAGAGCTATGAAGAAAGTGATAATTCTGTTTTAAACCTGTGCAACTTTTTTTTCATGGTGTCTCCTGGGATCTCAGAGGTAGGCTTGGATGAGATAGATAAGCTTCCACTGTGAGGGCTTGGATGAGTATACCTAACATGGTTCAGGGTTATTCCCAATCCCCACATGTCTATGAATCCCAACCTCAGAAAGGGAGGTGGTCGCAGACTGAAGCAGCACTCAGGCAGGAACAAGGCTCAGCTCCCATTAGTAAGGGCTACAAGAGAGACAGGGTGTTCAGTGGTTAAAAACACCAGACTGTGGAGTCAAACCTGAGTGCATTACTGTGTGCTACATTTATCATAACTAAGGAGCAAACATTGGTATATTGCTATGAACATTTTTTATTCATATTTCACTGGTTTGTCCTAATATCCTTTTTCTGTTCTAAGATCCTATCCAAGATACCACTGTACATTTAGTTTCATGTTTCCTCCACTGCCTCTTATGTGTGACAGTATGTAAGACTTTGTTTTTGATTACCTTGATGACTTTGAGGCATGCTGGTCAGGTATTTTGTTGAACATGCCTCCATTTTAAAAAATACTGGCTTTATTGTGATAGAATTCACATATCATAAAATCCAACCATGTGAAGTGTACAATTTAATGGTTTTAAGTATATCCACTAAGTTGTACAGTCATTTTCACAGTCTGTTTTAGAACATTTTCATCACCCTCAAGAATCAGCCCTAGAATCAGCCATGTCTTCAAGGAGCCTGGTTTCTTTTATTGGAGAATGGTATTAGAAACCCAAGATCTGGGTGCTGAGTGTGCTTGTTGCTATTGGGGTGTGTATCGCTGTTTCTGGGTTTTCTCAGTGGACAAAACTAGGAAATAAGTATGTGTAGCTTAGCCCACATATATACATGTTTCTGTAATTATTTTGGTCTCTGTGTCTAATGCTGAACGTGACTTTGAAGATCATTTTTAAAGAAATGTACTGAGAGATGGGTAAACCCCTCAAGAGAGGTTTAATGTTTAAACATTATAGTTTCTTCGTGTAGGATAGAACCATTTGTTCCGTCAGTGGAAACAGTGGTAAAGAATCCTCTATCTAACATAATTACTGCTCCACATTTAACCACAAATGCAGTCTTTTCCTACCCATCAGACGACGACTCCCATCATACCATATGGCTCCTGTTCTCAGGGTCTCTGGTTGTTCATTCTCTTCTAGGTACCAGTCCTCAGGGACTAGTAACCTGAGGACAATAGCACTGGTTAAATGAATTAAAGCATATCCATGTGAATACTAAAATTGACGTTACATAAAATTGCAGCAAGAAATTAAAAAAATACTTTTGTATATAAAACATTACTAAAGGAACTATTCAAAAAATATGCATGTGGAAAAGTATAAGGATATTCACTAAAATGTTATTAGTGTGTTAACTCAGGATAGTGAGATTAGAGGGGATTTGGTTCCCTACTTTTCGTTTGAATTTTCAAAATTCCCCACATGCTACTTAACACATGCTAACACATGCTTACATGCTTCTTGCGTGTAAGAAAAAAATTCTCCCGAAAAGTAGATACTCTTATTAGACGAAGGCCTAATAGTACTTTAATTAGACCATGATTTTGCTTAACCATTAACTAAAGAAACGAGGAATAGGACTTTTAAATGAGATTAATGGATTAAAAGTAATTTTCACAGTCTAGGGAAATATGAGGAAGGACAAGTCATGATAGAAGCAAAACTTTCTGATACTTCGCAAGGGAATAAGAATTCTCTGAAAGTCCAAGAAAAACTTGTGGTGGGGTGGGGTGGGGGATGGACATGACAGAAAAGCAATTGCCTAACAGGAAACCTCCAGCCTGTGGTTTAGCCTGATGCCCTTGTTGAACTGGGTCTTTGAAACGAAGGATGCCTACAGAACCTGGGCATCCTATAAGGTGAAATGAGCGCCATGTTAATTAACTTGTTTAAATGTAAATCCACAGCTAGAAGCCACACAACTGGGGGCCTGGATTAGAGAGGGGAGAGCCCTGAATCACCCACGCATGGGAGATGCTGCTCAGGCCATTTCATAGAAGGTAAAAACACTGTCTCCGGGAAGTTGCACATAAAGAGGAATGAATATGGGAGGCTTATACCAATGGCATATACTAATGGCATACTTGGAAATGCAATTTTTTGCCTTTGGTCACTTTGTTTCTTGCATGTTAATGTTGGATCACTATCACTAATTAACATGTGGTTAGTAATTGCCCAGACTAGGGAAGTTTATTTAGAAAAGCACAAACTGGCTTACCGTTCAACCAGATCAACCGAAGCCTGAACAAATTCCTTTTCTACTCCAAAGATCAAATTTTGTTGTCAGGTAGTAGTTAAAAGGAGAAGATTTCATAATTTCTCAAAACTATTAAAAAATTTTAGTTTTATTCATTTATATTTTCTATATATGAGATTTTATTTTTTTTAATTTATTATTTTTTTTAATTTAATTTTTTATTTTTTAAAATTTACATCCAAATTAGTTGACATATAGTGCAACAATGATTTCAGGAGTAGATTCCTTAGTGCCCCTTACCCATTTAGCCCATCCCCCCTCCCACAGCCCCTCCAGTAACCCTCAGTTTGTTCTCCATATTTATGAGTCTCTTCTATTTTGTCCCCCTCCCTGTTTTTATATTATTTTTTTCTCTTCTCTTAGGTTCATCTGTTTTGTCTCTTAAAGTCCTCATATGAGTGAAGTCATATGATTTTTGTCTTTCTCTGACTAATTTCACTTAGCATAATACCTTCCAGTTCCATCCATGTAGTTGCAAATGGCAAGATTTCATTCTTTTTGATTGCCGAGTAATACTCCATTGTGTATATATACCACATCTTCTTTATCCATTCATCCATCCATCGATGGACATTTGGGCTCTTTCCATACTTTGGCTATTGTTGATAGTGCTGCTATAAACATGGGGTGCATGTGTCCCTTTTAAACAGCACACCTGTATCCCTTGGATAAATGCCTAGTAGTGCAGTTGCTGGGTTGTAGGGTAGCTCTATTTTTAGTTTTTTGATGAACCTCCATACTGTTTTCCAGAGTGGCTGCACTCTTTCATTGCCACCAACAATGCAAAAGAGATCCTCTTTCTCCGCATATGATGAGATTTTAAACCAAGATTTAAATGAATATTTAACAATGTTTTCCTATATTGTAAATTTCAACTGAGCACCCATTAAAAACAAGTACTAAAAAACTTGCAGATGAGTGAAAGGTATCGAATAGATCTTTTAGATGAATCGTACCTCTGTCATTCTTTGCAGTAAATTGGGAGAATGCACCAGTAGTGAAGGGAAGCAGATGTTAAACCAGTTGTAAAGGAGATGAAGCATGGTGTTAGATACGTGGCCGCAGGCAAGTTACTTAACCTCATATAACCTCCTGACCACTCCATGAAGTAGGTATTATTATTATTACCCCTAGTTTATAGATGAGGAACAGGCAGAGTGCAAAGAACTTAGAGCCTGGACTGTAGAAAGTTCTGTATGAGTTGGTTAAATAAATACATACATAAAAGGAGACTAAAAGACCGTGCCCTGTCTGTGACCTTGTCTGTTTTTGGATCTTTCAGCCTCTGAGAAATGAAAGATGATTAGTGTCAAGTTATTTTCCGGACTAATAATTAAAGTCAGATCTTCAGTTGCGTCTTGATCACTGGGTACTACACATTCTTAATATGTTTTTTTTAAAGTTTATTTGTTTTAAGAGAGTGAGGGAGGGGCAGAGAGGGAGGGAGAGAGAATCCTAGGCAGGCTCTGCACTATCGCTGCAGAGCTCAACGTGGGGCTCAAACTCACAAACCATTAGGTCATGACGTGAGCCGAAGTCAGACCCTTAACCAGCTGAGGCCCCCAGATATCCCAGTAAATAGAGTCTTAAAAGAATCCAAGCTTGGTGACTAGAACTGCAACAGAGAAGAGGATAAACTGTTCCCCATCTGATCTCTACCTTTGCTTAATATGAGCTGGTCCATGTATACAGACAAAAATGCACTTTCCAAGGTATTTTGTAAAAATATTCTAGAACTTAGGGGCTTGTGGGACAAGGGTGTTATTCTACGAAATTCAACTTCTGGTTCCTCAAATCTGTAAAGCCATTTTCTTTGGTCCACAGTGGTGTGTTTTTGTTTTTGTTTTTGTTTTTGTTTTCATTGAAAACTAAGAAAACAGAGGATCTGAGGAAAGTTTTCTCTTTTATATTTTATGTAGGAATTCTTAAACTTGGCAAATTTATCCATATCTTTGAGCTTTGAAAAGCAGAGAAACTTTGTTTTAGAAAATGTGTTAAGTGTGTTATTAATACCTTGCCCGTTGAGCTTCAGAAAGAGTAAAGATTTTACCTTTGTCTTCCTTTCTCCTTCACAACTCTTCCCTGTTTCTCCCTTCCCCTATGCATGCTAAAGAAATGACACTTATTTTTAAAATTACATATATTTAATAAAAATTGTGCTTTTTGGTCTTAATTTTTTTTTGTTTTAATTCTATTGGAACATTTCGCAGTTCTTATAAAGGAAAACTATTTAAGTTGACTTTAATTATACTTCAGTTTATGTAATAATTCATGGCACATAGATCCTTCTATAAGGATTATCTTGGTAGAAATGTACTTAATAATACAATAGGAAAAAAACTCATTGTCCATCCAGAAAATGTCAAACAAAATAGGATTCATGCATAATCTAGTATTCATGTAGCTGTTAAAAGAATAAAAAGTTCAATGTGCTTATATGAAAAACACATAGCTTAATGATGCTTATATTGAAAAAATACAATTATGTAAATTCATAAAAAAGAACTGTAAATTGTCTAAATTAGTTACCTTTGGGATAGGTCAGTGAGGGGGGAAATTGGGGTTTCAACATTTACTCTGTATTCTGTATGCTAGAATCTTTAAAGAGAATAAATTAATGTATTGTTTCTATTTCTGTATTATTATTATTTAAGTCCACATTAGGGATACAATGATTTTTACCTTTTGTGTATGTGGGTAGAATACTGTAGATATCTGAAGAGAAGTTTTCTTCCTCTTGAAATCCTTTTCCCATTCTTAGCACATAGGCTAAACTTCTCCAGTAGCCAGCAGCTTCTGAAGAGTTTCCATTGTGATGTTAATACTCAGGGTTGCTGCATTTGTTCCCATTAAAATTTCTCTTTCTTGGGGACCTTTCCTTCCTATTAAGTGAAAATGGGAATGTAGTACCAACAACAACAAACCACCTCAAAATCCTTTGGAAGAAAAGCATTATTCAACAATACGTTGAAGAGTAACCATGCATCAGCTGGTAATGCTTAAAAATATGAATTTTTCACAATCTACTCAATCTACTTTGCTTGGTGATACTCTAGTTGGTCCAATCCAAACTCCAAACACAAATACAGATATAGAATCTCCTTTTTTTTGCCCTCACACCTGCAGTGTTGAGTGATCCCCTTGACTAAAGGCATTTGGATGGCAGCATCTTCCAGAGGTAGTCAAGACACTAGATGCAGGATGATGTGAGTTGCTCCTGTGATGATGGAAGGTTGGTGGTGAGGTGTCTGAGCATGGGCCATCCAACTCTTTTACTCCAAGAATGGCAGCCACTGGCAAATTGATCTTGGAATATGAGATGGGGCGGAAGGGGGGGTGGGGGGGGCCGGGGGGGGCGAGTCTGTGGCCCCTCAGAGCCTCTGGGCCCTGGGAAGTGGCTTTTCACAGCTACCTACCTATCCTTTTAACCTTGGCTGTTCTCCACAGCAGGCTCACTTTTCCATCTTCATCAGGATGGGATCCCTGGTAGCCAAATTCTTGGATATACAATCTGTCCTCATTCTGTGTCAGTCCTTAATTTCTCTTAAAAGCTGGAGTCCACTTGACTAGCACTTTATTGTTATAATCTCCCAAGTATTGTTCTCCCAAGCAATGACCTAAAGAGCAGAGGTGGAGTCTTCTTACTATTTTGTCTCTAGTACTTAGCCTGACATATAGTAGGCATTCCTTAATTGTGAAAAGAGGAAAACAAAGGCAGGAGTAAATGAGAGAGAAGGAAAGAAGAATTTGATTTCTTTGCCTCTCCTCCGTGTGTGACACTGCTTTTCTCTTGCCTCCTTGCCCTTTCTCATTTCTTTTTCAGTACCATTGATCTTTCTTCTAGCATGCATTTTCCCCTTCTCTTTCCCTGTATCTACATTTCTTTTTATTCTCAATGTCAACTTCAACTCTATTTGTTTGAAGCTCCCTCTTTTTTGTGTGACAGACTTTTGGTTTGTCTCACCCTATTGTCTTAAATTTTTTTTTTTTTTTAAACGAATAAGACCTCATGGGAAGCCTTCTCATTTGACCACCTGCAGGGCAGGGCCACTGACCCAGTCAATAGTTTTAAGTATGTAGATCTTTCCCAATCTTGTCCTGGTTCCAAGTTAGCCTTCTAGGTATTATCCTAAACCAGTTTCTCTTGGGCTCCTGTTTATTCATCCTAAAGCCCTCCCAATTACTGTCAACAAAGGAACTAACGTTTTCAGGGGCCCAGAGCCTCACCAATCACAGGCACTGATTAGCTGGTCCCTATGAATAACTGGCCATCCAAGTTTTGCCTTACCATTTGACTCCAATCTCATTAGTCACCCTGAAGCTCTACTAATTACCATCAACAAAGGAACCAACATTTTCCAGTACCTTGTTCCTCCTTCAATGTAGATACAACCAGGATTGTCTCTATGAATAAAAAAATTGGCTGAGTTTTATCTGTTTGACTATAGGCTCCTATATGGTGACTGTAAAGCACTAATTACCATCAACGAAAGAGCTAACGTTTTCCAGCACCAGTTCCTGACCTAGTGTGAACGCTGCCAGGGTTGTCTCTGTTAACTAAGATTGGTCACACGTGCTTTGTCCTACCACAATTTCACTCTATATCCCTCTGTAGTCTCTCCTTCACTTCTGTAGTTATCATTAGCAGGGGAGCCAACATTTTCTGGAGTTCAGTGCTCACTAATGTGGGCCTCACCTGGCTTTCAGGATTCAAGCACACTAATAAAGAAGCCACTTTGGGACCCAGTTCCTTCCTAATTAAGATGTTCGTTCTCTACATCCTGGAGAAGACTCCCTAACACCTCTGCTTCTGTCCTTCTACTCCCACCAGTATTGACACTTGTCAGTCTGGTGTTCCCAGATTTAGTTTGGATTCCGTATGTCTGGACATCCTCCCAGTAGCCTCATAGGTGATACTCAGTAAGGGGTAACACTAGGACCCTGGTTAAATCTCCATTGACTGGCAGCTTCTCCCTTTCCTTGTGCCCTCATATCTCATTTTATTGCTTTCTACTGTTCTCATCTCTGTCCCTCCTTTGTCTACATGATTTTAGAAGTGACACCATAGACTCTCTCCTGTTGGAGTAAAACAAGTGCCATTCTCCTCAAATTCAGCCAACCAGTTCCTCATGTTCTGGTCCCAGCTTTAGACTAGGAAGTGGCCATGTTTCCAATAGTTAGTCTTAGACTGCTTCATGCTTCCACTGTTTCTTATGGTTTTGATGGCCATGTGTCTCCCCTGTCCCCTTTACCTTGTTTTTATCATGAGCAAATAAAAAAGCAACACTTTATCTTCCCTCTCAGCCCAGCCTACTTGGCTGAATTTGCAATGATCCTATGGCCCTTCCATTCCATGTAGCTGCCTCAGACACTTGAGAAGCTCTGCCTTAAGATATGTGAACTCTAAAATAAAACATTAAAAAAAAAGATACCCTAAGATTCTGGATCATCAATCCCCTTTGCTCTGTCCTATGACTGGCAATACTTTCCCTTCTAGGGAGAGAGAAATTCTTTAACTTTTCCCTGTGCAATGTCCCTTTGTGTCTCAAGACCCAGCTCAGCCCTCAGGATTTTTCTTTCCTCCACAGAGTAGAGGCACCTAGAAATTTCAGATGTCAAACAAAGGTAGATATCTTTCACAAGAGCCAGAACCAAAGTGGCTAGTATGTAGACATTCAGAATATGAAGCCAAACATATTAGAATATGTCACAATTAATTCAATACTTTCCATGAATCTCCTTTCTCCTAAAACAGTCTTCCTGGTACTCTGTGGTCTGGGTTGGCCCCATGCTACATCTAGTTCCAGTCACCTTTATCAGCCCAAACTCCTTAAAGCTTCTTAGTTGGATATGCTGCCTACCTCCTCCCTACCATTATCTATTGGTTAAAAAGAAATCAATCTCTACCTTTTCCCAGTGGGAAATATGACTAGGCACCTCACCAGAGATATCAAGTCATGCCCTGCTTCGGTCCCAAAGCCTTTAGTGTCCCTCCTGTGAGTAATTTGTCATGATTACAAGACCACTGTGTAATCATGTCTGAGCACAGACAAGAACATGGTGCAAAAATATCAAATATCCCCTCGCCTGACTCTCACGAGTGACCACTGCTCTGCTCCTTACCAATTATAGCAGTAGCCCCTGCTCTGTTCCTCCTGGCTTCTGAGCAGAGTCTAAGAGCTGACTGGAGGGGTTTCCAGAGTTTCCAGGCAGGGGTTGCAAGACTTCCTGTCAGAGCTTCCAGGCAGGGGACCAAGGGCTTTCTGTCAGAGTTCCCAAGGGTTTCCACAGGTGGTGCTGGAGAGCAGCAGCTCCTTCTTCAGGGAAGCTAATTTGGGGCCTGCCCTTAGTGGTGCTTTCCTCAGCCAGCTGGGTCAGTTGCATTCATTCAGCAAACATTTAACAGGACCTTAACAAGCTCAGTTCTGGAAGATGATTATGAGACATGGTATCAGTTCCGAAACACCTCATAGTCCCCTCTAAGAGGACTTTCTCTTGAGAAGTTTATTTCTAAAACACAGGCCTATCTTTAGTTCCCAGGGAGCAATGTTTCTCTGGCTACTGGGGTCCAGCAGACCCCACAGTTCTCTATTCCATTTTGACCTTCACATGGCTGAAGCAGATCCTAAATGAGTTCCCTGCCAGAGGTCCTAGTCCAAGCTCCTTTAGAGAGTATATTCAGTCTCTTCCTGGTTGCTGTTAAGAAATACTCTTTTAGGTTTCCCTTTAAGTTTTTGTTGTTTTGTTTTATTTTTGTGTGTTTAGTTGTGTGTGTGTGTGTGTGTGTATGCTGTTTTCTGAGACAGAAGAAAAGATTCTCAGATTATCTTTGCCTCTAGGGAGCACTTAGATTCCCACTGAGGTGTTCCAGGGTCCATAGGGTAGAGCTCAAGGAAATAATTATGGAATCTTAGGATCTACAGTGATCTCTGAGGTGTGGAAATGTGGAGGAGATCATTCATCCAATAATCAGCCCTACTTAGCCCAGCCCAGTAGACCTATTACTTTCTGCCTCAGTTTTTTCATACTAGGTGTGGAATCCCATTGATAGCCACCCAAAGTGAGTGGATGCTTTGAAAGGACACCCTTTGTTATTCAAAGCTGTTCTTCATGATGCTATATAATTCTGTAATTGGGAAAATCACAAAATTTAGCATTAAATGAGAACAGCACATTTCAAAATTATATTTTCCCTATCATCATGCTTTGATAAAAATGTGGGTGCTTATAGACCAAATCTGGAAGGGAATATGAAACTGATCCGCATCGTGTGTTAGGTGGGTTTGTGATTGTGTTGTACAAATATATATGGGGTGTGTGTGTGTGTGTGTGTGTGTGTGTATGCGCGTGCGTGTGTGTGTATATATTTCTTCGTCTGGTTCCACCTTGACCTACTTCTTTACTCAACCCTGAGGACAGTGCATGGCACAGGTGTTTTTGAGCCCTGTCACTGGTGTGTGCATCCTGTAATTGCACTGGCACCCTGAGACACAGGGACTTGGCCTTCAGAGTTCTTACAACAGAAAGGAACAGATAGCTGCCAACATCTGTATACACATCTGTCAAGCATTTGCTTCCTACTTTCCATACCACAGGCTAAGGTATACTTAGAACTAGCTGTTCTTGTAAAAGGAAGGAGTCTACACTCTGTTTAGAAGGGCAAACTCAGCATCCAGATTGGCCTTACTTAATTGTGAAACTATTTTTGTTATAAAGTTACAGGGAGTGAATGATATACAGGAAAAAGCACTGTACTACAAGTCAAGAATTTAATACGTGAGTCCTGGTTCGATTATTCTTTGTGTTCTTGACCAGAATTTAAATATTTGGTGGTTGAATTAACTCAGATTATCTTAAAAAACCCTTTCCCCTGGACATTTTTAAAGAAAATCATGTAAGTAGATACTCTGGTTCCCTCAAATTACTCATTTTTTAAAAATATAATTTATTGTCAAGTTAGCTAACATACAGTGTATGCAGTGTGCTCTTGGCTTCAGGAGTAGATTCCCATGATTCATCACTTACATATAACTCAGGGCTCATGCCAACAAGTGCCCTCCTCAATGCCCATGACCCATTTTCCCCTCCTCACCCCCATCAACCCCCAGTTTGTTTTCTGTATTTACAAATCCCTTATGGTTTGCCTCCCTCTGTGTTTGAAACTATTTTTCCCCTTCCCTTCCTCCATGGTCTTCTGTTAAGTTTCTCACACTCCACATACTTATTTATTTTTTTAATTAAAAAAATTTTTAATGGTTATTTTTTGAGAGAGAGAGTGCAAGCAGGGGAGGGGCAGAGAGAGAGGGAGACACAGAATCCGAAGCAGGCTGCAGGCTCTGAGCTGTCAGCACAGAGCCCGACATGGGGGGTCAAACCCACGAACCACGAGATCATGACCTGAGCCGAAGTTGGATGTTTAACTGACTGAGCCACCCAGGCACTCCCAGACTACTCATTTTTTAAATGTTTATTTATTTTTGAGAGAGAGAGTTTGTGCATGCAAGCCGGGGGAGGGGCACAGAGAGGGGGACAACAGGTTCCAAAGCAGGTTCCACACTGACAGCAGAGAGCCTGATGTGGGACTCAAACTAACAAACCATGAGATGATGAACCAGAGCCAAAGTCGGATGCTCAACCGACTTTGAATTCAAGGTGCTGGGCAATTTAAAGCAAAAATAAATAAGAAATATTTCTTATAAGAAATCTTTAGATGACAGTCATTATTATGCAGGCTATGTGTTGTGCAGATTTGAAATTATTATGTAGTGATAAATGGTGGATGGGCATCTGAGTATTGAGAGACATGCTTGCAGGATTCTGTGCTTTTTTCTCTTTTTAAAATTTTGTTCATTTGCTACTTTTTTCAATAAATTTGTTTGTTTGTTTGTTTGTTTGTTTATTTAGAGGGAGGGAGAGAGAGAAAGAGAATCCCAAGCAGGCTTTGTGTTGTCAGCACAGAGCCCGACGCAGAGCTCCAACTCAAAAACCATGAGATCATGATCTGAGCTGAAGTTGGGCGCTTAACCGACTGAGCCACGCAGGTGTCCCTGTTTGCTTGTTTTTTAGTGAGGTCTATGCCCAGTGTGGGGCTTGAACTCAGGACCCCAAGATCAAGAGTCAGAAGCTCTACTGCTGAGCCAGCCAGAGGCCCCTGTGCTTTTTCCTCTTGTTAATGCAAACCGTTCTTCTCAGCATTTCTCTTTCACCTTTGGAGTCCCAACCATTGTTTCTGTTTTCTTTACCCTTACCCTTTCCTTTCCTCTTCCTCCTCTCTGTGCCTCTCCTTTTGTTCCTTCTTTGCTTGCAGTGACTCATTTTTGTTCATGTTGAATAGTTTCTTTCAGTTATTTGGTGACCTGAGTTGATAAAGGTTGATCTTTACACAGTTAGCATCTTTATTACTTTGTTAGGGCTCCTGTAACAAAGTGCCACAAACTGAGTGGCTTAAATGAGAGATATTTGTGGTCTCACCGTTATGGAGCCTTGAAGTCTAAGATCAAGGTGTCGACAGGGTGGGTTCCTTTTGAGGCTGTGAGGAAGAAGCTGTTCTAGGCCTCTCCCCCAGCTTCTGGTGTTTTGCTGGCCATCTTTGTGTTCCTTAACTTGTAGATACATCATCCTGATCTCTGCCTTTCTGTTCACATGGCATTCTCCTTGTGTCTGTGTCCATATCTGTGTCTAAATTTACCCTTTTTATAAAGATATCAGTCATAATGCCTACCTCTAGGATGACCTCCTATTAACTTGATTACCTCTGTAAAGACTCTTTTTCCAAATTAGGTCACATTCTGAGAGTTAGGACTTCAACATCTTTTTGAGAGGGACATATTTCAACCCAAAACAGTATCTAAGGGAATATGTGTGAAGCAATCAGGTGTCTAAATGGTTCAATAAAGTAATTACTAATGTTATTGAGCATTCGTATGGGCTGGGCACATTATGCATGTTACCTTCTTAAAATAATGCGATAGGTGCTATGTTGATCCTCATTTCACAGATGAAGAAAGTGAAGCTAAGAATAAGTGACCTGCCCAAGGTCACACAGATGGTGTGTGGCAATGCCAGGTTTCAGGCTTAGGACTGCATCTCCAGCATCTGAACTTATAGCCATTATGTGTATAGTACTTCCAGGATGGACCACTGGGCCCAGGAAAGAAAAATGCTCCCTGCTGCTCATTTAGTTTTTATTAAGTGAAATCTGTTTATCACTTTCTCCATTTCTGCCAGTAAAACTGAAATCTATAGGCCAGGTTCCCCCCTCTTATTGTTTAAGGTATTATTTTGATGAATTTTAGTAATTTTATGAAATCATGTAACCATCAGCACAATCTAGATATAGAACAGATCCTTAATCTAAGAAGTTTCCTCCTGACCCTTCACAATCGATCCCTATCCTCCAACCCCAGGGCCAGGCAACCACTGATCTGCTTTTTGTCATTATAGTTTTATACAGGCCTTGTTTTAGTTTATAAGTGCTAAGATCCTAAAAAAACAGAAAACAAAAAAATAGCCTTTATTGTTAATCAAATAACTTTTTCAGTTAAAAAAAAGAGAAGCAGCAAATGTTTTTCTCTCTTGCAGTTAAGAGGGAGAAATAACTTTTTGTTAAAGTTATTAAAATAATCTGATTTCGTAAGAGTTAATTTGATAATATTCTCAAGATTATTAATTTTACTAATCTGTTTAAACAGTTAATTCATATGTTTTGCAATTTTAATTGAGCTTTTCTCCATGCATAATTTTATAAGCTCCTACATGGGTCATTTGGAAACTATTGGATTGTCCTTATGTAGATCTTCCAAAGTGGCATATTTCATTATATCATAAAAGAAAGTCACATTTGTTAATATCACCACTGATCTCATCAGAAAAGTCTTTGGGATTAAGAAACTGTCAAGTTCATGGTAGTGATCACAAGTTTTCAAAAGTCCAAATTTCATCTTTGAAACTTGAATTTTATTATTAGCAACACATATTGCCAGTTGTTTGTCTTGAAGTGACAGGCTCACTGTTCATTTTTGAGAAAATGTCTACCAATCCCAAATCAGAAAAACCTACTTTATCTATCAGCTATTCTTTCAAAGAAAAAATGGTATTCCATGTGAAAAGCAGTTCACCTTGTAAATCAAACTGATGCATAAGTGATTTCCCTTGAGACAACTATCAAACTTGGGTATGACACAGAAGACCTCTATGCCAAAGGATAGGTAAGAGACTATTACTCAAGAAATGAGATACTATAAAATGTAATGGTATCTAACTCCTTCCCTGAGGACATTTGTAGTTGGAATTGGTTCTTCCCTGCAAGCCTTCACCTGCTGCTAGTGAGGAATGCAATGACTACTAGTGTAGTTTGGTGCTGCTATCCTGATTCATGCTAAAGACCCAACAGTTTTATTGCATGCACCGTGGTTTTTGCATCAGCATTGCAAATGTTAACACACTTCAAAAAAGTGCCAACAGTGTTTTAATGTTATCATGAAACTAGTTTCGATCTCATGAAATTCTTTTTTTTTTTTTAATTTCTTTAAATGTTTATTTTTGAGAGAGAGGATGCAAGTCGGGGAGGGGCAGAGAGGGAGAGAATCCAAAGCAGGCTCCAGGCTCTGAGCTGTCAGCACAGAGCCAGGTGGGGTGCTTGAACCCACAAACCATGGGCTCGAACCCATGAACCGTGAGATCATGACCTGAGCCGAAGTCGGAAGATGAACCGTCTGAGCCACCCAGGCTCCTCAACCTCATGAAATTCTTGAAAGGGTCTTGGTCCTCCCAGCAATATTTAAACCATATTTTAAGAACTATTCTTCTAGTGGAAAAAGAAAAACCAGACTGAGCTGCTAATCAAGCAATATATTCTCAAACCAGTAGCACACGTGTGATAGGCTACAATGCTATATAAAGTAGACATATCAAAATCCTCTGAAGACAGAAAAGGGAAAATGTTGACAAAAGTCACCCTGTATCCATGAAAATCTGATTAATAGAAATAGAATTTTCAAAGAAAAAAATTAGAACTTCTTGCTCTAGCAGTAGAACTTAGCCTCAGCAATCAAAATTTAGATTATAGGTAGTATATAACATTTCTTGTATAAGACATTTAAGAGTTAAGACTCTCAGGACATGTTAAGACTGTTAGAGAGTCTTACATGATGAAAGACTAAGGAGCTGCCATGCTTCATTCAGATCTTCTAGAACTTAAGGCTACTGCCAATCAGAAATCAGTTTCATAGTCTAAAATTGTATTTAAAAAACTATTTAACATTTTATTTATATACAAACATGTACAACATAGAGGCAAGTTGTAAGGCATAATAATAAAAAGAACACTGATGAATCCACAAGCTAGTGTGAGAGCTAGAGCTTTAACATGCCATTTAACCTCCTCTATTCTAGCCCTCTGCCTTTCCCTTCAGAGGGAGACATTATCCTATATTTTAGATTTATTACTCTCTTGCTTTTTTAAAAAAGTAGTTTTATTGTATATGTATCACTAGATCACATATTGTTTTTGTACTACATTTATTCTTTTAAAACATGCTTTTTTCAGTCAACTTTATGTTTAAGATTCATCCATGTTGCTTGAATCATAATTCACTTTCATTGCTGTATAGTATGCCATTATATGAATACACAGTTTACTTACCCATTCTTTTATCAGTGGTTCTTTGGGTGTTTCTAGTTTTTTCTATCATTAACACTAGTTATATGAAAAGTAGTTGTACAAGTCTCCTAGTACACATGTGTAAGAAATTCTCTTGGGTATATATACCAAGGGGTGTAATTGCTGGTTTGTAAGATACACACGTTTACCCTTACAAGATAATGTCAAGTTACCTTCTATAGTTTTTGGTATCAATTTATAATTTCACATAGTGTATAGGGGCATATGTAGTATATTTACCCATATGCATATAGGGGTATAGAATTTTCCATTTTTCTACTTCCTTCCCAATACTTGCTATTGTCAGTCAAAGCAGGGGGTATACAATGGTGTCTTGATGTGATTTTACTTTGTTTTCTTGAGAAGATTGAACATCTTTCTGTATTTATATTCACGATTCTTCCTCTTCCTTGAATGCCTGCTTATGTCTTTTGCACATTTTTTTGCTGCATCCTTTTTTATTGGTTTGTAGGAGTTCTTACTAATTCTTGCTATTGATTCTTGGTTAGATATCTGTGTTGCTAATATCTATGTGTTGATAGGTCACATAGCTATAATTCTTAGGTACTATGAAGATGGCTTGGTGATGCAGCCAATGGGCCAGTATTACCCAAACTCAAATCCTTTTTAGAAATATTCAGATGATAAGATCTTTTAAGTTAAGAGTTAGAAAAAATTTGCTTACAAGTTTTTAAATAACCAGGTGCTATTTACTGTTGAATGATATTCTAGGCTGTGATCCCAAAGTCTTGGTCCACTTTCAGCACAAATGTAGAATATTATATACCTTAGAAATGTCCGCGTCAAAATGTGGACATGACCCGGTATCCTGATAAAATAGCTAGGGAATGCTAAAATACTTATTATAACAACTGGATGCACATTGGATTTCCTTTCTCCCTAGGAAGCCAGATGGAAAGTAAGGAAGAGTTTTCAGAAATAAAAATAGAAGAAAGAAACCTCTAGATATTTACATGAACTTCCCTTGTGTATGCCCTGAATTTCTCTACTGTCTAAGAGAAACCCAACCTTCTTTAATTGGCAGGGCTGTCCTCAGAGCTTCAGGACTAAATGGATGTTGGGGATAGTATTCTAAGATACTTTACTGGTGTTTCACTGCTTCACTTTCACTGGGCTGCTGGTTCCCCTACTTTACCCTAGAAGGTGACAAATCCAATAGCAAAGGGAAACCTCACCTCTCTTCTGGCAGGTAAAGATGTTGGAGTGTTCACAGCTGTAATTGGTTATTTTTTTTTTCATGTTCTTCCATCTCATCATTTTGAATGATGCCCAAAGGGAAGCTGTCCTTTAAAGCTAACGCTTTGAAACTCAAAGATTCCAAATAGAGATGTTTCTATGTTTTTTAAAATTTACATTTTTATATTTAAAGCCCTAAATAATAGAACCCTTGCCATATCTTGAAGCTCAGCAGTTTTTTTCCTCAGGCGTGTCTAGTCTACTAACAAGCCTATCAAAGACTTCTTCTTCATTTTGTTACTATGTTTGGTCTTCAGCATTTCTTTTTGATTCTTTTTTTGGAATTTCCATCTCTGTGCTTACTTTACCCATCTGTTCTTGCATGTTGTCTACTTTTTCCATTAGAGCCCTCAGCATATTAGTCACATTTGTTTTAAATTCATGGTCTGATAATTTGAACATCCTTGCCATATCCGAGTCTGGTTCTCACGGTCTGTATTTTCAAATTGTGTTGTTTGCCTTTGGGTATACCTCGTAATTTTGTTGAAAGCCAGACATGATGAACTGAATGAAAGGAATGCCAACAAATAAGCCTTTAGTGATATGATGGTGAGGAGATATGAGGTGTGGGGGTAAGGGAAGTGTCCTACAGTCCAGTGATTGGACATGTAGTGAGTCTCTGGCCCTGGGCTGTGAATGTCTCAAGTGCTTCTTAGTTTCAGATCTACTGCCGGGACAGGATGGCTGGCTTAGCTGGGACAGGATGTCTAGCATGGCCAAGGTTGGCTATTTCCCTTTCCCTAGTAGGTTAGACCCTCATAAAATAGTTTCTCTTGAGGGCAGGTCTTGTTAAGAAAGAATGTTCTGGTATATTTCAAAATGGTTCCTTTTCTTCTCCCACTGCTGGAAGCCTGAGGGGCTTTTTGTCTGATATTCACTGTGAGAAGTAGGTTCAGCTCCAGGAGGTGAAGCATAAAACTATGTCCCTCTTCCCTGGGATTTTTAACTCTCATATTTGTCCACCCTGAGCCTCCCAACAATTCAGCAGTTACAGTTTAGGTTTTTCTACCCCTGTACTGGTTTCCATGGAGGCTTCTGCTCTGGTAAGTTGTGATTCCTTGTATCTGCCTATCTACAATTTTGAGGGTAGCAGTTTGCCCTGTGACCTCTCTTTTCTGACATACCTAAAAAGAGTTGTTGATTTTTTCTGTTGGCCCAGTTTTTTACTTGCTGGTTCGGACAAAATGGCAACTTCTAAGCACCTTACATACGAGACTGGAAACTGGAAGTTGGTACATCAAAGAACTCTTAAAATTAAAAACAAACAAACAAACAAACAAAACCTTTTAAGTTGAACTCACTCCTAAGTTCTCAAAGCACTTTTCAAGGACATTAAGTAAGCAGTGTGCTTAGTAGTCTCGTGAAAAGAGTACTCGGTGTTAGGGGACAGATGCCATGACAGTAATTGTATTTATTAACAGATCGTTTCAAAACAAAACAAAACAAAATCACCCGGTACTTCAAAGAGAATTCACAAGAGAACATAACGCTCCATGAATAGTTTGGAAGGAAAGTGTCCAAGATGCAAGTAACCTGAATTTATTGTGGTAAATTTTATCTGTCAACTTAGGCTAACTTGTGCTGTGGTAGCAAATATACCCAGGATCTCAGTGGCTTATGACAACACAGGCCTATTTTCACTCGTGCTACAAATCCACTGAAGGTCAGCTGAGCCTTTGCACCATGCCGTGTTCTTCAACGCAGTTTGAAGGAGAGGGTGCTCTCTGGGACATGCCAGTCAAAGGAAGAGAGAAGATTTTGCTCAAGAGAGCCACACAGCCCCTCTGTTCACCTTTCTTTGCTCAAAGAAAGTCATCTGGGTGCTCTTGTGTTCAGTAAGGTGGGTTCCAGGAAAGGGTGCTGTAAGTCACATGGCCAAGCATGACATCAGTGTGATGGGAGGTATAACCTTTCTACAGAGAGGGGTATAGATGTTTTGAATGTTAATACAATTTACTATATAGCTTCTACCAACTTTGCCCCAGGAGTAAGGGAATTGTCAGTGTAGAATTCTCTCTTTTTAAAAAAAATTTTTTTTAAATATAATTTATTGTCTTGTTGGCTAACATATGGTATATACAGTGTGCTCTTGGTTTTGGGGGTAGATTTCCATGAAAAAAATTTTTTTAATGTTTATTTTTTGAGAGAGAGTGAGCGAGCATGAGCAGGAGAGGGGCAGAGAGAGAGGGAGACACTGAATCCGAAGAAGGCTCCTGTCTCTGAACTGTCAGCACAGAGTCTGATGCGGGGCTAGAACTCATGCACCACAAGATCATGACCTGAGCTGAAGCTGGACGCTTAACCCACTGAGCCACCCAGGCGCCCCTGTGTAGAATTCTCTTATCTATGTTGCAGGACTGGGCAGTTGTTACTGGCCACCTCCATGCTTACTTTGAGGCTGAATTCTTTTACATTCCTTTGCTAGAGGATGAGGGAACAAAGGAATTCATCAGGTAAATACTTTTGTGAGGCACTCTTGGGCATCAGGTGGGGCTGAAAACAGGCACTTGCATTTGAGGTACTTACAAAACAGTGCTCTCCAGCAAGTCCTTGGTGTAAACCTTGTTCCTGGAATCTGCATTGGGAGACAGATGGTAGAAAAATGACTCCTCTTTTATGCCACATCAGATTTTGGTTCTTGAGAAGCATGTGGCTACCCCATTGCCAAGATACATCTGTGTAATAATAAGGAAATATGCCGATGGAGTGATGGTCAGCTATTCCATCTGTTCAGAGATGGGGATAAAATTAGTAAATGGGCAGGATTAGGAACACGTTAAGGATAGGTAAACTAATAAATGGGCAGAAAAAAATGCAGGAAGTACTTGTTCTAGCAATAGCTGGAGTACAAAGCTTCAGAAGTCAGGTGAAAATATTAAAGAGATACTTTGTGATTCAAAGACCATAAGCTGGCAGCTCGCAGGATAAATCTGGGCCATATATACCTTTTGTTTGGACAACACAATGTTTTAAATATCAGGAGATGTTGGGGAGCCTGGGTGGCTCAGTCAGTTAAGCGTCCAACTCTTGATTTTGGCTCTAGTCATAATCTAATGGTCACGAGATCGAGCCTCAGTCAGGCTCCACGCTGAGCATAGAGCCTGCTTAAGATTCTCTCTCTCCCTCTGCCCCTGCCTCCCATCTAAAATTAAAAAAAAAAAAAAAAAAAAAAAAAAAAAAAAAGGAGATGTTACATTGAAAGAACCCAGGTTTCTGGCTTCTCATGAAAAATAGTAAGGTTTGTTAACTTTTGCCAACATCCCTGTTTGGCAAAATTGGCTGCAGCATTGCTGTTGCCCCCTTGGGAAGCAACATGAATCTCCAGCTTTCTATTTGGAATCTGGATGGATTAAACACGTTAATATGAAAAATAAAACTTTGAAGTCTGTGGAAAAAAATATAGGAGACCCTCTTTGTCATGCTGTTTGAGGATAGATTCTTTTTTGTTTTTTCAAAAAATTTTTATTTTTTGAGAGAGAGTGAGAGAGAGACAGAGACAGAGACAGAGACAGAGACAGGGTGTGAGTGGGGGAGGAGCAGAGAAAGAGGGAGACATAGAATCCAAAGCAGGCTCTAGGCTCTGGGCTGTCAGCACAGAGCCTGGCATGGTGCTCGAACCCATGCACTGTGAGATCATCACCTGAGCTCCACCCATGCACCGTGAGATCATCACCTGAGCTGAAGTTGGATGCTTAAACGACTGAGCCACCCAGGCGCCCCGAGGATAGATTCTTTTTTTGTTTTTTATATTTTTTAATGTTTATTTTATTTATTTTTGAGAGACAGAGAGAGAAAGCGTGAGCAGGAGAGGTCAGAGAGAGAGAGAGGGAGACCCAGAATATGAAGCAGGCTCCAGGCTCTGAACTGTCAGCACAGAGCCTGACGTGGGGCTTGAACTCACGAGCCGTGAGATCGTGACTTGAGCCAAAGTCAGACGCTCAACCGACTGAGCCACCCAGGCACCCCCCGAGGATAGATTCTTAAACAAGAGTCCAGATAGTCAACACTATCCATTAAAAATTTATTTTTAATCAAAATTAAGGATTCTTCTTCAATTTCTGAATATAACCAGAAAAATGCAATTTATAATAAAATGACTCCATCTTGCAACAATCCAGTTGGCAAAAATTTATTAAGTCATGTAACACCGAATAATGGCCAAAGATCGGGGGACATGAGATTCCTCATATGTTGCTGGTGGAACTATAAACTGCTATTCCAGTGAGCTGTCTTGGCAGCAGGGGTGAAATTAAGAATACACATATACTATGCCTAGAAATTCCTTGCCTGGAGAAATTTCAACATCCAGAGAATCACTTGCATAGAGTTTCGGAAAAATAAAAAACAAAAAAAGACCTCCGAAAGACATATGAGAATGTTCATGGCAATGTTACACGTTCTAACAGACAGAAGGTCGGAAGTAACATAGGTGTCCATCTTCAGGGAAATGTAGAAGTAGAATGTGGTAATGCATTTTAATGGAAGACTATGCAGCTGGCAGAAGCTTGATGTAAATAAGATTCACATGTCACAATACAGATACACATATTTGTAAGTGAATATATATGAAAGATGGTGTGAAAGATCAGACTCTAAATATACTAGAGTGGGTGTCTATATCAGACTCTAAATATACTAGAGTGGGTGTCTATACCTGGGGAGAGATTGGGATTGGACGTAAAGAGAATCAAAATAAGACAAATCGAAATAGAATAGAATAGCCTTGCAGGTGCCACCAATGGTAGCATACTATGAACTGAGGAATATGATCCATTCAGTTCTGTAAACCTAAAGATGTAAAAAAAGTCAAGAAAAATTTTCCATTTTTTAAATTTTGTTCTAAGATAACCTCTTAATCTTTTTTTTTTTTTTTAACTTGCGGGTATGGAATGAATTGCATGGTTTGGTCTGACTTGAGCAGCTCCATGGCGAAACTCTACTGGGGCCATGCACAGTAGACTCAGTAGCAACAGTAGCAACTCTGCTGTTGCTGCTCTTTCCTGTTACCCAGGCATACATCTGTGGTCTTCCCGCTGTGTTCATTTATTTCCACCCAGTAAAGTCCTCCGGCACGTAACTGCCAGATGACCTATACCACTTTTGCCTAAGCAGCGCCTTTATAGGAACCAGAGGGAAAATTCCTGCATGTTAAACTACCTTAATGCTGCTGGGTTTGAAGTAGCAGATGTTGGTTGGATTTTACAAGGCCCCTTTGCCCTCTTCCTTCATTTTCTGCCTGTTTTTACATTAATCTTCTCTGTGCAGATCTGGCAAGGTGTGTGAATCACCCTCCAAGGAGCTGCATTAATGATAAGCCCAAATCTGGGTCTCTAAAGAGTCACCTTTCATTCACAGAGTCTGGGGAGCCCCTACTGGCCTTTCCCATATTAAGGTTTTGCAGCAACTGTGGTATTTAGAGAGAACACACATGCAGGATGGGAACACACATGCAGGATGGGAAGGGCTTGTCTGTCTTCTCGGCAGAGAGCCTCCCGGCAGGCTGGATTTATTGGCTTTTTCACTCTCCTTTACCATTTGGATTTCCAAATACTTTTTACTAGTTTGGGTTTTAAAGCTGAGAAATTCAGCCAGATTGTAATAAAACACTGCAGGCCTATAACCCCAGGGTCCAAGAACAATCGCTGAACTTTTCCAACTTGGCTGCAAAGCAGCATGTGCTTAAATGTCGTGCCTCACCTCCCCAGCCTCAGGGACACCACACTCACAGGGTGCGATTTTTGTGAATGGTTGAATTAGTATATCTTGTGCCTCTCTCCTTTCAATATCTTATGCTTAGTGTTAATGTTTCTAGTTTAGGAGTAAATGAAATGACTTCACAATGTTTAACATAGCAAGATTTTTTCCCTTAGTTCTGAGTCATTCATTCGTTCATTCATTCATTCATTCACTGAGTGTTTTCTGAACGTAGGTGTCAGTATGTGGCTCTAACTCTAACCAGGTAATTGCTAGGTTGTCCTCTTCCTCCGGTGATGAGATTTGTACTGTGGGTATTGGACTGATCTGATCATAGTTCTTTCAGGCAAATAAATGCTGGAAATCAAGCTGCCATTCTCTTGTCAATTTGCTGCATGCCTTTCAAACTAGTAAAGAGTTGATCTTCTTGGAAATAGGAAGAAGAAATATGGGTGTCTTATCACTGACTTAAATTTTCAGTCAGCCGTAAGCTTCACTGCTAGGTTTTAGTAAATATCACCTGCCTTCATGCTGTGCTTGAGTGAGGCATAGTATAATGTGATATGGTATTTATTGTATGATGTGGCATGGTGTGATGCGGTACTATATCGTGAGGTGTGGTAAGTATGGTATGGTATGGTGGATAGTACAGTACTATATAGTAGGTGGACCCCAGATTCACATAATAGCTTAAGCATTAAGTTTTCCATTAACTTCCCTTGTGATCTTGGGTAAGTGTCCTCAATTTCTGGGGCTCAGTTTACTTAAAATTATATGAAAGTTGGTAATTGGAGTTACTGAAACAAATTAAGTGAGGTCTGTTTGTGCTCAGCACATAGTAGATGCTCATTAAATGCCAGCCTCTCCTCTGGCATTCTAAGAGAAGTGTGCAATGGATAGAAAGCACAGTCCTAGTCCTCAGGAACTAAAAATCTGGTTAGGGAGATGAGACATAGCCCCTGTGTGCAATCACCAGAGAAAGTGCCTCTGAGAAGATAGCTTAAATGGAATGAGTTAACTTTCTTTCTTTCTTTCTTTCTTTCTTTCTTTCTTTCTTTCTTTCTTTCTTTTTAAGTTTACTTATTTATTTTGAGAGTAAGGGGGGGAGGGCAGAGAGAGAGAGGGAGAGAGAGAGAGAATCCCAAGCAGGCTCCACGCTGTCAGTACAGAGCCCGAGGAGGGGGTTGAACTCATGAACCTTGAGATGATGACCTGAGCCAAAATTAAGAGTTGGCCACTTAACCGACTGGGCCACCCAGGTGCCCCGAGAGAAGCTTCTTAGAGGCTGTGGGTGTGTGTTGGATGATTCAAGGTGGGTTGAAGAGAGTGAAGGCCAATTCTGGATTGGATGTTTCCAGAAGCAGGAACAATTTTATGATTGTGTATCTTAACAATGTTTATTGATTACACAGGAGAACCGCAGTGGTGTGGGTGTTCTTGGTAAAGCAGAGGAGCAGCAATCACTCTGTTAGACAGAAGAGGGGGATATTTCATCATTTTTGTGGTTCAGGAGTGGCCTTATCTTTGTCCCCTTCCAAATATGGTAAAGGAGTAGCCTTGGTTAGACATTGTTCCTACTCTGTGAGTGTGGCTTATATTCAATTGGGAGCATCACGGCCTAGCTGCCAGCAGAGCTGTTTTCTCACCTGGTTTGGGGTATATTTATTCACCCCCTTTCCCAGAAGGCAAAGAAGGAAGTCATATTCTAGGGCGTGCCAGGGCTGAGCACTAGGGCAGACTGTCCCTAACTGGGTTTTGGAGGTTGTATAAAGAATAAGAATTAAAGTTCACAAACAAAAGGGGGAACCACCTGATAGACACCAAGGAGCGGAGCCTGTCAGGGAGGGTGAATGAACGGGCTGTGGGCCTGAAGCACTTCCAGAGACAGAGTGCAGCTTCTCATCGGGCACGGGTCTGTACATGGGTACGTGTGAGAGTCCACAAAAGCCAGGCAGGATTCCTATTTCCTGACTTTAAATCCAGTGACCAGATTTTCTCTCCAACCCCAAGGCCAAATTATTTCCTTCTTCCTCCCTATTACCTTCCTATGATTCTTCTCTATATAGTCTGCATCTAAATACATAGTCTTCATTTTAAACTTTATTTTATCTAGATGAAAACGGGAGAGGTAAACTATTAACACTGGTTACTTCTGGGAACTGATCCATAAGGGTTTCAGACGAAGTCACCAAACTTTGCTCTCTACGCTTATATATTATTTAAATTTTATGGGTTAATTTATTTTTTAATTAAGTTGTTAAAAACAAAAATGAAACAGGGGCGCCTGGGTGGCGCAGTCGGTTAAGCGTCCGACTTCAGCCAGGTCACGATCTCGCGGTCTGTGAGTTCGAGCCCCGCGTCAGGCTCTGGGCTGATGGCTCAGAGCCTGGAGCCTGTTTCCAATTCTGTGTCTCCCTCTCTCTCTGCCCCTCCCCCGTTCATGCTCTGTCTCTCTCTGTCCCAAAAATAAATAAACGTTGAAAAAAAAATTAAAAAACAAAAACAAAACCAAAAATGAAACAATGTTAAAATGGCAGTGATGGTGGAATGTGTGATTTGTCGCTGGTGATGCTCTCTGAGGTATAATTTTAGAATTAATATTTCCTTTTTTTTTTGGAAGGGAAATTTGAAATTCCCTTTGGGAAGAGCACGGTGTGGATGTCTTGGATCTGTTTAAAAGATTATTTTAATAAAATGCTAAAAATCATGATTCTCATACAAATGTAAAATGAAGAATGGCAGTAATTTTATTTGATTCACTAGTTAAGGTAGAACCAGTGAGATGTGGAACCAGTTCAAGAGAATTCAAAGAGCAGGCATGTATATAGACAACCAGGAATGCTGAAATGAATTTGCTTAATAAATGTAAAACTGGCTTCTTGGCGAGAGAAGGACATCGATTTGCACCTCTACCTGACAAAATTCATTTGCAGTCTGTAGACAAGAGCCATTTGCTTTTGGAAACTTAGCGTAAGAAGGACACATTGGAGGTGGCATCAGTCAGATTCTTTCCCTGTTTGCTTCCCGGGGACAGTATCCACATGTCCTGGTAGAGGGAGGAGGTACTGCCTCTCAGGGTGGGGCAGTAAAGTCTTTTCTAAGTCCTCTTTTGCTTGAAAGACCAAATTTCTGAAAAATTTCAGAAAACTTTTGTTTATTAGAATACTATTCACACTTTCTTAAATGTAGACTCTGCTAAGCCAAAGAAGTGGATTACTTCTGAAGACAGATATCCTCTAGGGGAACAGCTTGCTTGCCTCTGGTTCTAAATGCTATAAAGTCTCCTTAGTTCAAGCTCCACATAGTTTAAATTCCGGAGGGACGAGTCTGAGGTTTGCTTTGCAAACCCTTTCTTCATAGATGGTGAAAATTAATGCTATAAATAAGATTCTGGTAGTGTCTCGGGTGTGTGTGATTTATAACACAACTATATCCCAGGCATCTAAGAAGTATCATTAAGATATTTAGTTAAATTAAACACTAATTTATTATTTAGACTGCTAGGTTCTAAGAGGAAAATGGAAAAATTGTGCATTCTGGTATGGGTTATTGAAATTGCAAATCTGGCTCATTTTGAAGATCTCTCTCAACCACAGTTGAGTGAATGAACCAATGAACAAAGAAATATCATTGCCTGATTTGAGTTATTATATGTATCTCAATAAATTAAATAAAATTTCTTTTATGCCCCAAATATTTCCATCATGGTGATTTCTAAAGAATTGCATTTGGTTCAGGGAAGTTGTATGATAATCTTTTGCTATTCAAGCAACTTTGATTGAGTGCATGACTGTGAGCCAAGTAAATTTATTAGCTTGTTTCATTGAACTGCATTTGTACAATGAGACAAATTGTTTCAGCCAGGTTTCGAAGTGCTTCTCATCCACTGAGAAGTGACTTGGGCAATAAAGCCACAGTAATCAGATCTTCCTGAACACTTAATAATTGTACATGGAAAACTGTATACTGATAATAGCACTTACTAAATAGTATAGAGACATTTTCAATGCTAATAAAACATATGGTATTAAATAGATCATTTGAAATGTGCATGTACCCTTTCTAGATATATCTGCTGGCTGGTTTTAATGTGCATGTGTGTGATAGACCCTAGATTTTCACCTAAGATTTTTGTCAAGATTTTTGTTGGTTTGAACTATGCCCTTACTCCGAAATCCAGAACACATTTTCCAAGGTCTTAATAAATTCTACTCAAAGCAACATTGCCATCCACGGTTAGTCAGGCATCTCAGCAATGACCCTCTGCGAGGAGATCTAAAACACTGACGGTAGAGTTTTATTGTTGTTGTAGGAAAAGAAAATAATGGATATCCTTCATTCAGTGTTCCTTTTCTGCGTATGAAATTCAATAAGGTGAGTGAATGACTACTTTAGTAGTTAAGGGACAAAGAAAACACTTCGTTTCTAATGTTAGCTAGGTACTTCATTGTGTGCTAGTGACTATGTTGAGTGCTATACCTGCTATTTCATAGTCATTCTTGATCCTCATCCCAAGGTTAGTATTGTCTCTATTTTTTATGTATCAGGAAACTGAAGTATAGAATAGTTAAATGACTTGCCCAAGGTCATGCAGTTGGTAAGTAGTATAGCTGCAAGGCTCCAAATCCTGGAGACAGAGCCTCATACTTTACCATTGCTGTTGTAAAGAAATGAATATTTTGAAATAATTCTTCATGTCCTTGTCTTTTGGTTATGAAATTTTTCTTTTCTGTAGTCCTTCCACCATTAGGGTCAGATCATAAGGCTTTTTCTGCTAAGGAAAGGAAAAAATATCCATCCATCTGTAGAAAAGAAGCTCATGGGTTGAGTCATGTATTAGAGAATTGTCAAATAAATATGTTGTACACCTGAAACTAATATAACATTGTATGTTAGTTATACTTCAATAAAAAATTTTGATTAATGAGAAAAAAAGGAAAAGCTCATTGGATAAGTAAGAAGGAGGCTATGACATAGAATTCCTTCCAGAAGGGAAAGTTAGGTAGAAAATCCTTCTGGTGCTGTCAGAAGAAAGGAGCTGAGAAACAGAGGAGAACCAGACAAGTTTCTTGGCTCTCCATATCCTCAGGGCTGAACAGGGGTGGGTGTGGTTAAGCATCTAAACAGGTTTGGGGCTGTCAGAGGGTATCCAGGCTGGGGAGACTATATGTTGTTGAGGGAAGCCTTGAGTTTGTTATGGCACCTTGTTCAACACAACGCCATGGCATGGGCTCAGTTTAGAAGTAATGTCAGGAAGGAGTCCCTAGGCAGCTCAGTTGGGTATGTGTCTGACTCTTGATTTCAGCTCAGGTCATGATCTCAGGGTTGTTGAGATTGAGCCCCATGTCAGTCTTTGCATCGACAGTGTGGAACCTGCTTGGGACTCTCTCTTTTCCTCTCTCTCTGCCCCTCCCCTGCTCATGCATGCGCTCTCTCTCTCTCTCTCTCTCTCTCTCTCTCTCTCTCAATAAATAAATAAGTAAACTTAAAAAAAAAGTAATGTTGGAGAGAGGTGCTTTTATGGACCGTATGTCCGTATTCCCCAGGGCTTGTATCATGGCCACTGAAGAGTTAGAGTTCCTCCCCAGTCTTCTTCCAACTCTACGTCAATGGCTATCAGCAGAAATAGAGCCAGAGCAAGCTGGTGCAAGATGAGACCAGGTGAGCAGTAACTTCTTTTAAAAACAAACTGACCAGCATGACCCCTTCGGCACAAGAAATTCCTTGAGCTTTGAGCAGATGTCAGTGGGCAGTTTCTGGCTACATTTTCCTCTTCACTGGAAATCAGTGGAGTGGGAGACCAACTGGTGATGCCTCCTACTTTTTGTCTTTACAGACAGATGGGCAGCCGGGATATGTGTACTCTCATGGGCAGGTCATTGGCTAGAAAATTCATCCAAGCCACTCAGGACTTTTGTGACCTTGAGAATATTGCTTAACCTTTCTGAGCTTTAGATTCTGTATGTATAAAGTGGAAATGATAGTAAAATAACATTTTCTGTGTATCGTTTTTGTAAGGGTTGATGAACAGTGAGACAAATATACTATGGAAAATAACGCTATCATTAGTAATACTATTATTGCCATTACTGTTATTAATTGATATATTTTGAGCTAACAATTGGAGGACCTTATATGTATAAAATAAGCACATGCAAAGCTACGTGTATGGTTTTGTGAAGCATCACAACATCATTCTTTTAAAATCCAAGCTGTATACCTTAACATGTTATCGCATATTGCCTCATTTTCTATTTTACTTAGTTTTGTTGATTCTTTCCATCTAAATGATCGTTTCTAGGCAGGCACTATGTCTTATGGTGCATAAATAGTAGGGGTTTTAAGATGATATGTATAGTACTTACAAAAGCTATAAAAAGTGTGAACTGGAGATCAGAAATACTCATTTTCAACCAATTTACAAGACAGTAAAGTTCTTGAGAGCAATGCCGAACAAATAATACAGGAAAAGCTGGATGCATAGAAATTAGAAATTAAGAAATCAAATCCAATCAAGCTTTTAAAAATTCCAGATCTTTTTCCTTTATTTTCTCATTTCTTTCATTTTTTAAGTTTATTTTATTGCCTTTTCTCCCTTATCTTTACAAAACTGATGCAGCCTTAGGCTCACTGCACATAAAAACAAAAGGATAAGCATAATGAATAATAATTATTCTATACACTTTAATAACTTGATAGATAGCCTTCCAGATAATTGTTAATTCATTTTTTAAAACGATCAAGCCACACCTATTCTTTCAAAAATTATCAGAGGCTATACAACCAATTCCATCCTGTGGACATTTAGGTTGTTTACATTTAGGTTGTTTCCAATTAACTCTCTTATTGGATATCCAGATTGTTTCCATGTGGTCCCTTTTGTTGGCTATTAGATTTTTTTTCCAACTCATTACTATTGTATTCTCTTGTATTACTTATTGCTGCTGTAACATATCACTACAAATTTAGTAGCTTAACACAACACAAACTTACTCTCTTACAGTTCTGGAGATCAGAAATCTGAATCAGTTTCATTGGGCTAAAGTCAAGATGCCAGCAGACCTGGTTCCTCCTGGAGGCTGTGAGTGGACAATTCATTTCCTTGCCTTTTCCAGCTTCTAGAGGCTGCTAGCGTTCTAATCTCTGCTTTTGTCACATTGCTTTCTCTTTGGTATGGTATCTCCCCCTATTTTTCTCTTATGAGGACACTTGTGATTACATCCTTGGGCCCACCTGGATAATGCAGGCTACTCTCCCCATCTCGAGATCCTTAATCACATCTGCAGAGTCCCTTTTATGATATAATGTAACATATTCCTAGGTTTGGGGAATTAAAATATGCACATCTTGAGAGGCCATTATTCAGCCAACCAAAGACAAACATTATAAACAAGGTGAGCAGGTAAAATAGTCTGGGGAAAATTATAGGAAAAATCACCCTGAAAATTTTATGAAAAGTGATTAACAATGTTTAAAGACATAAAAATTTTAAAGACATGCAAAATTTCTAATACTGCCTAAAATAGGGATCAGTGGTGTCCATTTTAACCAAGACATTTCAACCAGTTTGAGGTCTTGACCAGCCTGTTTCCCACAAATTCCCCAAAGTCCATCATGTGAAGACAAAATAAGGTAGAGTGTGGGGGGTTGTGCATCTCACATATGAGTCTCAGAGGAAGTGAAAACTAAGCAGAGATATGAAGGGAAAGAAGCGGATCAGGTGATGTGGCCTCAGGAAGAAAGGTCCTGACATGGGGAATGTGGTGCATATGTGAGTGAGAAAAGACCTGGAGATGGGAGAGGGTTCTGTGTTTCAGGAATTGATGGCAGGATTATGTGGCTAGTAGTATATTTTGAGTTGGCAGTGGGAGGGGGATGCTGTAAAAGAGGAAGCTGGTTAGTTAACTAGGAGCTGGATCAAGATGGGCCTGTTGTGTATGGATTTTATCTTAAGGCAACTGCAGAGCCCTTGAAAATGACCTGGATCTTCTAATACGTGAACTTGATATTGCTAATATGGCAACACTCCCCACACTGACCCATATTAGCCTCGCTCTCTTTTTAAGTTAGCTCTATGCCCAGCGTGGGGCCTGAACTCATGATCTTGAGATCAAGAGTTATATACTCTACCAACTGAGCCAGCCAGGCACCCTTCCACATTGATCTGTCGACTTAACACAATCCCTATCAAGATTCCTCTTTTTTTTTTTTTCCTAAAAATTAAAGAGCTGATGATTCTAAAATGAAATGGAAAGGGCTCAGAATTGTTAAAACAATCTTGAAAAAGAACAAAAAGTTTGGAGGACTTAAAGTTCCTGATTTTAGAACTTATGTCAAAACCAGAGTAATGAAATCGCACAACAGTGGCATCAGGATAGCTAGACATAGAGACCAATGGAATAAAAGTCCTTGCATTCACAGTCAATTGAGTTTTGACAAGGGAGCCAAGATAATTCAATGGGGAAGTAAATAACCTAATGGTGTTGGGATAGTTGGTTATTTAAAATTTAAACAATGACAGCATGAACTTAGGCCTGTCTATATATCATACATAAAAGTCAACCCAAAATGTGTCGTAAACCTAAATTTAAGAGTTAAAATTTGAAAATATCTAGAAGAAAATGTATAGTTTTCTTTGAGTCATTAGCTATTAGGGACACACAAATCAAAACCACAATGAGATACCACTTCATATCCACGTTACAACACCCACTAGTGGCTATGATAAAAGAAGGCTAATAGTAACAAGTAGTGGCAAAGATGTGATGTTGGGACTGTCATACATTGCTGCGGGCATGGTTCAGGCACTTTAGAAAAGAGTGTGGCACTTTCTCAAAATGTTAAACATACAGTTTAACCATATGACTCAGCAATTCCACTTAGGTATCTACCCAAGAGAATTAAAAACGTATGTCCACACAAAGCCTAGTACAGCAATGTTTCCAGCAGCATTGTCTATAGCAGCCAAAGAGTGGAAAGACCCCAAATGTCTATCAATTGATGAATGGATAAATAAGATGTGGTGTATTGATACAATGGAATGTTATGAGTAATAAAAAGGAAATAATAAAAAGAGTAAGTACTGATACGTGCTAAAAATGGATGAACCTTGAAAACATGCTATATGAAAGAACCCAGTAAGAATGATCACATAGTGCATGATTCCATTTATATAAATATCCAGAGCAGGGAAACCTTTAGCAGTAGAAACATAGATCAGTGATTGGTTATATTAGGTTTGAGAGTAGAGGTTGGGCAAAGTGGGGAATGATTGCTAATGGTTATGGGCTTCTTTTTGGGGTGATGAAAATGGTCTAAAATTAGACTGTGGTGATGGTTGCACAAGTCTGTAAATATGCTAAAAACTTGAATTGCACACTCTAAGTAGGTGAATTTTATGGTATGTAAATTATATCTAAATAAAGATATATATGCTTTTTAAGAACATACTGGGGATTGACATAGTCAATTTCCATCAGTGTGGGAATGGATTAGAAGGAGGACAGGATTGGAGGCAGGCAGGCATGTTAAATTTTTCAGGTGTGAGTTACAGCTGGCCATGCTGTTTTAATTTCACATTTTATTAAAAATAGATGCTTATTCTCTAGAAGACTGTGATTATAACAGTTTCCCAGCTCTAGTCAATTGCTTACCGTCATCACATAATCTTTGTTATAGCCACAGCACACCATAGCTATGTCACATGTGATGCATCCAAGGAGAAAGGATGCTTTAGGTTTTGTATGGTAAGAGTTTGCTGCTTAGCGAGTCAGCTGATTTCGAGGCAGGGGATTAATCAGGCTGTCAAATTGTTTCCCTGGAAATGGATGCAGCAGAAGAGATAGTAACCTGTGGCTTTCTCAATTCAGCAAGGCAGCTGTTTAAAATTTTTTATGCCTGCAGTATCTGAGTGTCTCTCTCCTTGACTGTAATTGAGGGCTTTCTCTATTTAGATGTACAGGAGGCTCTCTGTAACAAGTACTTAGTATTGGCATATTTAAAAAAAAAATCCCGAAGCCTGCTTTTTATGTACCCCAAGGCCACTCATCGATAACTAGCACTTCACATAATAATACACTTATGAAAACTAATTTATTTTTAGTCTTCCTTTCTTCTCATGATAAAAATACAGGCAAACCATAATTTCCTAATGTCACAAAATTCAATACAAGTAGTAATTTTTTAACTGTATTTTTTTACATTAAAAAACACTAGTATATATTTCACAAAGCAAAAAGAGCAATTTAAACAAATAGTGTTCATTTCTTGACTGTTCAGAAGGACAACTCTGGATGAGATATAAGAAAATGAAGTAGGATTCATTCATCATGAATATCCATTCATCTGAAGGTATGGCATGGATATTACCTAGGATTCTAAATGATTATAAAGCTAAGGGAAAGGCAGAGAGGAATATAAAAGCCAAATATTATCTGACAAACTGTATCTGACCAAGTGCCTGTAATCCAGCTGTGAGTTCACTGATTGTTATAATGCTTGGGCTTTTCAGAGGCACGCAGAAGTGTCATCTGCAGTTGGTTTGGAATTTGAGCTTTTCCTGTAAATCTCATAACAGCCTTTAAATACTCTTTTAGCCTTTTTAATAAGATGGTTCTCATAAACTTTAGAGGCTCAGGTGTTTTCCTTTGCTTGAAGCCAGAGACAAGTCTGGACAGAATGTGTTATTATTCCTGGAAGGGAGCCTGACCTTCACCAGTGCCCTTGGAGAACAGCTAGAATCAAACAAGTCCAGGGGTGGGTGGTAAAAACATACAGACTTAGATTTAGGAGTCTGGGTGTGGACACATGGCCATTTGCACAAACATTCATCTTGTGTCTTTTGCTTTGATGGAGAGTTCTTGAAATCAGAGTCCTATGGAAATGGTACTTAGGTTCAAAGTATTATTCAAGGGACAATCTCATCTTGACAGTTAACAAAACAACTTGCTACTTCTTGCTCTGGCAGCATATTGTTAAGCTCTCATTGAATATGAGCCTTGGAAAGACTCACCCAGAACTAGAACATCACTGACTCCTTACAACTCATGGACTCTGAAAAACGCCATTGAGTGTAAAGCCCTCCTGTTTTCGGATGAGGCTGGTAGTCCAAAGAGATGAAGGGAGGGCTGGATAGTGAAGAAGCTGGACCTAGGACCCACCCTTTTGGACTTGGTCTGTGTCCTCTCTACCACAAGGGCTTTGCTATCTGCATGTCATCATGTACTAGCTGTGAGAACTCACGTTTCTCCATTTGTAAAATGAACAAAAGAAAACCAGTCAAGTAGGATGTTATAAGGAAAAAATGAGGTGTTGAGCATCCATCACTGCATTTAATAAAAAGCCTCTGTGCCAGAGCACTGATGTTGTTTTCCTAGTCTTTGCCTCATCTTTGATGAATTCTACTGCATTTGGAGAATGTAGTCATTGTGGCCCTGGTAAAATATACTATCACCCTGGGAATTATAAAAACATTGGAGACCAGATGCTGCTGCACAAATCAGAAGCCTCATCAACATTAAATCTTGTTCCTGACCTAGAGGAAGAATAATGTATGTGGAAACAATCTGCAAAATGTAACATGCTATAAAAATGCTAGTTTTTGTTATCAATGTAAATTAATCTATTTTAGTGATTTTTTTTGTTTTTTTTTTTTTTAGCTGTCCCTAGCACAGCTTTTGCCCAGAGGATTAAGACAAATCAGCTTTGGTGATAAACATATCTTTGTGCAAGGGGTAGCCCTTGGCAACAAGAGGGGTAATTGCTTAGAAACAGCTGCCTTCTATCTGGTAAGAGAGAGAAAGAGCAAAAAGGAGTGAGGAATACTTCCAAATAGTTCCCAGAAAGGCCATGGACTAAACCTTTACGGCTCAAGAGGGGTATTCTCAGACTATTGGTGAGGAGTGGTCTGTCACCCAGGGGGCCAATTTGTTTGGACGAAGCCAGACTCTGAAGCCTATCAGGGAAGAGAGTCCTCTGGAAATGTGTCTTTTTCCTTAAGTCCTTTCAGTATCCTTTTGAAAGAGGGTAGAACCCGTGGATCATCCACATTTTAGAAAGCTGAGACTAGTCACACATTCAGCAGATGTCACTCAAAGGCCAGGGGTATGCTCACTTGTGAGGCTGTGGGGAGACTGAGGCATGGGAAGTAATAATAGGAGAAACTCTCTTTTGGGATTCCTTGGGTAGGGTAGAGATTACACTTAACCAACAAATATGTGCTGAAAATCCTACAGTGGGTTGAGGTGAAGGAAATGACTTCTGTGTGGAAGTTGGTGGGACCCACGTGACTGATAATGCTAATGATACGAGGGTGGGGTGGGTGGGTGTGTGTGGCAGGGATGGTATTAGAGTTGAATGTGCCTGTGTAGAGGAGTTATAAAAAAGATGTGGGAGGGGCGTTTGGGTGGTTCAGTCGGTTAAGCGTCTGACTTCGTCTCAGGTCATGATCTCACAATTCGTGGGTTTGAGCCCCACGTCGGGCTCCATGCTGACAGCTCAGATCCTGGAGCCTGCTTGGGATTCTGTGTCTCCCTCTCTCTGCCCCTCCTGTGACTGTGCTTTGTCTCTTTCTCTCGAAAACAAACATAAAAAAAATCTTTTAAAAGGATGTGGGGTTTTTTCGGTATTATTTCTTTGTTTATAAAAGAAATATAAGAGTATTGTTGGACATATGGGAAAATATAGAAAAATATAAAGAAGAAAATTAAAATCACCCACAATCTGCCACCAAAAAGTAATTAAAAGTTCTATATGGATGTCGATATGGACTGGAAATGCACACGAAAATATGACAACTATTGGTTTGTTAAAATAATGAGGAAAGGGATTTTTTTGTCCTTTTTCCTTTTTTTGATTTCAGTTTGCAGTGTTTTTTTTTTTTTTCCCTAGTGTTTTTAATGGGACTATATGGGTGAAAAAGAACTATAATATATTGGTAAATTTTACAAATTTAGAACGTGGGCTCCTGGGTGGCTCAGTCGGTTAAACGTCCGACTTTGGGTCAGGTCATGATCTCGCAGTTTGTGGGTTCAAGCCCCACATCAGGCTCTGTGCTGACAGCTCAGAGCCTGTAGCCTGCTTCAGATTCTATGTTTCCCTCTCTCTCTGCACTTTCCCAGCTTGCACTCTGTCTCTCTCTCTCAGAAACAAATAAATATTTAAAAAAAATTATAAATTTAGGACATAACTGTATATTTCTGTATATAACTGTATACTCTATACTGTATAGAACTGCTTTGTTCTTGGTTATCTTCACTTTTAGCATATTGTGAGCTTTTGCCTTGTGAGTAAATATTTTTTTAAAATATGATTTAAATAGCTCCTTTGTATTTCATTATGCAAATATAGATTATAATTGATCTTAGAAATTCTCTATTGTATATATATAGTTTCATCTTTTATAAATAAAACTTTACTTAATCTCCTTATACACAATGTTCGTGTGGATCTCTACTACTTCCCTGAGATAACTGTTTCAACGTAAAATCACATTATCAAAGGGAATACACATTTTTTATGCTCCTGATACATTTTATTGGGTTTTTCTCTGAAAATATTGTATGAATTTACACTCCAAAAGGAGATGTTTGAGAAGCATCAAAGGTGGAGGCTGGGGATCTTATGATGAGTTGACCTGAAGAAAGAAGCAATTGGGAGACATCTCTCAGAGGGGCCTAGCAAGAAAGTAGGAGAGGAGTTTCTCATGAAAGAACCCTGATATTCTCAGGCATTTGTGTCTGAACCAGTGACAGAGTCAGCAAAGTGCACTGAGGGCCTTACTTCACCTTTAAGAGGGGGTTCAAGAAAATGATGTATGTGAAAAATGACCTCTTCCTTGAACTCTTGTGGGCTTTACAAAATTGTTCTAGGGTAGCTTACCACGAGTCACTGAGGAGGACCCGAGGCCCAGAAGTTAGGCGACTCTCCCACATCACACTAATGCAAGTGGCAGAATGCAGATTCAAAACAATGCCTTCCAAACCCACCATGGTTTTCCACTTGGCTTTTTCTACACCTCTAAGTAAAGAGGTTGGCCTGATGTCACCTTTTTTCTTTCTTTTTTAACGTTTATTCATTTTTGAGACAGAGAGAGACAGAGCACGAATGGGGGAAGGTCAGAGAGAGAGGGAGACACAGAATCCGAAACGGGCTCTGTCAGCACAGAGCCCGACGCGGGGCTCGAACTCACAGACCGAGAGATCATGACCTGAGCCGAAGTCGGAAGCCCAACCGACTGAGCCACCCAGGCGCCCCCTGATGTCACCTTTTTTAAAATACTTGGTGATGAAGCAGAATGCCCTTCCTCACCTTTGGGGCAAGAGCTGCTCCCACAAGGGTGGCTGAAGTGAGAGTGAATGAGGCTGACACATGACAAACAAGAAAGGGACAATTTTTACAAAATGAAATCACTCTTTCAAACTCAAAACCCACTATTTTGTCATGATATATTATTGCTAAGCATAGAAGAGATTTTTATGAGGCTCATTTCAAAGGGATTACTCAGTGTCTAGTCCAGATTGATAAATTGCAGGTGAGTATAAGGCCCGGTGATTGATTGAGGCCTGACGATTATGTAGCAAGTAGTGGTAAGCCAAGCCCACTGGGACATAGCATGCACACACTCACTGAAACACTCTATTAAGGTGCGTCCTTAAAGCTTCTAACACTGGTCATTTCTCCCAAACTCACTTTATTAAAATGGAGAGCAGAAAGAAATGCTTGGTTCTAGGATTTCTTGCTTTTTTATGGGCTGAATTAGGCATTGAAGGTCAGAGAAAGGAAGAACACACCTATCGTTTGCTGGGCAAGTTTGATCTGAATGGGTAGGTAGATGCCAAAAACCATTCACCTGTCATTAGAGGACTGTTTCCTATTCACTACAGGGCCATCCTTTCAAATGAGTCTGTTTTGGAGCCAGTATCAGCAAAATGTGAAGGGTAAGCTGCTTTTCTTGTCTTCTTTTTACATCAAGCACAGTGGTGGGGATGAAGGAATGTGGGGAGGGAGGGTGGAAGTCAGGGTCTGGAGCTGGCACCATGAAACCAGCCCTGACTCCGACACTATTTATTTGATACAGGATAGGTACTATCTGTTTCTGCGCCTCAGTTTCTCCAGGGTGGACACTCTAGGATTTCTTAGAAACAAGAAAAGCTTGGTCTCAAGTGGGTCCTTTCCCACTTCCGTACCGCAGAAAGGACAATAGGTTTTGTGTAATGTAAAACGTTGCTTTTCAGAGGCTGGTCTGTGGACCAGCAGCAGCACCTAAAAGCTTGTTAAAAATGTGGAATCTCAGGCTGCATCCCACATCTGCTGAATCAGAATCAGCATTTTGATAAGGCTTCCCGATGATTCATGTACGGTAAAGTTTGGGGAGCACTGATGCAGAGTTATGCAGTGTTATAGCTTTAATGTGAATTGTTAATTAGACTAAATTCTCCTCAAGTGAAAATAGACGGTGTGGGGATGCCGATTTTATATCGGAGCTAAAATTCATAGTAAGATTCCTTCCCCTGGAAGGTTTCTGCCCTTCTCTCCTCATGCCGGAATTGCCATGTCAGGAATTGGGACCCATGACGGATAATCTGAATTTACTAATAATGCTTTGTAAGAAAGGCAAACAGGGCTTAGATTTGCATGTATGCATGTGAGTACACACACACAAACACACATTTTAGTTATGAAAAGTGCCAGAAACAAAGGAAAACAACTATCCACTATATTACTACCATAACAAAGCAGTCCTTTTCCTATATTCTTTCTCAACCCTTTTATACAAATGCAACTATAATTTTTGCATAGTTGTGACTATAGCATGACCACAATTCATTATATAGTAAGCATTTCTATGAGACTGGATGGTAATTTCAATTATAAATGAATGCTATAAAAATTTTAGCAACTTCTCACACAATTAAATCTTTCATGATCACAACTCTTTTCCTTTGATCTTATTTCATGCTACATATTTGAAATATCATTAGAGGAGTAGATAAATAGTAATGTTATTGGCAAAGGAAAGGATTGCAATCCATCCCTTCTTATCTCTTTCCCGGACCTTCTAATTCTTTTCCAGACTTACAGCTAGGCAAAGGAAAGAGGGATGAGAAGGGCTTTTGGAAGTTTACACGTTCAATCCCTAAAATATAAAATGAAAACTAGAGTTTGTACACTAATATTTTGTAAATGGAATCGCTTAATTTGTTCCTCACCTTTCATCAGAATTTTTGAAGGTTATCATCCTAGCAAGGCTAACTAGAAAAAAAGCCAATATAGAAGTTTTTAGTAAAAATCTACCCCTTTCATTAAAAAAATAATTTGGCATGTTCAATGTGGTTGAAACAGTGGTGAGAAGTATGTCCCATTTACAAAGTAATTCACTATGTCAGGGATATTTTGATTTTCCTATGTAGTGCACATGTTCTGATTTTTTTTTAAGTGTTTATTTTTTTTGGGGGGGTGGGGTCGAGAGAGAGGACAGAGGATCCAAAGTAGGCTCTGCGATGACAGCAGAAAGCCCAATGTGGGGCACAAACTGTGAGATCATGATCTGAGCTGAGGTCGGATGCTTAACTGACTGAGCCACCCAGGCACTCCCCCTTCCTGTTCTTATGTAAGTTTCAGAGTAGTGTAATAGTTGCTTTATATGTTCTGTCCAGCAGTTTTAACTGTAATCAGTGGGAGAGATAAGGTGTGTATTTATTCCCTCTTTAACTCAAACCTGAGGAGTCTCTGAAAGGATTTCTTCAGTCATTTTCTGACTCTCAGTGTTGCTACTGAGAAGTCTGTGACACTTTGATTCATGACATTGTGTGTGAAGCTTCTTTCATGCTGTGCAGGGCCTCTAAAAAGACAGTTTCTCATCCCGAATGTGACTCAGCAATGCAAGGCGTCGTTATGAGTGTTCAGCTGGTCTCCCCGTCTCATTTGACTGAAACCCATATTGCTCATCTTTATGCTATACAAAGCTAAAACTTTCCTTAGCACCTTAGTCCATCTTGAAAATACCTATATATTTTGGATATCAAAATTCCATATGTTTAAAATTGACATATGTTCTTCAAGATTATAATTCATTTTCACCCACACCACCAGCAGTTTCTTCCAATCTCCGTCCAACACCAGTGTTCTCCGAGACTCTTAACACTCCTTCTTGTGATGCAACTTTCCCTTTCAGTGGGACAGTTGCATTGAGACTGGCCTGGCCTGGGACGTGCTCAGGGGCCAAGCCAGGCCTAATCTGGTAGTATTTTGATTTTAGCATCATCAACCCACCTATACCTGATCTAGAAATTCAAGTTGGGGTTTGGAGAAGTCTCATGCTCTAATGTTACCAAAATACTAGTTTTGCTTGGCCATCAGCTTAGGCATACAGAAGAGGAAGACTTTTCTGTTACTTTGAAAATGTCATTCAGGGAAGACAAAGGCAGTGACGTGGGAGGTGAAAGTGTATTTTAATTCTTGTTTTGGTTGATCTAAATGAGGTTAGGATTTAGAGAAATTTTCTGGGGGGGGGAAGGTATATGTTGCACAACAGTACTTGAATATCATAATGGAAATCAGAGAATGAAAGAAAAATCATCCCAAATCTCATCGTTCCAGTAATTATCCTGTGCTCATTTAAAATATTTCCCTGTTGAGGAGCATCTGGGCGGCTCAGTTGGTTAAGCGTCCGATTTCAGCTCAGGTCATGATCTCACTGTTTGTGAATTTGAGCCCTGTATCAGGCTCTGTGCTGACAGCTCAGAGCCTGGAGCTTGCTTCGGATTCTGTGTCTCCCTCTCCCTGCCCCTCCCTTGCTCACACTCTGTATCTCTCTCTCTCTCTCTCAAAAATAAATAAGCATTAAAAAAATTTAAAAATTTCTCTGTTGATACTTAACCAAATGTTCACATAATTTGTATGTATGTTTTAATTATAATATGGAAATAACATTGCATATGGCCTGTTTCACTTAATATTATATACATGCTACTGTGTAATCTAATTATAGTTTTTTAATGATGGAAAATATTCCCATCAAGTCACTATACCATAATTTCTTATCAGTGAACATGTAAGTTCTGGTGTTTCAATATTATAGATAATTCAGTAATGAATACTTTGGGGGTATACGTAGCTTTTTCCTTCAGGAAGAACAATTTGTTCAGAAAACTTCTCAGGGGTAGAATTATTGATTCAAACTAGGTAAACGTTTTCCTAGCTCTTGAAATAAATTTCTACGTTCCCTTAAAGAAGATATTGCTACAGATACTGAGTGGCTCAGTCAGTTAAGTGTCTGACTCTTGATTTTGGCTCAGGTCACGATCTCGTGGTTCATGGGATTGAGCCCCGCATCGGGCTCCGCGATGACAGTATGGAGCCTGCTTGGGATTCTCTCTCTCCCTGTTTTTCTGCCCCTCCCCCATTCTCTTGTTCTCTGTCTCTCAAATTGCATAACTAAATATTAAAGAAAGATATTGCTATATTTATTTCAAAAACATGTATGCCAACTTATATTGCTCCCATGTAGATTTGGAAGCCAGCTATCTTAGGATGATGAAGACTTTCATGTTCTGGCACCTCTGGTTGTCCAGTTTCCATTTCCCTGTGCCATACCCACTCCCACTTTTATCCTTCGAATGTACTGATCTTTCCATCCCTAGAACGTTCTCTTCTTGAGAACATGCTTTCACACACACCATTCCCTCCGTCTGCAGCTTTCATCCCCATTTTTATGTCATTCTTCAAGCCTCATCTTGGCCATTATGTCCTCCAGGGTGAGGTGTCCATCCTCAGGGCCCCTATGTGTATCCCTGTCACTATTTTTATAATTTGGTGCATGAGTTGGCTATTTTTCTGTGTCTTCACCTGTGCACTGCAGTTCCTATCTGGTTCTGTGTTATACCTATAAGGTCTAGCACTGGTGGAACACCCAGTAACTATTTAAAAAAAAATTTTTTTTTTTCAACGTTTATTTATTTTTGGGACAGAGAGAGACAGAGCATGAATGGGGGAGGGGCAGAGAGAGAGGGAGACACAGAATCGGAAACAGGCTCCAGGCTCTGAGCCATCAGCCCAGAGCCTGACGCGGGGCTCGAACTCATGGACCGCGAGATCGTGACCTGGCTGAAGTCGGACGCTTAACCGACTGCACCACCCAGGCGCCCCCCTTTTTTTTTTTTTAATTTTTTTTCCAGTAACTATTTATTAAACAAATAAAAAACAAAGTTAGCCTTAACTAAAAAACCCAACTAAAGAAATACTAATCTACTAGCAGGGCTATTTGCTATTAGACGTTTAATCAAAAACATTTATTGAGTAGAAGATACAGAGTTAGGTACTATATAGGTGAGAAGATATTAAGACAAAAATTCTTGAGATACTTTTAAATAGGTTAAAGTTTAGCTAAAACTGGGGAGAACAAGAGTTGGGAATAGAATAGATATTTGTCAGTGGAGAAGACCCTGAAAAAAAATGTGGTGATGGATTATAAGAGAAATGTTTTTCCCTTTAGTGGCTGGGGGATGAAGGGGGAAATATCTGAATCATGGTTTTATGTGAGAATGGTGGGAAGGAGACAGTTTTCAATTAAAAAAAATTTCAGCATTAACCATCAGATCATGGCAGAAAAAAATGATTAAATTGGAGTCATAGGATATATGGTGTAGATAAACTTTATATTCTTCTATGATATACTTTTATCACATTTTCATATATTTACATCATTTTTATTATAATTAATAGGAAAGTAAAGAGGAGGGAAAGGAGAGTCATATGGCATCAAGGACTTCCAATGAATGGCGAAAATGTATTGAGGGGTTATTTAGTGCCCTGTGTGGTGGAGAGAATTGAGAATATGAAGATATTTTTGTGAAAAGACATAATCAGCAGTTTGGGAGATTATATCATATGAAAGATATATAGAGCTAGAAAATGTCCCAAAAAGGTACTTCTCAGCCCAAACCAATCAACAGTGAATACAATTCATATGTGAACCCTTGAGCTTTGCTCTATTATTCATGCAATATTCATATGCTCACGCAAGTGAGGTGCCTGCTGATATTCTGGCAAAATGCTCCCGGTACCACCCTCAGTTAAAGGTTGCTCTCCCGGACCCTGAAGTTCCACCCACTGACTAAAGCCTTACAAAACTGTTTCTTTTTCAGGTTTAACTTTTGGGGATTCCGCTGGATGAAAACCATGATCCACACAATCAAGGAGATTAACAAGAGGAACGATATTTTGCCCAACATCACTTTGGGTTATCAGATTTTTGACACCTGTTTCACCATCTCCAAATCTGTAGAAGAAGTGTTGGGATTCCTTACAGGGCGGGGAGAAAACAAGCCCAATTTTAGAAACAGGAATTGTTGGAGTATGCGGATCGTCCTTATCATCTGCTGTGTCAAGAATTCTAGGGTTGTATTATTTACCACAGGTAATATTCAGGTAGCTCAGAATACTGTGCTGGGTACTAATTTATAAGCAAACAGAAGCTGTGTTTGTGGAAACTGCAGTAAATAGTAAGGTACTCAGATGAGGCCGAGGTAAATTGCGGAGACAAACAGGGATGATGGTGAAGTTACTGCCCCTAATTACTCTGTCCAGTCTAGCCTCAGCAGGTATGACTTGGTGACCATGTAGAGGTGATTTCAGACTCTTCTATACCCTTCAGGATACTACTTTAATTTTTGGCTTGAGGCTGTGAGTTATTGATTTCTAAGTTAACATCTCACTAGGCACAACACAGAGGCACAGAGTAGGTGATGGAGAAATACTAATTGGTTGGTTGTTTGCTAGATGGTATAAGGAATTCATTTTGTTTCTTGCCTATATTAAATATTCATGACTCTTTTTGTTCCATACACTAACATAGTGAAATGAGCCTGGGAATTTCATAAGATAGCTAGAGTTTTGGGATGCTAATTTTATGGATTATTTTATTTTTGACTTAAAAAACTTTTTTACTTTAAGTTTTTATTTTAATTCCAGTTAGTTAATGTAATAGTGTTACCTTAGTTCCAGGTGTATAATAGAGTAATTTAACAGTTCACGCATCACTCTGTCCTTATCACAAGTGTACTCCTTAATCCCCATCACCTATTTTATATATCCCCCCACCCACCTCCCCTCTGGTAACCATTAGATTATTTTAAATTCAGAGACAGATGATATGTTTCTACTTAAGAATAAGATGACATAAGAGAGAATGGATTATTAAGAAAATATAAATAAAACTCTATTTCTAAGGATGGGTGATTAAAGTATAGTCAGGATTTATTAATGTGAATGATGATTAAGCCTATTTGTGTTACTAAAGTAATGGGAAATTTGAAATAATCATAAAAAATAACATTTACATGGTATTTCTTATAAAGTTACAAATAAAAATGAAGGAGGAACAGAAAAATACCGAGAAACTGGCCAAGTGGGTGGGGGGTGGGTGGGTGACACAGCTAACGCCTTAGCCGTGGGCTTCATGTAGCTCAGTTAAATGGTTGCTGTGAACTCTATTTTCTACCAAAACCCAGCTGCAGTCCAGGCACTGGCTAGAAACCTCTAGATTGATTTTCTTGTTTAAATCTTTGCAGTAAATATGCAAAGAAGGTAAAAGTGATCTTCTATATGACACTTTCACATTGGCTGTTTCATTTAATATACTGATCATATTAAAATTTTTATATTATATATTAACATGTATGATACGTAGGTTATTCATTATATTATGCTGAGTATATATTAGGTGTACTTAATGTACTTAAGATGTAGATACCATTACCCTGATTTTGTTCATGAGGAAACCGAGGTTCAGAGGGTTTAAGTAAATTATCCACAGTCTTACACTAATTATGTAGCCAGAATTAAAAATCAGGTGTCTCTGCTTCTTAAATGAGATTCTTTCCTACATATGACTTCCATGATGCTGCTGCTAATGAGTTTCCAAAGAAGAATGTAAACTTTAGCTAAGAGTATAAGAATAGGACAAATGGTATAGAAAAGAGAAAATAGGAATATTTTGTCACTCACAAAGGCATTGACAGTCATGGAACTATGGAATTATAATATAGGGGGTCCTACTGAAGGTGACATATTAATAACAAGAGATGGGTTGGGCAAGAATGTAGCGTATGTTCCTCATTGCAGAGTCAGTGAGGCTGGGGGTAAGGTACAGCAGAAATGCATGTAAGATTGTTAGGCATTCATAGTACTGATGGAAATATACACGAGGATCACTGGCAAAATGAAAAAAAATAGTGTTTAATTTATCTGGACAAGTACCTATAAAACGAGGCCTTCTAGAACTTTGTTGGAGAATGTAGCTAGACCTGCAGGTGCTGTGGAGCTTCCTACAACCTTCCTCCAGTAAGTCTCAGAACCTAAATGCTCACAAGTCCTGGCAGAGAAAAACAACATAAGAGAAGAGAAAGAGGGAAAGGAGTGGTGGTAGAAAGACACACACACACACACACACACACACACACACACACACACACACACACACATGAGGGGCAGAGGGAAGGAGGAAGAACAAGAGAGAACTGAGTCTTCCAAATAGACTGTGAGTCCACTCACTCCATCATCTGTGTGGATGAGAAAGCAGAGCTGAGGAAGGACCTTGACCCTCACACCCAGTGTCACGAGAACATAGATGAAATGTCAGGTGATCTGTTTTTCAGTGTTGTGACCCCAGCTCTGAAAAGTGGTGCCTTGAATGTCATTATCTTGATAATTGGCTTTTCTGACTCCCCTTGGGTGGAGTGAGGAAAGGGTGCACAGGGAGGCCAGTGTTCCCTTGCATGGTCCCCACCCATGAGATAGGGAGCAGAGTACAAGGTTTTATTGTGGAAGGATGTAAGAATGAAGGGAGAACTGATCAGTCCCTTCTTTCTCCAATAAAAATATTCAGAGGTTGTGTAAATTGAAGTTTTTCTATTGCTGTCTAATAACTGCAAGGACATTTTCAATTGTAGGTGAGTTACACCTCTACCTGCTTGATTCTAAGTGACAAACACCAGTTTCCATCTTACCTTCACACGGTAGGCAGTGATAAGATCCAGTCAGAAGCCATGGTATGACTTATCCACCACTTTGATTGGATCTGGATAGGCACAATAGCAACTGATGATGATTATGGGAAATATGAAGTGAAAAATTTTAAGGAAAGAATGGAGAATGCCAACCTGTATTGCAACAATGAGTGCCAACAGTACAACCTGTATTGCATTCTCTGAAATTATTCCCAAAACCTCTTCCAATGAGAAAATGCAGAAAACTGTTGATGCGGTTGAGTTCCACTGCCAGAGTTGTGCTTTAAGCATCTGACACTGACCTCAGTCCTTTTGTGCTGGAAATGGTTCACCATAACATAACTGACAGAACATGGATAGCCAGTGAAGCCTGGATTACCTCTGCCCTCATTGCAAAGCCTGAATATTTCCCATATTTTGGTGGAAGTATTTATTTGCGATTCCAAGAGCTGATATACCATGACTCAAAGGATTTCTTTATGATGTACATCCTGGCAAGGATCCAAATGATGTCCTGACCATTGAATTCTGATAAATGGCTTTCAACTGTACTTAGCTGGATAGGAGTGTTCCTTACAACATTGACCATAGAGTGAAGTTGACTGGTAAGGAGGACAGATTACATGCCATGTCTGATGAATTCTGTATTGGAGAGGAGAAGTTGGAAGATCTTAAAAATACCTATCTGGATGTGTCTCAGCTAAGAATCACAAACAATGTCAAACAAGCTGTATATTCTCTGACTTATGCCTTGGATCGTCTAAGTAGATGTGAAGAAGGACATGGGCCATATATGCCAGGAAACACCTGTGCATATATACCTGACTTTGAGCCTTGGCAGGTAAGTTATTGGGTTGTTTCTTTTACTTCATGACAGAGTTTGACATTAAAAGAATTCATACAAATAAAACCTTTGACTTGCTTTTGTATTTAATAGATATAATTGTCTACCTAAGAGAAGAGCTTGCTTGTGTGACCTAAATGAGCATTTTTAAGTTCCTATTTGGTGGGATTTTTGAAGCCTTTAAATTTTTTCTATTTTTTAATTAACATTTTTTTTCCTTTCAAATTTTTATTTAAATTCTAGTTAGTTAACATACAGTGCAATATTGGTTTCAGGAGTAGAATTCAGTGATTTATCACTTACATACAACACCTAGTTTGTTAACAGAATTCTTATTAGGTTTGTTTTGAATGGTAGAAAATCCTCCCTAAACAGTACCTTATGCAAAGTAGGTTTTGTTTCTTTTTTTCTTCATGTAAGTGAAGTTTAGAGATTAACATTCTGGGACTGAAAGACTGACTTAGGGATCCAGATTCCTTCTACCTTGTTTCACTGTTCTCACTATGTGGTGGGTTCACTTCATAATCTCAAATGTCTACTTGGGCTTCAACCATCATGTCCATACTGTAACCAGCAGGAAGGAGAAAGGGCAATGATGTGTACATCCCTCCATTTAAGGATATTTCCTGGAAATTACATACAATTCTCCTTACATGCCATTAGCCAGAATTTAGTTAACATGGTCATAGCTAGCTGGGAGGGAAACTTTAGCCTTTATGCAGTGTGGGAGGGGCCATGCAAAGGCATGAACACTAGAAGAAGACTAATGGGGGTCATCTTGAGGATATGATTCTCCTCTTTCCTGTCTCAACTCTGATGTCCAAGAAATTCATGTTGGGACACAGTAGCCCGAATGATCTCACTAGGATGCACGCCTAATCAGAGTGCTCCTTTGCTTACAGCCTTCAGTCCCTCCCCTCTTACCTGTAAAGGATAAAGCATGACATCTGTGGTCTGGCACTATCAGTATCTTTGATTTTATCGTTCTTTCCATGACTCTCAGCACTTTATTCTCTAGCAACACCAAATTGCCTGTCACTCCCAACAGAGTCCACAGTAGTCTGAACCACCACATCTTTATTTTTATTTTCAAATTGATCCCACAATGCATTTTGATTTGTGTCTACTTAGTCTCCTCCAGTATGTGGTAGTTCTCCATTCCTCCTTGTTTTTCATGACTTTGATATTTTTTATAAGTACTAGTCAGTTATTTTTAAAATGTCTTAAATTTAGGGGCACCTGGGTGGCTCAGTCGGTTAAGCTTCCCACTCTTGGTTTGGCTCAGGTCATGAATCTTATGGTTTGTAGGATCGAGCCCCACGTGAGGCTCTGCACTGACAGTGCCTGCTAGGGATTCTCTTTCTCCCTCTCTGTCTGCCCCTCCCCTGCTCATACTCTCTTCTCTCTCAAAATAAATAAATAAACTAAAAAAAAGAATGTTTTTCAATTTTGGTTTTTCTATTTTTTTTCTCATGGATACATTGAGGGTATGCATTTTGGCAAAAATATCATATGTTTTTTGATATGATTTATCCTTTTAAAAATTTCTTTTTTAAAGTTTATTTTGAGAGAGAGAGGGAGGGAGGGAGTGTGAGTAGGGAGGGGTGGAGAGAGGGAGAGAGAATCCTAAGCAGGCTCCATGCTGTCAGTGCAGAACTGGATGCAGGGCTCAATCTCTCCAACCATGAGATCTTGACCAGACCAGAAACCAGGAGTCAGACGTTTGACTGACTGAACCACCCAGGCACCTTGATGTATCCTTTTTATGTCTCATATCAGGAGGTACATGATGTCATTATGTCTTATTATTATTGTTGACGTTAATTTTCATCACTAAGTAATAGTGATGTCACCTTTTCTACTGTAAAGTGTGTTTCCCTTTGTAATTATCTTGTGGGGACAGTATTCTGAGGATCTGAAAATAATGTTTCTCATCATGCCTTTGCCCACAAATTTTAACATCCATTGACGATGGGTTTTGCTTGAAACAACCATTACTGTCTTGTTTAAAAAATGGTCATTTTCTCTTTCCTTCATTTCTTCTACATTTATTAACCAGAATTCTACTCTTCCCCCTCTGATTTAATTATATCAATATGGATGCAAGAATACTTATTTCCATCCTATGAGAATAGTCCACAACTATCATTATTTATTCTGCTGCTCAAAATTTCCCAGATTTGGCTGTTGGGAGCCACTTTGAGCTAGCTCTTTTTTCTTTGAAACATCTTTATCATCTCTAAGTACTTCCTTGTTTTCTGGAACCCCAAGATGTTCTGGGCTCATCTTGTACTTTCTCTGCGTCAGGTCAGTAGTCAAGTCAGCCATTTCTGTAAAGACCCCTATTTCCATTTATTGGAGAATGGAATTTGTAAAGCAAGATCTGAGTGCGAGGTGTATTCCTTGGTACTGGGGAAATTGTGGTAAATTCAGAATAAGAAATTAAGTTATATTTTAAAGTCTTAGGGCAGTTCCTTTATTTTAAAAGAAATCCTTTGGGTACTTGTTTTGTAATAGAAAGGATACTATATGGTAAATAACAACCGTCTAATTCATTATTTGAATATTTGAATATTACAATTTAAATTTGCTCAAAGAACAACAAACATGTATTATAATTGCAGAGAAGAGACTTTAGTGAAGATCAAAGGTCCACATAGTGTCAGGGTGAATGTTCGTGGGATAGTCCATGACGGGATTCATGTTCCTTGACACATACCCCGTATGATGTCAGTAAGTTAAGCCTGAAAAGCAGGACCTTACCCTAGAGATGGTTAAGAGGCTTATTGAGAATGCTTCATAAATGTATTGAAGTAAAAATTTTAAATTTATTTAAAAGTAAAATGACAATGTACTCCTTACTCATTCTTCTCAGCTTATCCCGTTAGCAGACTTGATCAGAATATGTATATTTGGTAAGACCCTTTTACTCTTGTGGTTTATTTGGACATATCTCTAAATTCTTTTGTATAGCTGGGTGATAGGGAACTGTATCCTACCATCCAATGGTGACAAATAGATGGAATTATGGCAACATTGTTCTAGAGAATGGTCAGGGACTGGTATTCTTTGAACATTTCCTTTCTTGACGCTTCTGAACATTGGAAAGGGGAAAAAAATGCCTCTTCCCAATGGACTTGCCAGTGAAAGTCACCATGTTGTGAACTCTGATGTAGATTTTATGTTGTTTGAGAACAGCATGTGGTAAAAGGAAGGAGAGATAAAAGGGCAGGGGACCTAGAGTGGCCCTACTCCAGATTGGATGGTGATTATTATAATACTTAACTTGGTATATTGACTTACTAAAGGCTGAAAGTTATATTAATTTCTATGACAGAGATAGGGCAGGAATAATTTCCTTCTTTTAACAGACCAGGAAGCTAATGCTTACAAGATATATGACTTGCCCAAGGTCATGACATTTGAAAGAACCAAAATATGATGTCAGCTCATCAGACATCATAATTCAGGCTGTTTCCACCAAGTTATTTGGCCTCTATGGTTTGTGGAGGGACCTTTGTCCACATGTTATTCTCTTGGCTTAGAATCTCCTTGTCACCAATGTTTGTCAGGTGAATTCTTACTAATTTTTTAAAACCCAGCTCAGATAGCCACTTCCTGGGGAAACCTCCTAAATTTTCCTAAGACAATTAGTTAGCCACCCCCTCTCCCATGCCTTTTCAACACTTTCCACAACAGCAACATAGAGGCACATTGAATGTTACTATTTGTACCTGTTTATTTGTTTAACCTCTCTGCTGGATTGTGAGGTTTTCAAGGTAGGGAGTGGATCTGGTTGATCTTCATGTCTCTACCACCCGACATGTAGGAAAGGGAATGGTTGGGGAGGTAGACTGGTATCCATAAGTGGAAGAAATCTGGGAGGGAAGGAAGATTCCCTAGATATGGAGATATTATTAGGCACCCCTATGCCTAATCTGTATGAGTCTGTATGAGCCACACAGGTAATTTAAAATTTTCTAGTAACTAAATTAAAAAATAAAAAGAAACAGATAGAATTAAATTTAGTAAGTTTTATTTGATCTGGAATAGTATTTTAACATGAAGTCGTAATCATGATAATATAATAGTAATATTATAAATATAAATTAATAAATAATATTTATTTATTATTATAAATATACATATAAAGTAATAAATAAAAGTAATATAAAATTATTAATGATGGTTTACATATTTTTAAACCAAGTCTTTGCAAACCAGTGTGTATTTTATACTTAAAGCTCATCTCAATTTGGCCAGCCACTTTCAACTTTTCAATTGTCTCATGTGGCCAGAAGTTGTTGTATTGGATAGCAGAGGTATCAGGGAAAAGGAAAAAGTCCAATCACATGAATTAGATATGAGTTCTGAGATTCTTTTCTTTATAAACCCTGTTTTCTAGGCAACCAAATATTTACAAATTGCTTTTTTTCCTCCTCTTTTTCTAGTTAATGTACTATTTGAAGGGACTTAAGTTTACCACCCATAATGGAGAGAGAATAGAAATTGATGAAAATGGAGATGTGACTATGACATTCTAAACTGGCGATTAGGTGATAATGGAGAGGTTGCTTTTGTGAAGGTTGGAGAATATATATTCACAAACTCTAAGTTTGAGCTCGTGATGAAAAAGAACAATGCAACCATATTTTGGAACAATGAATCATCAAAGGTTAGTTACTCTGACATCTTATTTTGTTTATATACACAGAGAATTATATGCTTATATTGTTTCAGGCACTGTGGAATATCAGAAATCTAGAGTTGGCTACTCCAAGTCAATTTTTTCAAATATAGTACATATCTTTTCTATGTACAGATTCCAGTCTTTTGTTTTTGGAACATTCTCTTGGACTGTAGTTTTAAATATTAGTTCTATCATTTGGTTTTTCTTCTTCAAGCACTCCAGTCAAAGAGTGTGACTTCCTTGGTCTGTCTTCTGTTTTATCTATTTTCTCTCATTTTTGCTTTTTTTCTTTATTTCCTCCTTTTTCTTTTGGTTATTTTCCTGCCTTTTCGATGTCCCTTATTAAATTTACACTCAGGTATATTTGTTTTTGAGTACCTTGTAAATTTTATCTTAATTTCTGAACTGATATTGTTTTGTCTTTAGTTTCTTTCCTGAACTAAAAAATGAAATTGTTTTCATTCTTTCCAGTTTTATATTTATTTAGGTTTTTAATTTTTAAATATCTGAATCAACATATTTTTGCACATCTCCAAGTGCTTTTTTGAGAGTATTTAATTGTAGTGCTAGAATATTTATTTAAAATACTATGTTACACGGGACACCTGGATGGCTCAGTTGGTTAAGCATCTGACTCTTGCTCTTGGCTCGACTCAAGTCTTGATCTCAGGGTCATGAGTTCAAGCCCCATGTTGGGCTCCACACTGGGCATGAAGACTTTAAAAAATTAAGAAATAAAATAAAATGCTGTTACATTATTTTTCTGGTTAATGGTTATGTGTTTATATGTGTTGATGGGAATTTTAATCTGCTGGAATATTTTTTTTTTCTATTGGAATGTTTTGATTTTCATTGCCTGTTTTCTTCTTATAGTAAACTTACATCAAGGCACTCTTCCATTTTTGTTCATAGACAAGGATAAGGGTTTTTGGTGTTTTATAAATTTCTATTTCAAGACTGCCTTCTTCTGTTAGTAAAGAATAGTACATTTGAGATAATGACTTTTTGTGGTAAGAGAAAGCTTGATGTGTCTCTTGGTTTTATGATTCACTCTTGTTTCTGTAGGACTCTTAATTTTCCCTTCTTCTTTCCTTTTCTATCATATCTCAAAAAGGCACTTCTCCATCTTCATACACCTTCTAGTCCCATACAAGTGGTGCCGTCCTGAGACTGGCACCTTGAGTCCCACTTTCAAGACCTTTCTCTAGCCGGTGCTGTCTCTACATGGTTTTGGACCTGTTTCAATGCAGACTAGGACATTTTCTTTCTAGGAGTGTTTCGTCTGCTTTCCATCAACCTTAGATTCTCTGTTCCCCCTTACCCTTTCCTGCATAGTTTCTTAAGTGTCATTTTCCACATACCCAGAGATGAGGGAGGAACTCTAGAGATGGCATTGCTGGAATTTAGTGACATTTCTCTACACACAAGTACTTTGAAGTTCATAGTATTCTCAGGTCCTTCATGATGGTACAGTAGTTGTCATGTATGGTTTTATTTTATTTTATTTTATTTTATTTTGTTTTGTTTTGTTTTGTTTTGTTTTTAAAGTTTGTGTGGTGTTTTTGATAGGATGTGTGGAAAGTCACAGTTTAGCAGTTACCATTATCCTCAGGCCACCCAGAAGTCCTTCTTTCTCTTTCTGGTGGTAGTTCTAGAGGGACTTAATTTCTTCCTCCTTTTTTTCTCATTTATTCTCAGGGCCAAAGTGTGGGAGGGAGGATTTACAAATTCATAATATGATTTGGGGTAGGGAACGCTAGCTACCCGTATAGTATGCATATGTATGCACATGTATGTCAACAAGCTTTGATGTATCATTCAATAAACCTTTTACTGAGAAGATTATAGGAGAGAAAGATGAGTTTCCAAAATACTGCCTTCAAAATTGTTTTGAGAGGTAATAGAAATAAGGTTTGAGGATTAAATGTGTTATGTTTGGAAGTAATGTTTACTACACAATAAAAACTGTTATTTTCCTTTTATTTCCTATTGTTATTATTTACTGATTGTGAATTATTGTTATTTGTCTCATTATTTTATTTATTATTATAATTTTTATTTCTCTTCCTCCTATAGCAACAGGAGGGCTTTGATATGCAGGACTGAGGAGTGGTTGGTGAGCTAGAGACTGGGCCCCCCTGGGTACATGAGGTAAAGACAGTACCTGGAGAAGTAACAGAGAAAGTTAGGGGAAACCTCATCACTTAGCAGAAGTTATGAAGAAACCCCATTACTTACCAGATAGCTGAACTTTTTATCCTTCATGAAATATTAGTTCTAGGAGAGTAGGACTCTATGGCCTTCGATATTCTAGTTCAGTGTTTACTACATGGTGACCTGCTGTGTCACAGTAAAATGGTCAGGTGGAGGAAAAGCACTGGCAGTTTAATCTTCCAAGGGGATCTCAAGATGAAGGACCTAGCAGGAGTGAGAGAGTGGAATGTGGGAGTCCATGCAGCCAGTGGTTTTTCTTTAATGGTGCAGACTTATTTCAGGGGTGTGGGGTCTGTTTTCATCTTGTTTCTTGTTCATGTATCTTCCCTCTTCTTGTGTGGCCCTTTAGACCTGAGATCGGAGATACCCAAACGGTCTTCCAAATCCTGCTGGGGAAAGATCTAAGAATAAAGTGACAAGGAAATTAAGATTTTTGAGATCCTGTCCTATGCCAGACACCTAGAAGATCTTGTGGGTTTTTTTTAAATCTCTTTTCATCTCTTTTGTTTTCTTTTTTTGCTCTCTGCTTTTCATGGATGGCAGTAAACATTTACAAACTCATACAGACTCACAAAAGCACACACACTTACACACAAGTTCCTCCCTTTCTTGGCCCATCCTTAGGCAGCACTCAAACATTATGACAGGATATAAAAATAAAACCTTATCAGTAGGTACCGCTGGAGGAGCCACAGCTCTCTTCTGCGTTTTATTTCTTTGACCTAGAGCTGTTCTGTCCAAATCAGTAGCCCCTATTCACATGTAGCTTATAAAATGTAAATTAAAACTAAATACAATTAAAAATTCAGTTCCTTAGTCACATTGGCCACATTTCAAGTGTTCAACAGCCACCTGTGACTAGGAGTACCGTACTAGACATATAACACTTCTACGTCCCTAGGCCTAGAGTATAAACTATCTCCTGTAGTCTGGAGGTCTCTCCCTCAATGAGGCCTGAGACTTTTCACTTTGTAGTCCTACTGCTAGGCATATAGCAGGTACTTAATATAATTATTGTGCATGAAAAAAGAGATGCTACTGCTTGTATAGGTTCATAGAACACTCATTCTACTAAAATTTGATGGAAGAACAGTAAAATGTAGTAGTTGGTTTTTATTTTAATGTTTCATTAGAACATAATAATTTTATTTTTCTTCTTTATTAAAATTGGGGTTATATTTGAATAATGAAATTGGTACAAATGAATTCGATACACATTTACTTAACATCTACTATGAGTTCACCTCTTGTTAAGCACTGGAAAAAACCACTGCCCTGAATTCCAGTCCAAGATGGCATCATAGGAGGACCCTGAACTCACCTCCTCCATGGACACACCAAATGCACACCTGTTTATAGAGAAGTTCCTCCTGAAGAAGAACTGAGGGCTGGTTGAACAGCTTCTGCACAACAAAAGATAGCGACCACACTGAGAATGACAGGGGAGATGGAGACTTGGTAACAAAAGGAACCCCCACCCCCAATACTGGGAACTGCAGTGAGGAGGGATAGTACCCTGAGATGACCTTGAGCAGGTTTGTCTGCCCAAGGGCACAGGAAAAAAAAGCTGAGATTTGAAGAGCAACTAGAATATGAAGGGACTGGCCCTAGAACTTCGCCTAAAGGTGGGGAGCTGCTGGAACTCTCTCTGGGTCAGAGGGGCTAGTGAGTGCCGGGGTTTATGTTCCCCCTCCACCTTGACAGTGTGAACAGGAACAGGATCTGTGTACCCTACTGGCCTGCTGCTCCAGTGTTTCCTGGGTTCCTAGCTCACACCAGCTCCACCCATCCCACCAAGGAGGTCACAGGACAGTGCACACCAGGACATCCCTAGTCAGTGCTCACTATGGCTCCAGCTATCAGACCAAGATGACACAGGAACACAGCACCCTGGAACACTCCAGGCCCAAGTCACTTCAGCTCCAGATGGCTTGCTAGGGCACCCCTGATACAGAGCTATGCCTGCTTTAGCTCCAGCTATCCTGCCAAAGTGCCCCTTGTGCAGAGTGGCTTGGGAATGCCTGGTCCGTGCCTGCCTCAATTCTAGCCACCCAACCAGGGCACCCTGGGACCTCCCAGCCCACACTCCACCTTGGTTCTAGCTGCCCCACCAGGGCAACCCCTGTGCTCAGCACCCTGGGACACCCTGGTTTATACTCACTTCAGCTTCAGCTGTCCTGCCAAGGCACCCTCTCTGTGGAGAGTCCCGGGACCACCCCAGCCCCAGAACCCACTTCAGCTCTGGCCATGTTACCAGGGTAGCTCCATTGCAGAATACTCTGGCCACACCAGACACAGCTCTAGCCAGCCCGCCAAAGTCGCAAGGCACAGTCCACACAGGGGCCAACCATGCATAAGACTATTCCTTCAAGTGTAAGAGAAGTAGCTGTTTTGCCTAATTTATAGAAACAAACACAGAAAGTCAAGCAAAATGGGGAGACAAGAATATGCCCCAAATGAAAGATCAAGAGAAAACCTCAGAAGAAGAACTAAATGAAATTAAGCAATATGCCTGATGAAGAGTTTAAAGTAATGGCCATAAAGGTGTTCATGGGACTGAGAGAAAAGTAGAAGAACTCAGTGAGAGCTTCAACAAAGAGATAGAAAATGTAAAAAACAGAACCAGAGTTGAAGAATATAATAACTGAAATGAAAAATACACTAAAGGGAATCAAGAGTGGATTAGAAGATGCCGAAGAATGGATCAGACATCTAGAAAATAAGGTAAAGGAAAGCACCCCAGCAAAATAGCGAAAAGAAAAAAAGTATTAAAAATTTTTTTAAAAAATGTTTATGTATTTTAGACAGAGATAGAGTGTGTGTGTGTGTGTGTGTGGGGGGGAGAGAGAGAGAGAGAGAGAGAGAGAGAGAGAGAGAGAGACCCAGAATCAGAATCTGAAGCACACTCCAGGCTCCAAGCTGTCAGCACAGAGTCTGATGCTGGGCTTGAACCCATGAACCGTGAGATCATGACCTGAGCTGAAGTTGGACGCTTAACCAACTGAGCAACCCTGTCACCCCAGAAAAAAAGTATTTAAAAAAAGGAAGATAGGTGAGGAGAACTCTTGTAAAAATCTTCAACAAAATATTAGCAAACCATAGTCAACAATGCATTAAAAGGATCATTCACCACAATCAAGTGGGATTTATTCTGGGGATGCAAGGATAGTCAATATTCACAAATCAGCCAATATGAAACACCATATAAACAAAATGAAGGATAAAAATCATCATCTCAATAGATGCAGAAACAGCATTTGTCAAAGTACAGCATTCATCATGATAAAAACTCTCAAAACAAAGTTGGTTTAGAGGGAGCATACCTTAATATAATACAGACCATTTATGAAAAAACCTCAGCTAACATACTCAATGGTGAAAAACTGACAGCTTTTCCTCTAAGATCAGGAGCAAGACAAGGACGTCCATGCTTACTACTTTTATTCAACATAGTGAAAATTCTAGACACAACAGTCAGAAAAGAAAAAGAAATAAAAGCATCCAAATTGGTAAGAAAGAAGTGCAACTGTCATGATTTGCAGATTATATGATACTAATCACAGAAAACTCTGAAGACTCCACCAAAAAAACTATTAGAAGTAATCAATGAATTTGCTGAAATTACAGGATACAGAATTAATACACAGAAATTGTTTGTGTTTCTATACACTAGTAACAAAGTAGCAGAAAGAGGAATGTAGAAAATAGTCCCATTTATAATTGAACCAAAAATAATTAAATACCCAGGAATAAACTTGATCAAGGACATGAAAGACCTATACTCTGAAAACTATAAAACGCTCATAAAAAAAATTGAAGACAGCTTAACAAATGGAAAGATATTCCATGTTCATGGATTGGGAAGAATTAATATTATTAAAATGTCCATAATAGCCAAAGCAATCTACAGATACAATGCAATCCCTATTAAATACCAGCCGCGTTTTTCTTAGAACTAAAACAAATAATACTAAAATTTGTATGAAACCACAAAATACCCTGAATAGTCAAAGCAATTGTGAGAAAGAAGAACAAAGTTGGAGGTATCACAATTCCAGATTTCAAGATATACTACAAAGCTGTAGGAATCAAAAGAATGTGGTATTAGCACAAAAATAGACACACAGAATCAATAGAACAGAATAGAAAGCCCAGAAATAAATCCATGATTTTATGGTCAATCTACGACAAAGGAGGCAAGAATATACAATGGAGAAAATATAGTCTCTTCAATAAATGGTACTATGAAAACTGGACATGCAAAAGAATGAAACTGGACCACTTTCTTACACTATCTACAAAAATAAACTCAAAATGGATTAAAGACCTAAATGTGAGGCCTGAAACCATAAAACTCCTAGAAGAAAACTTTGGCAGTAATTTCTTTGACATCAGCCTTAGCAACACTTTACTGGATGTGTCTCCTCAGACAAGGGAAACAAGCAAAAAAAAAAAAAAAAAAAAGCTTTTGCACAACAAAGGAACCCATCAACAAAATGAAAAGGCAACATACTGAATGGGAGAAGATACTGCAAATGACATATCTGATAAGCGGCTAGGATCCAAAATATATAAATAATTTATACAACTTTAGCACCAAAAAACAAGTAATCCAACGAAAAAAATGGGCAAAGGACTTAAATAGACATTTTTCAAAAGAAAAAGACATACAGGTGGCAAACAGACACATGAAAAGATTCTCAAAATTACTAATCATCAGGGAAATGCAAATGAAAACTGTAGTGAGATATTGCCTCATATCTGTCAGAATGGTTAGAATCAAAAAGATAAAAAATAATAAGTGTTAGCAAGTATGTGGAGAAAAGGGAACACTTGGGTACTGTTGTGTACTCTTGGTGGGAATGTAAATTGGTGCAGCCACTGTGGAGAATGGTACTGATTTTCCTGAAAAAATTAAATAGAAAATCAAATGACTCAATAATTCTGCTATTGGGTATTTATCCAAAGAAAATAAAAAAAACCCCACTAATTCAAAAAGTTGTATGCTCTTCTGTTTATTGCAGAATTATTTACAATAGCGAAGATATGGAAGCAACACAAGTGTCCATCCATAGATAAAGAAGTGGTGTATATATGTATATAATGGGATATTACTCAGACATAAACGAGATCTTGCCATTTGTGATAACATAGATGGAACTAGAAAGTGTTAAGCTAGGTGAAATAAGAGAGAGAGGCAAACAAATTGATGATTGCCAGAGAGAAAGGGGGTGAGGGGGATGGACAAAATGAGTGAAGGGGAGTGGGAGGTACAGGTTTCCAGTTATGGAATAAATAAGTCATGGGGAATGAAAGGTAGAGCATAGGGAATATAGTCAATGGTACTGTAATAATGTATGGTGACAGATGGTAGCTATACTTGTGGTGAGCACAGGGTAACGTATAGACTTATGGAATCACTATGTTGTACATGTGAAACTAACATAACATTGTCAACTATACTTTAAAAAAGAAAAAAAGAATGCAGGAGCAAAGCAGGGGTTCTCCCTGGTCAAAAATTGGACAACTTGAGCATCAAGAAGGAAAACAAATGCAGTAAAATAAAACACATTTTAAAATCCATAAGTTCATAATGATAGTCTCTCTCCTCCTTCCAAAATTGATCAGCTTTGGAAGATTCTTTGGAACCAACCTGTTATTTCACAGACTACTAAATAAAGGAAAAGAAGTAAAAAAACAAAAGCAAACACACACACACACACACACACACACACCCCAAAATACTGCCTTCACAGCACTTACAGTGAAATCAATTAATTGAGCCAATATTTGTTGAGCACAATATTATAGATGCTAGACACTATCTTACGAACCGGGAATACATCAGTGTACAAAACAGAACAAATCTCTGACTAATGGAACATTTTGGTGGAAGGAAATAGGCAATTATGTAAATTAGGTAAATTATGTTATCTTAAATGGTGATAGTGCTGTAGAGAAAAAGTTATAAGGATTAAGATAGGGAATGATGGAGTCGGGGGTTTAATTTTACATAATATAGTCAGGGAAGGCCTCACTGGGGTGACATTTGAACAAAAAGGGAAGTGAATCCATGCATTATCTAGGGGAGGAGTATTTTAGACAGAGGCAATGGCAACTTCTAAGCTCTGAGGCAGGGGTGTGGTTGGCATTTTGGAGAAACAGCAAAGAGGTCAGTGTGGCTACAAGGAGAGAGGGAGAAGGAGAGTAGTGGGAGAGGAGGAAAGAGAGGCGAGAGAGTAGATCACATAGGACCTTATTGGGTATTTCAGGACTTTGACTTTAACACTGAGTGAAAAGGGGAGTCACAGAAGAGTCTTGAGAGAGGAGAGTAATGGTCTGACTTAGGGTTTAAAGGATCATCTGTCTGCCATGTTGCAAATAGCCCTAAGGAGTGGGCTGGGGTGGGGAACAAGAGTAGAAAAAGGTAAACCAATTAGAAGACCAATAAAATAATGCAAAATAATGCGGGTGCTTGAACTAAGATAGATGTGATGGAAGTGACACATAATAGTCACATTCTGGATGTCTTACAGTTAGAAGCCCCTGGACTTGCAAGTGTTCTGCCCCAAATAATTAGTGGACAGTACCAGGTATGATTTAACTCATCATGGCAAGCTGAATCTGGAGGTTGGGGAGCAGACGAGCCTGAGTGAAGGAGAGGATGTATATATGCATGCAAGTAATGCAAGATAAAGATATGGATGAGAATGGTGGTGTTGGTGACAGAAATGGGGAATTTGGGAGGAGGAATAGGCTTAATGGGAATAGTTTTGACATGTTGACTTGGAGGTGATGGTAGAAACTAAAAGTAGGGACACGTTGGAAGTTTAGGATATGGAATTAGAGGTCAGGTGCGATAGGTTGGCAGAGATCAAGATTTGGGAGTCCTTATATAGAGCTGCTGGTTGAAAAAAAAGAGTGAATGAACTGCTTTATGTGAAGAGATTAAAGCAGAGGATTAAGGAGCAAACCTAAGAAAATGCCCACAGTGATGAGGAAGGTGGAGGAGGTAGAGCTGACAAAGTAAATAAAAGGCCCAATGGAAGCCAAGGGAGCCTGAATCTCAAGGAAGGATTGATCAAGAGTGCCAAATATTGAAGAAAAACACCAGAGAATTTAGCTAGAGGAAAAGCTAGCAGACACGGCAAGAAACATTTTAGTGAGATGAGTGGGTTAGAAGCTAGGTTACAGGGGTTAAGACAGAAAGGGATACTTAGAAATGGAGAAAAAGGCATCAGTTCATTGTTCATGATTTTATCTTATTTTTTTAATGTTTTTATTTATTTTTGAGAGAGAGACAGAGTGTGAGCAGGGGAGTGTCATCCATGCCTAGCTATCTTGGGTTTCCTGAGATATCACAAACCCCCTAGAAATCCAGATGTAAACTCTTTCTGTCCTCCCCTGGTGCCCCAGTGGAGACAAAAGGCTTTGTTACATGCATTGATTGTATTTGTCTTTGCTAGCTTTTCCATTTGGTGTGTACTGATCTATGTCGTCCTGGGACCCGGAAGGGGATTCATCAGGGGGAACCAATATGCTGTTTTGACCTCATCGCATGTGCTGATGGACACGTGTCATGGGAACCAGGTAGAGATGATCATATTTTTCACTGATACTGAAATGCAATCAGAGTAAGCATGCTTTGGTAAACAGGGCTTTAGGAGTGATCTTTATAAATAGGTGTAAACAACTTATAACAAAAATCGTTACAATCCTTCAAACTGTTGGATATTCTGTGTAGTTTGAAAAAAAACCATAATATTGGGTTTCAGTTCTAAAGCTGCTACAGTTGGGAATTTAAGAGAAGAAAAATTTTAAAAATGAAATGTGAAATGTGAATAAATGGAATCATAAAAAGTACTTAAAATTATTTCAATTTATAAAATACATTAAACATCAGTTATGTAAGAAATAGTGAATAATTGGAAAAACAGGTGAATTACAGTTCTGTATTCTACTGAATTATCTCTAGTTTGGAACTGTAAGATATAGAATTCCATCCCTAAAGACAGTGGACTTAAGGCCATAATTGCTCAAGGTTTGTAGGATGAATTTTACAGATGAATTCTTTACTGCTCCATGAATTCTTCTCTACAACCTGATGAATTTCTGCTCTTCATGACCAGGAACTTACCTGGGTTTGGTGTGCGTAGCCTTATGAAGCATGTTGGAGCAGGTATACTTTTATCTCTGCTTATCTCTATCTTTAAAGATAACTCAAAAGCTGTACTTGTCCTTTGCCCAAAGGCCCGCCATAACAATTTATTTCAAGAAGAATTTTAAAAAATGTAAAAGTTCCCCAAATAGAAAATAAGCACAATGTAACCTGAACAACTCCCTGAGCCCACGTGACTCATTCTCTGAAGAGTTTTATCAAGAGAAGTCCAATCCAACAGTGAGAAGTGGTTAAAAGGGATTTCCAATCATCACCTGTACATTTCAAAGAACACTAAAGTGATCCATTTGATAATTTACCATAAATTCATCTCAAATACCTTTTTCCTATGTTGTAACACACTCCCATGTAGCTTTGTCAACACTGTTGTTTTTGTTTCCCTTGTTTTTAAAAAAACTTTTTTAATGCTTATTTACGTGTGTGTGTGTGTGTGTGTGTGTGTGTGTGTGTGTGTGTGTGTGTGAAAGAGAAAGAGAGGGTGGGGGAGGGAGAGGGGCAGAGAGAGAGGGAGACACAGAATCTGAAGCAGGCTCCAGGCTCTGAGCTGTCAGCACAGAGCCCAACATGGGACTCAAACCCACAAACCATGGGATCATGACCTGAGTCAAAGTCAGAAGCTTAGCCAACTGAGACACCCAGGGACCCTTGTTTCACTTCTTATTCTCAGTCCTTCTCTGCCTGTTCTCTGGAATCTGCATCTGGAGGGTGGGGAGGAGAAAGCTGAAGGAGCAAAGACAAGATTCCCCTCAGTAGGTGGCAGTAATGTTGAATGGAAGACTGAAAACACTTGTATTTTAATCAAATTTCTCACAATAATTCTCTTGATTGTTTCACCTGAGTAGCTTTAATTTTCCCATCCCTGGCAAACCATCTGTGGGTTGTTCTTAGGTTTATGAGGATACACACCTCTCTTCTCAACGGGATAATGGGAAGAGAAGGAAAGAGGCATCTTACTGGAAAAGGCCCATATAGGAAAGGCTGAAACCAAGAAGGCAGTCCAAATTTCCACAACTAAAAATAATTCTCAATTTGTAATATTGGTTGCAGACTCTAAGACCATTGTATTTCTGCTTTTTTTCTTCTTTCTTACTTTCTTTTTTTTTTTTTTTTATTTAGATTTTGTATATTCTGTATAAAGGGATTTCAGTGAGTCCTGCCCTGGGACTTTGGCTGCTCCGAGCTATTCATAGCTAAAGGGGACAATTAATTTTCTTGCAGTTAATCCTCTGTTTGTTCATTAGGTCAAAGGGAGTGTGAACAATGTGGTGAAGACTATTGGTCAAATGTACAAAAGAGTGAGTGCATACTGAGAGAGGTGGAATTCCTTGCTTACAATGAGGCCCTGGGATTCCTGCTTGTCATTCTCTCCATCTTTGGGGTGCTTGTGGTCGTGGCAGCCACAATTGTGTATGTGATATGCAGGCATACTCCACTTGTGAATGCCAATGACAGGGATCTGGGCTTTCTTATTCAGGTTTCTCTTGTCATCATATGGCTGTCTTCCAGGCTTTTCATTGGCAAGCCATACAACTGGTCCTGTATGACCCGCCATGTCACTTTGGCAGTGGGATTTTCTCTTTGCCTGTCTTGTATTCTTGGAAAGACTATTTCACTGTGTTTAGCCTACAGAATTTCTAAATCCAGAGCCCGACTCTTATCCATCCACTCCCTTTATCGAAAAATCATTGTGCTAATCTCTGTTCTAGTTGAGATTGGCACATGCACAACCTACTTAGAACTGGAGCCTCCAAGAGTGTGCAAGAACATGGAATCTCGAAACATAAAGATCATTTTGGAATGTGTTGAAGGTTCTATAGAATTTTTATGCTCTATGTTTGGGATTGATGTCTATCTGGCCTTGCTATGTTTTCTTACAACCTTGGTTGCTTGCCAGTTGCCAGATAATTACTATGAAGGAAAATGCATCACCTTTGTGATGCTGGTCTTTTTCATCTTCTGGATCTTTTTTGTCCCTGCTTACTTGAGCACCAAAGGCAAGTTCAAAGTAGCTGTGGAAATGTTTGCAATCTTGGCATCCAGCTATCGTTTGTTGGGTTGTATATTTGCTCCCGAGTGTTTCATTATTCTGCTGACGCCAGTGAGGAATACTGATGAAATTGTTGGTGGAAGAGTTCCCACTATAAATAAAAGCATCCAACTGACTTTAGCTTCTGTGAGCAGTAGAAGTAGAACACAGTGTCAAGTGTTCTGGATGACTAGGGTTGTGAGTTAAATGTGTCTTTCAAAGCTGCAATGGTGACATGGTTCAATGTTCCCTCTCAGGTTCTCCTGCAGCAGCTGCCTGATGCTCTGGGGAAATATTGAGGACTTGGGCTCTGGTAGTATGGTCCTAGCATGAGATATGAAATCTCATACTGTAAGATACCATTGAGCATGAATTAGAATACCTGTTACTCCTGAAACTGTAAACCACTACATTCAAACATCTCAATACTTGCGTATAAGGAGTGTATAGCAGAGGGTACAAGTAATCTAAAATAATGGGTAAAAAATTGGCTCATGAATATATCCTTTTTTTTTTTTAATTTATTTTTGGGACAGGGAGAGACAGAGCATGAACGGGGGAGGGGCAGAGAGAGAGGGAGACACAGAATCGGAAACAGGCTCCAGGCTCTGAGCCATCAGCCCAGAGCCTGACGCGGGGCTCGAACTCACGGAGCGTGAGATCGTGACCTGGCTGAAGTCGGACGCTTAACCAACTGCGCCACCCAGGCGCCCCGAATATATTCTTTTTTTATATCATGGGTGTCTTATCTAGAAATTTACATTAAACAAAGTCACCTTGTGGGGACCAACAAAGACATCTTGTTAATGCATCTATTGATAGCTTTTCTCTAACTGAGGTAAGAATTATAGCTCATAAACTCTCCCTTGGAGCAGGGCATTTGGTAAGAGAATTTATGTTTCGAAGGACTCTGCAGCATACAGATGATATTGGAGGAACTGAGATGTGAACAAAGCTCAGGTCCTTCTTGAATTCATAATGGGAATAGACAAGTTTCTTCTAGAGGGAAAGCAAGGCCTACTTCCTCCAGATTTTCCTAGATAATAGTAGTAAAATATTTGAGTTCCTATAGAATGCAAGATTTTTTAAGAATAAATTAAATGATAGATATTTACTCTCTGGTCATCCAGAGTTAACTAAAATGTTATAAAAATATTTTGAATCTTCTTCCAGTTATGAAACTTAAAAGTGATCTACATATATTTATGTGAATATGAATTAAATGTGTGGAAAAACAGAATTTGTAGAAATGCTGATAAACCAAATAGCTGTGTGCATACTTGACTCTAGGAAACCAGTAGGATCAGAAACTCTCTTTTCAAGAGAAGTTATGAAGTCTTGTGAATATCAATTAGCCAAACTAGGCAGAGAGATTCATACAGGCTTTGGAGCAGAAAGTGAAACCATGATGACTAGTTTAGCAGGACAGGTCTGTCAGGAATTTATTAATTTTTAAAGAAAGATAATTCCAGGGGTGCCTGGGTGGCGCAGTCGGTTAAGCGTCCGACTTCAGCCAGGTCACGATCTTGCTCTCCGTGAGTTCGAGCCCCGCGTCAGGCTCTGGGCTGATGGCTCGGAGCCTGGAGCCTGTTTCCGATTCTGTGTCTCCCTCTCTCTCTGCCCCTCCCCCGTTCATGCTCTGTCTCTCTCTGTCCCAAAAATAAATAAAAATGTTGAAAAAAAAATTTAAAAAAAAAAAAAAGAAAGATAATTCCAGACCAGATGAAGAGGATAAGCTTCCTGTAATTTAAATAGGAAGTTTACACCACGGTTCAGCAAAGCCCCAAAGTGAGCTCATTTCTTGGAGGGCTAATGGTATCCCAGTGCTTTCTGGGCCGGCATCTATTCACCTACCCATCTCCCAAAACTTGTACAGTGCTTTGCATCATGGCCCTAGGACTCTGAGAGAAGAGCCTATATCACGGCGTGACGCATGGGAGATTGCTTTCTTTGTCCCTATACTTGATCCAGGAATGGACTTTGGAAAAGACAGGGTTGTTTGTCAAGGTATCAAATAATACAAAAATGAGAATCCGAGTCAATTTCTTGCTCAATAATGCATGCAGCTTGAGTCTTCTCAGTGATCCATTTTGGAATTTTAAAAAATGCTGAAAGATGACTCAAGTCTAGTGATTTGCCTTACTTTTATATTCAAAATATTTCAATCTCAAAGTAATTTTTCCTGAAATGTTGACTGCTGAATATATATCTAAAAAGGTAATTCCAGAAGTCCACCTGGGCAATATCGAAGACTTCACTATTTCCTTTCATACCAGATGGCTCAGTAATACTGTCTTATTGGACTTGTGTTCCTTGCAATTATTTATTTTTCTGATCAGCAATAGGTTTGGGAAAGTAGAGAGAATAAATATTATTAAAACAAAGTATCAACTGAACTTGTATGCTTAACTTTATTTTTTTTAATTTTTTAAATTTAAAAATTTTTTTTTAATGTTTATTTATTTTGGGGACAGAGAGAGACAGAGCATGAATGGGGGAGGGGCAGAGAGAGAGGGAGACACACAGAATCGGAAGCAGGCTCCAGGCTCTGAGCCATCAGCCCAGAGCCTGACGCGGGGCTCGAACTCACGGACCGCGAGATCGTGACCTGAGCTGAAGTCGGTCGCTTAACCGACTGAGCCACCCAGGCGCCCCGCATGCTTAACTTTAATGTTAACTTGTAAAATTTTATAATTTTAAGATACAACTTTCATCTAAAATGATCTGAAGTTATCACTTGTTGACTTGGTACACATACATTGTCATAAAGACTGGCTTATGGCAGATAAATTGAATAATATGTGTTGTCAAAGATGATGGTCTAATTTTTAATATTGATCTATTCAATTACTTATCAAGTATTAAAATGGTCCTTACTGCGTTAAAAAATAATTTTTCTCCTTGGGCGAATGGGTTATTTGTTTATTTCATTTAATTTAAATTACATTTAGCTAACATATGGTGTAATATTAGTTTCAGGTGTACAAGTTTAGTGATTTAACACAGGCATGCAACACCCAGCGCTCATCACAATGAGTCCACCCCTTAATCCCCTTCACCTATTTCACCCATCCGCCCACCCACTTCCTCTCTGGTAAGAGTCAGTTTGTTCTCTATAATTAAGAGTCTGTTTCTTGGTTTTCCTCTCTCTTCACCTCCCGCCCCCGCCTATGATCATTCGTTTTGCTTCTTTTTATTAATGTTTATTCATTCAGAGAGAGAGAGAGAGAGAGAGAAAGAATGAGTACAGGAGGGCCAGAGAGCAAGGGGCAGAGAGAATCCCAAGCAGACTCAATGGTGTCAGCACAGACTGAGGGCTCAATCTCACAAACCATTAAATTATGACCTGAGCCGAAATCAAGCGCCTGACACTCAACTGACTGGGCCACCCAGGCACCCTTGTTTCTTAAATTCAACATATGACTGAAATTGTATGTTATCTTTCTCTGACTGACTTATTTTGCTTAGCATAATACTCTCTAGTTCCACCCACGTCGTTGCAAATGGCAAGATTTCATTCAAACGTGTCATTTTAAAATGATTTCTAGTAAAAAAAAAATTACTAGAATCTCTATCAGCAAATGTTGTCTCATAAGAGAATCTCACATAGAAGTCATTCGTGACGCTCCCTGCTGGGGGTGAGCATTTTCTGGTAACCACATGCTGGGTCTTGGGGAATAGTTCAGAATTAATTTCGGGGTGTTGCATCAAAATAATGCAGTTGCTGGCTTGGGGAGTAGCATAAAGACTAATTGAAAGAAAAAAAAAAGTAGAAAACAACACTTTATTAGAGGCTGACCTAGACATATGCAGGCTTGAGCTCTTTTGGAAAAAGAAATGTTTATCAGAGCTGCTCAAACCCACAATGTAAGATTGATTTGTTTGGGATAAGGCAAAGAAAATTCTTGATAGAAAGTGAATATATTATCAAAAAGGGAAAGATACTCCAACAGCCAGATTAATTTCCTTAAAACACAAATCTGATCTCATCTCTTCCCTGCTCATCAGCTCCCAGTGTTTCCTCAGTTCTCTGCAGCATGAGTCCAGCTGCCTTAGCCAAATATTTGAGACCTTACGAACTGTTTTCCATTTTCTATTTTCAACGTTTGTCACCTGCCACCTTCCTACCCACATCCTTGCAACACAATCCAACTGGATGCCTGAAATTCCTAGAATTACCTTATTTCCTTTTTCCTCTAATGTGCTAATAGTACTCCATCCATCTATCCATCCATCCATCCATCCATCCATCCATCCATCCATCCATCCCTGAAGGGATGGTGTGCATCAGATTCAGAGGGAGGCATAGAAGATGCGCAAAGACAAGGCTTGTCCCCCACGTACAGGTAATTGCTGTCATTTGAAATGAAAGATAATAAACTGACAATGATCCTATGATGTGATCAAGCTGTGATTATGGGAGCATGGAGGTCAAGGAGGTGACATTTGAATACCTTCCTTAAGGACAAGAAGGAATTAGCCATAAGCAAGAAAGATAAACTAATGTGTGCATTCTCCCTAGCCTAGTGGTGGGGCATGGTAGGTGCCACCTTCCCTTTCCTTTTTTCTAAAGTCCTGTAGGACTTTATCTATGCCTCTTTTGTGTCATTGACCATTCTCTGCCTCATACTAGGGTTATCTGCTTCCATATCTTTTCTCTGTTGCTGCATTATAACTTATTAAGGGACCCCTTATATGTATATAAGTAATCTTTATAGTCTTAACATCACAGAATATAACTTGCATTTAAGTGGTGCCCAATGATTTTTTTAAAATGAATGGATGGATGAATAAAGTTATTAAGATAGTTAACCAGTAACCTAGAAAGGCCCAGGGGTGATGTTTCCATATAAACTGAGGAGGCCTGGAGCATAGCAGGGATGGAGGAAGTGGAAAGAGGCTGTTAGGGAAACCTGGTGGGTAGGGGCCAGTTTGAGAGCAACAAGCACTTCTTTGGGAAGAGAAGGGAAAGCAGGGCTAAGAGGAAGGAGGTGAGTTGAAATGGGAGTGAGCAGTCTTAAAAAGAATTTTTCAATGGTATTCATTTTACTATTTTCCCATGGTGTTTTCTCCTTCATATAGTCTTATTTTTTGAAGAAATGCTGTGTTTTAACCCTCCTGCAATTTCTTCCCTTTTGAGCTGTCATTGGGAAGCAGCTGTTCGGAACATCTAAAGGCAGAGTAGTTATTCATAATCTCAAGGTAGAATTATTAACAATTTATATAAAAAAATCTTTGTGAAATTTACTCATTTACATTTTTAGAAGATTATTACACATTTCCCCTGATAGTTTTGGGAAAACAATTTAAATATAAAAGACATAATGTGAAATGCAAATAAACCAGATACATTAGTTTGGGTAGGTTAACAATCCCTAAATCTCAGGGGTTTAACAGATTAATACTTAACACACATTTGAGATGAATGTATGTCCTATTAGTCAGACTGCTGTCTTGGACAGCCCTCTTTCAGGGGGTGATTCAAAGATGCTGCTAGATAATCTATGTTTGCCCCACCACACACCCATTTGCTGCCTTCCCCACTCTGCTCTGTGCTCCTATAGTCTCCATCACACAAATTCCCTTGTCCTGTGGCTTCCAGTGGGTTCTGTCAATGAGAGGAACCAATGGGACACTGGACAGCAAGGAGAGAGGTCAGGGTCACTGGACAGCAAGGAGAGAGGTCAGGGTCTTTGCTCTTTCAGCCATGGCTCATTCCTTTCCTGTGGCCCCTCCCCCTCCTCTCCTGTGACTACAGCTCTCACCAAGTGCCACATTTGCTGACCTATCCTTTCAGAACTGAGTGTAAAAACAACTTTTCATTGTTGCTAGTCCCAGGGGGTTCACTATCCTTTGTTAGATCCCTTAACTTTGCTCATGTCTATAGTCCTTTATTTTTTTTTCTAATTTTTATTTAAATTCCACTTAGTTAACATACAGTGTAATATTTGTTTCAGGTGTACAATTTAGTGATTCAGCACTTCTATACAATACTCGGTGCTCATCACAACAAGTGCCCTCCTTAGTACCCATCACCTGTTTAACACCCATCCCCCCACCTCCCCTCTGGTAGCCATCAGTTTGTTTTCTATAGTTGAGGGTCTGTTTCTTGGTTTTCTTCTCTCTCTTTTTTTCCCACCCTATGTTCACTTGTTTTGTACTTTAACTCTCTTCTCTTCTGAGCGTACCAGCGTTTCCTGTTGGTACCCTGACTCATCCAGTGACCCAAGTTCCTTTTGCTTCATGATGCCAGTGTTTGCCAGGGCAAGCTGGAAGTATACTTCATAGGCTCTAATTCATGGATGAGTGTAAATAGACTGTGGGAAGGTCTGATGGTGGCTAGTCTGGGGTCTGGGACTTAGGAACTCTTGAAACCATTAAATAAGAATACCTCTGAAAGACAAAGCCTCCAATGAAGAGGAAAGAGTAGGAGGAAGATCCAAACTGATCAGGACAAAGACAGCAGGGGCAAAGAGAGAAAGGGTTCAAATCCATATAATCAAAGTAAATCTTACTTAAACTCGTGTCATTTTGAAACATAAATAGACCCGGACATGAATGAGAACAGAGGTTTTAGATGCTTTAGGATAATGATCATGTTCAGTTATTTTTGCTAACGGGGTGAAGCAATGGCAAAGATAATCTCAAATTACTCATAAGCTATTACTGTCATATGACTGATTGTATCAATAGACATTCCAGGACTGTTTCATGTGTTTGCTACAAAATGATGTGGTATGTGGCTGCCCATTTTGCCAGCAATGCACCATCACTCAGAACAATTTGCCTCATGGAAATGCCTTAGGAGTTTGGAACATACTCTTTTGAATATCCTCAATTATGAAGAATCTTTACTTTTTCAGAATAGAATTTTTAAAATTTTTATTTATTGCTAAACATTGAAAGAAAATGTAAGGGGAAAACAAGATCTGTAAAAGGCTGAATGGAATACGGAGAAAGGTAAAGCAAAACAAAACCACAATGTTGATTAGCACGTTAGAAAACTATTTTCAGCATCTACCGAAAATGAACATATATATACCCATGACCCAGCAAATCCATTCCCAGGAATCCACTAACTAAACTATGTCTGTATGCTTATCAAAAAGATGAATTGGGTAGTTGTGATGACCCAACCACCCAAATGCCCATCAGCAGGAGAAGAAATAAATAAATCAAGATAAACCCACACAGTGGGATACCGTGCGGCAGTGAGAACGAACAGGCTGCTTTGTGGGGGAAAAGACTGTAGGGCTTTATGGTTGAGAGCTGGGAGACCAATTTAGAAGTGATTACTGTCATCTGGGCAAGAGATCAAGAGACCATCTTGGACCAAGAGCAGAGCTCTCAACAATTTGTGGCTAGCTGGACATGGTCACATCAGATTTCCTGACGTAATTTAGACATTTGGCAGTTGCATCTCAAAGTAAATATTCAAAAGAAAAGGGGGACGCGTCAGAAGGCTACAGTTTAAGCACTTAGCACCAACTCCAAAGATAATCCCATTATTTTGAACTGGCTTTTACTGCCTTTTGAAATTCTGATTAATAAGGGGATCATTTAAGCTGATAAAGCCACCTGGGTGGAACATGATTTTCTCAGAGTGGCTGCCAGAGCTCACCAGTAATTGAAAAACATGAATGCAAAGTTTCCTGTTTCCTTTTTCCCATTTTAAAGTTAAAATCTCACTGAGTAAACACTTTTTCTCCTTTCTGTAAGGATTCAGAGTGACAGCCTAACCAGCAAATACCTTTCTCCTTCCTCCTAAAGACACTAAACTTCATTTCTGCCTTTCTCTTTGAAGCTTTTCTCCACAGTGTCCCATTTTTTGGAGCTGGAGTATGTTGATTTATAGGTCAAGCATAAGGGTTTCTCAGGCGAAGTGCAAATTACTACTTCCTTCTCAGGTTGTTTTTATGTTTTTGTTTTTTTCTCTATCAGCTGCAGTTTCATAGTAAATCTTCCCACAGTGTTAATCAGACTGATGGAGTGGCCAGCACCCTCACTGAGGGCCTTGATCAGGGAAGACAAAGCACAATGATTTACTTTGGTGCCCTAGCCTCAGAACTGGTTGGGCGTGATAGAGCAAAATGACCAAAAGCAAAGAGTTTAGAATAACATGGTTTGGGACCAATGTTACAATTTCTTGCTGTTTAATCCTAGGCACGTTCTTTTACTTCTCTAAGCACAAAGCCTGGCATATAGTAAACAGTCAGTAACTGTTAGTGTCTTTGTCTGTTCAGGCTGCTGTAACAAAATGCCACCGAATGGGTGGCTTATAAGCAAAAACCATTTCTTTCTCATAGTGCTGGAGCCTGGAAAGTCTGGAGATTATGGCACTGGCAGAGTCAATGTCTGGTGAAGATTTGCTTCCACATGGTGGAAGGGATCTCTCTGGGGCCTCTTCTATGTGGTCGCTCATTCCTAACGAGCTAACGTCCCAAAGGCCCCACATCTTAATATCATCACCTTGGGGGTTGGTATTTCAACTTATGAATTTTGAGGGGGGAACAAACATTCAGACTGTAGCAGCTAGTTATACAAGTTATTTCATGAACTACTAGTAATACTATTATTAGCTTGTTGGCTCCAATGTCTCTTTAGTCCCAGCCCCATGCACTGAGTATTTTAAACTCCAGGGGGCGCAGTGGGCCCTGCTCTAGCTCCTGTGATAGTGGCACTTTCAGGCCACAGAGTTTCTGAAATCAGAAACTTGGGGATCATTATCAACATTTTCTTTTCTTTCAGCTGCCTCCTCCATCCCCCTTCTAAGCCCCATGTACGCCACAATTGTCTACCAATTTCTGTCAACTCCAAAATCAATATGGTTCTCAGATCAGTCCTTTCCTCTTTGTTTACCCAACCCATTAGACACTCTTGGCCTAGGTACTTTTTGGTACTCTTACTTTGCCTCTCTCTGCAGCAAGAGTCCTCTAAAATGTGTGTTTAATTTTGTCACTTTTTGGCTAAAATCCTTCACCATTATGTTCTTGTTCTCTGTTTATTTCTCCTACTTGAAACTCCTTCTTCCTTGACCTTTTGGGGCTTCCCTTCCCTCTAGCTAGATTATTTATAATATCTTGAATTCATCTTCTCTGAGAAAAGGTAACTCCTTCTTTCTGAATATTCCTTCCTTCTCTGTCGTTCTTTTGCCAAACATCTTTCTCCAATCCATGAAGACTCAGGTATCACGTCACTTCTCTGTGGAAGCTTTCTGAGCAGGCTCTCTCCGCTAAGTTGGCATGGGGGAACTTCTCATGCTTTGTAACACTCCACACCTGCTTTGATCATGGCACTTAGCATCTTGTGTTGTAATGACTGTTGGAAGATACCTTGCACCATGAGCTCAGGGAGCTCTCTACTGCTCATCTCTTTATTCCTTGGTCCTCGTAGAGGGCCTGATTCATGATAGGTGCTTAATGAATGCATTCTGAATATCCTTGGCGGCTGCTATACTGGGAGACTGGCATTTTGCATCAGTGTAATCAAGATACAGATGGAACTATACATATGTTTTTGTTCATTTTTAAAGTCCCTAGGCATTACTGGCATCAAGTTGTATTTTATGTTAGTTCATGGTTGTGGCTGCATGAAACCTTTCTCAAACATGGCCCTGCTCTGTAAGAAATGCCATGCTAAAGGGTACTTAAAACACCGTTACAGAATCTGAGATGATTTGCCTCTGGAGAAACAGTCTTTAGCCTGTGGACAAAGCCACTACAAGCAATAGTCACCCATCAAGGTCAACATAGCATGCTTCCGGCTTAGAGCCTTCCATCCACTGGCCTGGGCCACAGCAGCTAAAGCTGGTTTAATATAAACTGCATTAAACCACGAAGATAAAAATGCCTTGCCTACCCACTGAAGTTCAAGGCTCACAACTATATTTCCTGGCCCTACCAAAAGCCTCTCTGCATGAGTATTTGTCTTCCCCAACTCCATACTTTTGCTTAATTTTTAGTGTGGGAATTTTCATTTCCCAGCCCATGAAATGTTGCGGTCATTGACAATGCACCAAAGTATAGCCTCCTTTCTGGGTTTATAACAAATTAAGATAAAAGTTAAACAGTAGCAAATGAGAGGTCAAATGCCATCTTTTTTAGGATAAACACTGGGTTGAGGATGACTTTCTTAAGAGTCAAATGGATTTCCTAAATTTGATCCCAAGAAATAAGGTGACTGAGGGTGTCTGGGTGGCTCAGTCAGTTAAGTGTCTGACTTCAGCTCAGGTCATGATCTCATGGTCCATGAGTTCAAGCCCCGTATTGGGCTCTGTGCTGACAGCTCGGAGCCTGGAGCCTGCTTTGGATTCTGTGTCTCCCTCTTTCTCTGCTCTTCCCCCACTCACGCTCTGTCTTTCTCTCAAAAAATCAATAAACACTAAAAAAAAATAGAAAAAAAAAGAATTAAGGTGACTGACCCCTCTAGTCACTGGCAATACAGACTGAGCCCCCCCCCCCCCCTCCCGCCCTGCCATGAGAAACTTTCTAGGGAAGACTTGGGTTGTAGAAAACAAGGATACATTCCCACACCCTGTGGGCATTTCATTCCCAAAGAAAATGATAGATAAGGTGTTTGAGCTCAGCTGTGTCACTCCACTTCCCCTCAGGGTGAGTGAGCTGTGGAGAGATGCCAAGGGTGATAAACTAGTTGAACTTCCTCAATGCAGCAGGAGTTAGGAGTAGGGAAGAAGTGTTCCCATTCAACACCAGCGGAGATAGGGGCTCAAATAACTTTTGTGGTTTAATCAGTAAAAACATATATTAGGTGCTATTATTCCACCTCAGCATTTTTTCCTTTTAGTTCTTGTGTTTGCCTGCTGTACTGGATGATGTATGAATCAATACATAGTAATTTTGCAGAGATGATGGGATAAAGCATTTATAGGTGGTTTACCATGAACTCTAATGGTGCTCACATAAAATGTATGCCATATATCGTGCCTGTATTTTAATGCTACTAATTATGACTCAGACTGAAAATGTTTCTAAACCTTAAAGCTTGAGAAAAAAAAATAATGGCCTTTTTTTAATGATCTTTTTGTATTGTTTTCTATTCAAAGGGAGTAAAATATCCATAAAAACAACTCAATTTATTTTCAAACTGTAACTTCCTTTCAGACTTCCAATTTAAAGGCCAGTAAATGGATACCTAGCATTGACCTTAACACATTAATGTTGCATTTTAAAAGCAGGGTAATATAGGATCAGGTGATGTTTCTCAGATTTAGAAGTCCGATCACTTAATAATATCACTGTCCCTATCATTGGGCAGTATCAAGTGCCTGCTGACCTGGAGGCTGGTGTTTGGGGTGAGTGTAACCAAGATACAGAGGGAACTGGTGAGGCTAGCTGACCCTTTAGAAAGTCTTAGGACCTATGATATAAAACTGTGCCAACTGGCAGGTTTCTCCACCCAGGATGCCCACAGAAAGGGGTGGTGAAAAAGAAGTGATATGACTCTATTCGCCCATTGATGGTCAGCGGCCATTTTGCTGGTAGAGTGGACTATAGGATCCGGGTTGGAGTAGGTGACTTCTAATTTTTTTTTTTTATAGTAGTTAATGACAAGAGTTAGGATTCCGTTGGTCAGCTTGAAAACTCACCAAGGTTTTGCTTGTGGTGGTCCCAGCAGGGAAGTCCATTGGCCAGTGAAGGGAAAGGAAGGTGGAGGGGTGAGCTGTGGAAGAATGAACACGTGGGCATCGCCTTGGGGGCTTACATTCCAGCCAGGGAAACAAGCAGATGTACACAGTCATTTGAAGAGTGCCAGGAGTTTGGTCATTTGAAAGAGACAATTTAAGGGCCTGTAACATACTTTGGTCACATCACTTGCTATCCCTGAGACTTTTATCCTTTCTATGTCTAAATTCCTTCATCTGTCGTAAGGGTGTCCTAATAGTACCTATCTCATAGAATTGAGAAGATTATATGAGATGATGCTTATCAGGTGCTTGCGATGTCAGCTTTAAAACACTACATGCTAGACTGGTGGCTAGGTGGCCACCTGTCTAATATCCATTAAAATATCGTAAAGCATTGTGCCTGGATCGTGTTTTCTCTGGTTCCTGCAGGAGAAGTTTATTAAGTTCACATTCTCAGTGTAAAATGCAAAGTGAGATTTTTCATACTAATGTAGGTGGAAATTGGTTCCAACTTTCTGGAAAGGAACTCGAGGATATGTATCAAATCATCTTAAGATTTTTCCTGGTTCTATCTAACTGAATAATTCCACTTACAGAAATTTATCCATAGGAAATAGTTATGGGTATATGAGAGGATTTATCTTCAGCATTGCTCATAGTTGCTGTATTCTCCCAAAAAACATCCTTAAACTACAACAACAGGAAGTTAGTTAAATAAATTGTGATATAGAAATACAGTGAAATATGAAATACAGCTGTTTCAAGGGCTATTTAATGGGGAAACGCTTTCATATTGTAGCATTGTATGAAAAAAGTACAGGGTGTCCAAGGTTTTAATCAAAGTTTGTACTAAAAAATGACATTCATAATTATCATGATTCCAGTTATGTGGTTCATGATATATTATGTAGTTAAGGAAAATAGGTTACAAAACAATATTATGGTACAATTCTAATTTTATATAAAAATATATTTCTAGGGGCGTCTGGGTGCCTCAGTCAGTTAAACCTCCAACGTTGGCTAAGGTCATGATCTCACAGTCCCTGAGTTTGAGCCCCGTGTTGGGCTCTGTGCTGACAGCTCAGAGCCTGGAGCCTGCTTCAGATTCTGTGTCTCCCTCTCTCTCTCTGCCCGTCCCCCACTTGCACTTTGTGTCTCTCTCTCTCTCTCAAAAATAAAAATAAACATAAAAATTTTTTTAAATGTATATTTTTAGATGACATTGGAACACTAAAAATCAGATGTGAACAATGATTATTTCTGGAAGCTGAGATCATGTATGATTTTTTTTTTTAATGTTTATTTATTTTTGAGACAGAGAGAGACAGAGCATGAACAGGGGAGGGTCAGAGAGAGGGAGACACAGAATCTGAAACAGGCTCCAGGCTCTGAGCTGTCAGCACAGAGCCCGATGCAGGGCTTGAACTCACGGACCGCAAAATCATGACCTGAGCCGAAGTCGGCCTCTCAACCGACTGAGCTACCCAGGCGCCCCAGATCATGTATGATTTTAATCTCATCATTTATGTTTTCCCATATTTACTGATTTTTCTTTTAAAATGTAAAATTAAGAAAAATTAAAATTTAGTTTTAATTATACAAGTGATAACACACATATATTCTCTGTAATAAAGCATTCAAACAATGTAGAAGTATAGAGTAAAAAGTGGCAAGTCTGTTTTTCATTGTGTTACCTCCAAGTGCCACAAATACCGATTGATGCTCACTAGTTACATTTTTGGGGAATCTCTTCATAACCCTTTCTGGGGGGTTCAGGAACACCACACTGCATTCTCTACACCCTTCTACAGATTGCAAGCCAGAGTGGCTGCTTTCAGCCATTTTTTTCTGGGCTCTTCTGGATGCAGTGTTCGGATGAATGTGAGGCTCCTCTGAGGCTTTCGCAGTCCCCTGGCTGAGCCAAGGAAATAGGATATCCCTGGGAATTCCTTATGACCCTCCCTTCCACTCTTCTGACCCCAAGGGCATCTGATATTGTGTCCTTTTCTTCTTTCCTCCTCCTCTCAATCAAAAATGTTCTCACTTCCTCCTTAGGTGGGTACTAACTGTTGAATTTTCTGTATGTTTGGATTTGGATTTTGAAATTTTTAGGCTCAGCTGGTCAAGCCTTGGTTTATAAGGGAATCTTTGGAATAATGATATTCATTCTCAATATATTTTGGCTTTCAGGACTTTGTCCTTTCCTTCTCTTCCCTCACTCCCTTCTTTCCTCTCTTTCTGCTATGGACAAAAACTTTCTCATTTATAAATCCCCTGCCTAACACTGAATCATTTTTTCATTTTGTATTTTTGCTGAAACAATCCTCAGTCTCTTGTTGAATTGGAAGAAATTCACATACAAGGAAGGGGGGGGGAAAAGAGCACAGAAACATATTTAAAAAATTTTTTCTTTCAAAGCATAGAATTAAAAAAGTTGTATTGTACAGATAGATTTTTTTAGGTCAGATTTACAGGTAGTAAATTTACCCTTTTTAGGTGTGCAATCAATGGTCTTTGTCAAAGTCATACAAAATAGTGTAACCAAGACCACAACCAAGATATGGAACGTTTTCATCACTCCCAACAGTTTCTTCGTGTCCCTTTGTAGTCAACTTCTTCCCCCAACCTCAGCCTCTGGCAGCCATTGATGTGATTTATAGTTTTGCCTTTTCTATAATGTGATATAAATCACAGTAGGTAATGGCTTCTTTCACTTAGCATAATACTTTTGAGATTCATCAGTGTTGTACATGAGTAGTTCAATCTTTTATTGCAAGGTAGCATTACATTGTATGGATATAGAATAATTTGTTTATCCATTTATCAACTGATCATTTAAGTTGTTTCTAGTTTTTTGACAATTATGGACAAAGCTACTATATAAACATTCACGTATAGTTCTTTCTGTGGACATATATTTTCATTTCCCGTCATTAAATCTCTAGAAGTGGGGTTGCTGGGTAGTATGCATATATGGTTAACTTTAAAAGAAATGTGAGAATGTTTTCCAAAGTGACTATGCCATTTTGCATTATCACCAGCAAAGTTTGAGAGTTCCAATTACTCCACATCTGTAATAATACTTGGTATTGTCAGGTGTTTTTCTTTCTTTTCCTTTTTTTTGAATCTTAGCTTTTCTAGTAGGTATGTAGTAGAATCTCACTGTGGCCTCAGTTTGTGGTTATCTAATTTTTAATGATGTTTAGCATTATTTTGGGTAATTATGTAACACTGGTATCTCTTCTTTGGTGAAGCACCTATTTAAACAATTTGCCCACTTTAAAAAAATTGTTTTTTTTTTATTTATTGAATTGAAAGCGTTCTTTATATATTTTGAGTACAAGACTTTTATCACATATGTGTTTTGTGAATATTTTCTTCCAGTTTGTGGTTTGTGTTTTCATTTACTTAATAATGTCTTTCAACGAACACTAGTTCTTAATTTTGATGAGGTCCAGTTTATTGATTTTTCCCTTATACAGCTCGTGTTTTTTGTGTAATACCTAAGAAATCTTTGCGTAACCCAAGATTGCAAATAATTTTTTCTATGTTTTCTTATAGAAGTTTTATGGTTTTAGGTTTTACATTTAGGTGTATGATACATTTTGAGTAAATTTTTTGTACATGGTGTATGTTAAGGTTTATACTTTTACATATGGAGAACCAAACGTTCCAGCACCATTAATTGAAAAGACTATCCTTTCTTCATTGTATTACCTTGATACCTTTGTCAGAAATCATTTGACCATATATGTAGAAGCTTACTTCTGGAGTTTATTCTGTTCTGTTAATCTATATGTCTTTCATTATGCCAACACCATACTCTCTTGATTTGTAGTTTTATAGGATGTCTTGAAATAAAGTAGTGTAAATTCTCCAGCTTTCTTTCTCCAAAATTATTTTGGCTATTCTAAGTCCTTTGCTTTTCTGTGTAAATATAAATATCCGGCTAGTCAATTTCTACAAAAAGAAGTAAGCTGGGATTTTTATTGGGATTGCATTTAATTGATAGGTCATATTGGAAAGAATTAATAGTTTAGCAATATGGAGTCTTCCCATCTATGAAAACCGTACATATGTTTATTCATTTAGGTCTTTTTTGATCTATCTCATCGTTTTATAGTTTTAGCATACAGATTGGGCACATGTGTTGTTAGATCTATCCGTAAATATTTTATGATTTTTGATGCTATTTTAAATGGAAACTTTTTATTTAAGATTTCAGTTTTCAAATTTTTCACTGCTAATTTATAGAGATGAAATTGACTTTTGTATATTGACCTTGTATTTTGCAGCTTTGCTAAACCCGCTTATATTCTATTAGCATTTTTGTAAATTTTTGAGACTTGCCTTGTAGAGAGTTTTATTTCTTTATTTCCAGTTTTCTTATGTTACATTGTTTTTGCTGTTTCACACAGGCCAAACCCTCCAGTAAAATATTTAATAGAGTAGTAAAAGTAGACATCCTTGAAAATTGAATATTTTCAATCTTTTGAATTATTGTCAGTTTACAGATGGATATGGTGTGTCATTTTTAAAATTTGCATTCCCTTACTACTAGTGAAGTTGAATGTCTTTTAATATATTTATTGACTTCGATTTTGGGGCGGCAAGATGGCGGCTTAGGAGGACGCTGGGCTCACCGCTCGTCCTGCTGATCACTTAGATTCCATCTACACCTGCCTAAATAACCCAGAAAACCGCCAGAGGATTAGCAGAACAGAGTCGCCGGAGCCAAACGCAGACGAGAGGCCCACGGAAGAGGGTAGGAAGGGCGGCGAGGCGGTGCGCGCTCCACGGACTGGCGGGAGGGAGCCGGGGCGGAGGGGCGGCTCGCCGGCCAAGCAGAGCCCCCGAGTCTGGCTTGCAAAAGCGGAGGGGCCGGGCGGACTGTGTTCCGACAGCAAGCGCGACTTAGCGTCTGGGAGGTCATAAATTAACAGCTCTGCTCGGAAAGCGGGAAGGCTGGAGGACAAAGGGAGGGAGAGCTGCTGAGCCCCCTGACAACAGAGCTCAGTTTGGTGGGGAACAAAGGCGCTCGCCAGCGCCATTTCCCCCGCCCATCCCCCAGCCGAAATCCCAAAGGGAACCGGTTCCTGCCAGGGAACTTGCTGGCTCCGCGCAAACACCCAACTCTGCGCTTCTGCGGAGCCAAACCTCCGGCAGCGGATCTGACTCCCTCCCGCTGCCACAGGGCCCCTCCTGAAGTGGATCACCTAAGGAGAAGCGATCTAAGCCTGCCCCTCCTGCCCCCGAGCACCTTGCCTACCCACCCCAGCTAATACGCCAGATCCCCAGCATCACAAGCCTGGCAGGGTGCAAGTAGCCCAGACGAGCCACACCACCCCACAGTGAATCCCGCCCCTAGGAGAGGGGAAGAGAAGGCACACACCAGTCTGACTGTGGCCCCAGCGGTGGGCTGGGGGCAGACATCAGGTCTGACTGCGGCCCCGCCCACCAACTCCAGTTATACACCACAGCACAGGGGAAGTGCCCTGCAGGTCCTCACCACGCCAGGGATATCCAAAATGACCAAGCGGAAGAATTCCCCTCAGAAGAATCTCCAGGAAATAACAACAGCTAATGAGCTGATCAAAAAGGATTTAAATAATATAACAGAAAGTGAATTTAGAATAATAGTCATAAAATTAATCGCTGGGCTTGAAAACAGTATACAGGACAGCAGAGAATCTCTTGCTACAGAGATCAAGGGACTAAGGAACAGTCACGAGGAGCTGAAAAACGCTTTAAACGAAATGCATAACAAAATGGAAACCACCACAGCTCGGCTTGAAGAGGCAGAGGAGAGAATAGGTGAACTAGAAGATAAAGTTATGGAAAAAGAGGAAGCTGAGAAAAAGAGAGATAAAAAAATCCAGGAGTATGAGGGGAAAATTAGAGAATTAAGTGATACACTAAAAAGAAATAATATATGCATAATTGGTATCCCAGAGGAGGAAGAGAGAGGGAAAGGTGCTGAAGGGGTACTTGAAGAAATAATAGCTGAGAACTTCCCTGAACTGGGGAAGGAAAAAGGCATTGAAATCCAAGAGGCACAGAGAACTCCCTTCAGACGTAACTTGAATCGATCTTCTGCACGACATAGCATACTGAAACTGGCAAAATACAAGGATAAAGAGAAAATTCTGAAAGCAGCAAGGGGTAAACGTGCTCTCACATATAAAGGGAGACCTATAAGACTCGTGACTGATCTCTCTTTTGAAACTTGGCAGGCCAGAAAGAATTGGCACGAGATTTTCAGGGTGCTAGACAGAAAAAATATGCAGCCGAGAATCCTTTATCCAGCAAGTCTGTCATTTAGAATAGAAGGAGAGATAAAGGTCTTCCCAAACAAACAAAAACTGAAGGAATTTGTCACCACTAAACCAGCCCTACAAGAGATCCTAAGGGGGACCCTGTGAGACAAAGTCCCAGAGACATCACTATAAGCATAAAACATACAGACATCACAATGACTCTAAACCCGTATCTTTCTATAATAACACTGAATGTAAATGGATTAAATGCGCCAACCAAAAGACATAGGGTATCAGAATGGATAAAAAAAGAAGACCCATCTATTTGCTGTCTACAAGAGACTCATTTTAGACCTGAGGACACCTTCAGATTGAGAGTGAGGGGATGGAGAACTATTTATCATGAGACTGGAAGCCAAAAGAAAGCTGGAGTAGCCATACTTATATCAGACAAACTAGACTTTAAATTAAAGGCTGTAACAAGAGATGAAGAAGGACATTATATAATAGTTACAGGGTCTATCCATCAGGAAGAGCTAACAATTATAAATGTCTATGCACCGAATACCGGAGCCCCCAAATATATAAAACAATTACTCATCAACATAAGCAACCTTATTGATAAGAATGTGGTAATTGCAGGGGACTTTAATACACCACTTACAGAAATGGATAGATCATCTAGGCACACGGTCAATAAAGAAACAAGGGCCCTGAATGAGACATTGGATCAGATGGACTTGACAGATATATTTAGAACTCTGCATCCCAAAGCAACAGAATATACTTTCTTCTCGAGTGCACATGGAACATTCTCCAAGATAGATCATATACTGGGTCACAAAACAGCCCTTCATAAGTTTACAAGAATTGAAATTATACCATGCTTACTTTCAGACCACAATGCTATGAAGCTTGAAATCAACCACAGAAAAAAGTCTGGAAAACCTCCAAAAGCATGGAGGTTAAAGAACACCCTACTAACGAATGAGTGGGTCAACCAGGCAATTAGAGAAGAAATTAAAAAATATATGGAAACAAACGAAAATGAAAATACAACAATCCAAACGCTTTGGGACGCAGCAAAGGCAGTCCTGAGAGGAAAATACATTGCAATCCAGGCCTATCTCAAGAAACATGAAAAATCCCAAATACAAAATCTAACAGCACACCTAAAGGAACTAGAAGCAGAACAGCAAAGGCAGCCTAAGCCCAGCAGAAGAAGAGAAATAATAAAGATCAGAGCAGAAATAAACAATATAGAAACTAAAAAAACTGTAGAGCAGATCAATGAAACCAAGAGTTGGTTTTTTGAAAAAATAAACAAAATTGACAAACCTCTAGCCAGGCTTCTCAAAAAGAAAAGGGAGATGACCCAAATAGATAAAATCATGAATGAAAATGGAATTATTACAACCAATCCCTCAGAGATACAAACAATTATCAGGGAATACTATGAAAACTTATATGCCAACAAATTGGACAACCTGGAAGAAATGGACAAATTCCTGAACACCCACACTCTTCCAAAACTCAATCAGGAGGAAATAGAAAGCTTGAACAGACCCATAACCAGCGAAGAAATTGAATCGGTTATCAAAAATCTCCCAACAAATAAGAGTCCAGGACCAGATGGCTTCCCAGGGGAGTTCTACCAGACGTTTAAAGCAGAGATAATACCTATCCTTCTCAAGCTATTCCAAGAAATAGAAAGGGAAGGAAAACTTCCAGACTCATTCTATGAAGCCAGTATTACTTTGATTCCTAAACCAGACAGAGACCCAGTCAAAAAAGAGAACTACAGGCCAATATCCCTGATGAATATGGATGCAAAAATTCTCAATAAGACACTAGCAAATCGAATTCAACGGCATATAAAAAGAATTATTCACCATGATCAAGTGGGATTCATTCCTGGGATGCAGGGCTGGTTCAACATTCGCAAATCAATCAACGTGATACATCACATTAACAAAAAAAGAGAGAAGAACCATATGATCCTGTCAATCGATGCAGAAAAGGCCTTTGACAAAATCCAGCACCCTTTCTTAATAAAAACCCTTGAGAAAGTCGGGATAGAAGGAACATACTTAAAGATCATAAAAGCCATTTATGAAAAGCCCACAGCTAACATCATCCTCAACGGGGAAAAACTGAAAACTTTTTCCCTGAGATCAGGAACACGACAAGGATGCCCACTCTCACCGCTGCTGTTTAACATAGTGCTGGAAGTTCTAGCATCAGCAATCAGACAACAAAAGGAAATCAAAGGCATCAAAATTGGCAAAGATGAAGTCAAGCTTTCGCTTTTTGCAGATGACATGATATTATACATGGAAAATCCGATAGACTCCACCAAAAGTCTGCTAGAACTGATACAGGAATTCAGCAAAGTTGCAGGATACAAAATCAATGTACAGAAATCAGTTGCATTCTTATACACTAACAATGAAGCAACAGAAAGACAAATAAGGAAACTGATCCCATTCACAATTGCACCAAGAAGCATAAAATACCTAGGAATAAATCTAACCAAAGATGTAAAGGATCTGTATGCTGAAAACTATAGAAAGCTTAGGAAGGAAATTGAAGAAGATTTAAAGAAATGGAAAGACATTCCCTGCTCATGGATTGGAAAAATAAATATTGTCAAAATGTCAATACTACCCAAAGCTATCTACACATTCAATGCAATCCCAATCAAAATTGCACCAGCATTCTTCTCGAAACTAGAACAAGCAATCCTAAAATTCATATGGAACCACAAAAGGCCCCGAATAGCCAAAGGAATTTTGAAGAAGAAGACCAAAGCAGGAGGCATCACAATCCCAGACTTTAGCCTCTACTACAAAGCTGTCATCATCAAGACAGCATGGTATTGGCACCAAAACAGACACATAGACCAATGGAATAGAATAGAAACCCCAGAACTAGACCCACAAACGTATGGCCAACTCATCTTTGACAAAGCAGGAAAGAACATCCAATGGAAAAAAGACAGCCTCTTTAACAAATGGTGCTGGGAGAACTGGACAGCAACATGCAGAAGGTTGAAACTAGACCACTTTCTCACACCATTCACAAAAATAAACTCAAAATGGATAAAGGACCTAAATGTGAGACAGGAAACCATCAAAACCTTAGAGGAGAAAGCAGGAAAAGACCTCTCTGACCTCAGCCATAGCAATCTCTTACTCGACACATCCCCAAAGGCAAGGGAATTAAAAGCAAAAGTGAATTACTGGGACCTTATGAAGATAAAAAGCTTCTGCACAGCAAAGGAAACAACCAACAAAACTAAAAGGCAACCAACGGAATGGGAAAAGATATTCGCAAATGACATATCGGACAAAGGGCTAGTATCCAAAATCTATAAAGAGCTCACCAAACTCCACACCCAAAAAACAAATAACCCAGTGAAGAAACGGGCAGAAAAAATGAATAGACACTTCTCTAAAGAAGACATCCGGATGGCCAACAGGCACATGAAAAGATGTTCAGCGTCGCTCCTTATCAGGGAAATACAAATCAAAACCACACTCAGGTATCACCTCACGCCAGTCAGAGTGGCCAAAATGAACAAATCAGGAGACTATAGATGCTGGAGAGGATGTGGAGAAACGGGAACCCTCTTGCACTGTTGGTGGGAGCAAATTGGTGCAGCCGCTCTGGAAAGCAGTGTGGAGGTTCCTCAGAAAATTAAAAATAGACCTACTCTATGACCCAGCAATAGCACTGCTAGGAATTTATCCAAGGGATACAGGAGCACTGATGCATAGGGCCACTTGTACCCCAATGTTCATAGCAGCACTCTCAACAATAGCCAAATTATGGAAAGAGCCTAAATGTCCATCAACTGATGAATGGATAAAGAAATTGTGGTTTATATACACAATGGAATATTACGTGGCAATGAGAAAAAATGAAATCTGGCCTTTTGTAGCAACGTGGATGGAACTGGAGAGTGTGATGCTAAGTGAAATAAGCCATACAGAGAAAGACAGATACCATATGGTTTCACTCTTATGTGGATCCTGAGAAACTTAACAGGAACCCATGGGGGAGGGGAAGGAAAAAAAAAAAAAGAGGTTAGAATGGGAGAGAGCCAAAGCATAAGAGACTGTTAAAAACTGAGAACAAACTGAGGGTTGATGGGGGGTGGGAGGGAGGAGAGGGCGGGTGATGGGTATTGAGGAGGGCACCTTTTGGGATGAGCACTGGGTGTTGTATGGAAACCAATTGGTCAATAAATTTCAGAAAAAAAAATATATTTATTGACTTCAATGTTTTTTTTTTAGAATTACCTCCATATATCCTTTGTAAAATTTCCCTTCAGTTGTTTAGCTTCTCTTATCTGATTTGTACATACTTCTAATGCATTCTGGTTATTAATCTTGTGCACGTTGTAACTATTAAGATGTTACTCATCTTAATTTAATATGGTCAGCTTTGGGATGTAGAAGTTTTAAATGGTATGGAGTCAGATGTGTCAGGCTTCTTATCCTTTTATGATTTCTGAGTTTGTAGCTTGCTCACAAGGGCTTTTCCATTCCAAGACAATACAAATATTATTTTATAATTTATTCTGACACTTTTATAGTTTTACTTTTTTCTTCTTCTTTTTTTTAAATTTAATTTTTAATTTTTTAAAAATTTACATCCAAGTTAGTTAGCATATAGTGCAACAATGATTTCAGGAGCAGATTCCTTAGTGCCCCTTACCCATTTAGCCCATCCCCCTTCCCACAACCCCTCCAATAACCTTCAGTTTGTTCTCCATATTTATGAGTCTCTTCTGTTTTGTCCCCCTCCCTGTTTTTATATTATTTTGTTTCCCTTCCATTATGTTCATCTGTTTTGTCGCTTCAAGTCCTCATATGAGTGAAGTCATATGATTTTTGTCTTTCTCTGACTGACTAATTTCACTTAGCATAATACCCTCCAGTTCCATCCACGTAGTTGCAAATGGCAAGATTTCATTCTTTTTCATTGCTGAGTAGTATTCCACCATCTATATTTACCACATCTTCTTTATCCATTCATCCATCGATGGACATTTGGGCTCTTTCCATACTTTGGCTATTGTTGATAGTGCTGCTATAAACATGGGGGTGCATGTCTCCCTTCGAAACAGCACACCTATATCGCTTGGATAAAGGCCTAGTAGTGCAATATAGTTTTACTTTTTAACATTTAGCTCTTTATGGTCCATCTGGATTTTTTTCTTTCTGTGTGGTGTCAGAAGGATGTAGCTTTATAGTTGTGTAAATGATTAACCAGTTGTCTCAACTCTCATTTAATTGAATATTTTATATTTTCTCCACCACCTTGAAATGCCACATTTATATTTAAAAAATTTTTTAAATATTTATTTATTTATTTATTAAAAAAAATCTTTAATGTTTATTTATTTTTGAGAGAGAGAGAGAGAGAAGCAGAGAGAGGGGGACACAGAGTCCAAAGCAGACTCCAGGCTCTGAACTGTCAGCACAGGGCCTGATGAGGGGCTCAAAGTCACCAACCATGAGAGCATGACCTGAGCCGGAGTCAGATGCTTAACCGACTGAGCCACCCAGGGGCCCCAATGTTTAATTATTTTTGAGAGAGAGAGAGAGCAGGAGCGGGAGAGGGGCAGAGAAAGTGGGAGACACAGAATCTGAAGCAGGCTCCAGGCTCTGAGCTGTCAGCACAGAGCCTGATGTGGGGCCTGAACCTATGAACCATTAGATCATGACCTGAGCCAAAGTTGGACGCTTTACCGACTGAGCCACCGAGGCACTCCTCCATATTTATCTTTTACTAAGTATGTTCATATCAAAGAAGTTCATATATTAATGAGTGTCTTTCTGGATTCGGGTTTTTGTCCCTTTGCCCTATTTTTCTACATTTTTGCTAGTACCATATGATTTATTGATTGATTGGTTGATTTTTGAGAGAGAGAGAGCATAAGTGAGCAAGGGGCAGAGAGAGAGGGATGGAGAGAGGGAAAGAGAGTCTCTGGAGCCTGAAGTGGGGCTCGAACCCACCAACCATGAGATCATGATGTGCGCGGAAGTTGGATGCTTAACCAGCTGCTCCACCCAGGTGCCCATATGATTTTTACTTCTAGAGAATTTCCTATGTTTTGCCATCTCATAGAGGAATTCTGTGGCAGTCCTGTGGAGAGGCTTGACTCAACTTCCATTCTGATCTTTTCCAAAAGTATTGGCTAAAGGTCACATTGCCTAGGTTTTCTTGCATTTGCAGTTCTGTTTGAAATTTAGTTTTTACTTTATTTTTGAAAAGTGTCTGTTTACTTTTGAGAGACAGAGAGAGTGAGTAGGGAAGGGGCAGAGAGACAGAGGGAGACACAGAATCCCAAGCAGACTCCACACTGTCAGTACAGAGCCCATCATGGGGCTAGAACCCATGAACTGTGAGATCATGACCTGAGCTGAAATCGAGTCGGATGCTTAACTGATTGAGCCACCAAGCACCCCTGAAGTTTACTATTTAGAAGGCAAAAGCGGAACACAGTATTTTGGAGGCTGTTCTTTACCATCTGTGCTGGTGAGCACAGAGGGAGACACATTTGGTTTTTCTACAGTGATTATAGCAGTGGTGCCATTCTCTAGCTCCCAGTCTGGTGTAGATTGTGTCGAATGGGGGGCATTATGCAGTTAGTAACTTTATGACTCTGTGAGGCAGCTGCTCCATTGGTGGCCTAATTCTGTATTGAACCCTTGGGAGGTGTCCCTGGAAATTCAGCCCAGGTTCTGTTTTGTTCACCTTCCCAGTGGATCTGGTAGGGCGCTTAAGATCTAGAATGATTCTCCTTGTGCTAATTGGATGGATTTTGTTTTCTGAAATGAGTCCTGACACAATACAACTGCCATCATATTTATTCTTTTATCAGTTGGGAGGTAGGGTGTAGGGAAGACCTAATTATAATAATGCTCTTTGTCCTTTTTGCCTTTTGTACCAATGTATGCATTCCTACCACTGCTAAAATCCAAGTTCACAAACCTTGTGAGGGATGCAAATTGTATTGTAGATTTTGTAGGGAGGTGGATCAGACTAGTGTTTGCATGCCTCTTGGTAAAACTTAGAAAAAATTCTGCATAGAGACCTCAGTTTTCCTACCAAAGTTCATCTTAGTTGTTATTTTACAATTTTTTTCCCACTTCTGCCCCTGTAAGTCTCTCTTACCTTCTGAATCCTTCATTCCCACGTGTCATTTGATTCAGTTTACTGCAATAGTAACATACTTCAGGATAAACAAACTCACAGTGAGATGTTTCCTTGAAAGAAAGAAAAGAAATCACACAGGTGTGCACTGTTTTGAGTAACTGATTTCACAGCATGAGGTTTAGAATTCTTTGCAGTAGTTGGCAAGTGTTCCTTTCAAATTTGCAAAGACCTTTAGATTCTTCAGGATTAGATTCTTCAGGATGTATCTGTGCCAGTTATTAAAATATTGTCCTTACGATCCAAACCTACCCTTGATACTTTGCTTTGTGATGTTGGGGCTGGGACCGCAAACCGCGTTTCCGCTTTGCTAGTCGCTCTCCGCTAGATTCTGTCGGTAGGGGGCACTAGAGGGAGCCTGGACCGTGGAGGCGGGAGAAGGACTTCAGGCTGGCCTTCTGATTCTGAGAGCACCATCCCAGCAGTTTCTTTACACTGGCAGCGGCAGTTATTCCCTTAGTGGCAGCTGAGTCCATTTTGTACTTACTCTAACACGTGTAAAACCATCTTCATCGTGTGTCCCCTCAGAGATCCCGGCTGATGCCCCCAGGGTATTGTCCATCCGGTTCGCTATTGTATCTCCAGCCTCTAGAACAATGTTCAGTTACAGAAAGTGCCTAATAAATATTTTATGAATGAATGAATAAATTTAGACAGACCAGAAATATGGTAGATTTCAAATGTCAAAAAAATTCTCTCCTCAGCTCCTCTAAATCCAGACACTGTCATAGGGGCTTTGCATTAATCTTACTAGAGTAGGCATTCATTGCTCCATTTTTAGATGAGGAAATTGAGGTTCAAAGGCTTAAGTAGATCAAATAACCAGCTCTACTATCTTATACACAACAGAATTGGGGCTCAAACACTGCATCCCATCTGAGTCCTAAACCTAGGCTCTTTCCCCCATCCGCTATAATAATTGTGATATTTTAAGGACCCGTGGGGAGAATCATTGACAAATTATATATATTCTGCTGTTACACATATATACATTGAATATGTAACAATGGGGAGAAAACATTTGTTAGGAATAACACTATTATAATTTTCATGTATCTAATGAAAACTCATGGAAATTGGTAATAAAAGAGGCTTTATAAAGTGTGAGAATGAGTCACAGCATACATTCTGGGGAGTCAGGAGATGTGGGTTCTATTTCTGGCTCTGAGGCTAATTAGCTATTCGACCTTGGGTGTGTCTGAGGACCTCCTTGTGTCTCACTTCTCTCATCTACAAGGTGAGGGAGCCTGTCTCTAGGACTTCTGATGCATATATTGCTTATCCTTCTAACTTGATAATTCTCTCCGTGATGTACAAATGAAGGAGCTTATCCCGTGTAGGCAATGGGAACCCTCCAACTGCGAGTCAGGTTATAAATAAATAAAAACTTAGACCCACTGTTCTTCCTTTAAAATATTTGTGTTGCCACTCAGAAAATCTATTCTTAAAATTTCTGACTCTGCTCTAAAAGGAATTTGCAAAAACATTAAGTAATGTAACATTTTTTTAAAAGCTAGATTGAGGCTAAAATGATTTCTTAAGGTCTGTATTGCTTAGAAACTATTTTTCACATTGAAAAATTGAATGGAAGATTCTGTTTTCTGTTACTGGCATCATGGAAGGATCTATTGAGAAGTTTATTCAGTTAGGTGAATGAAGTAAGGCTTTCTATTTACTTGTCCTTGAATTATTTCTAAAAGGAGGCACTCAAATATTTTGAATAAATTCCCTCCTCTTTGTGGCTTTGTAACTCACTTATTATTTGGGGGATCCATCAAAAGGTTTTTAAAAATGACTCAATCTGAGGCACCTGGGTGGCTCAGTCCATTGAGCGTCCAACTTCGGCTCAGGTCATGATCTCATGGTTCGTAGGTTCAGGCCCCCACGTCAGGTTTGCCTCCTCTCTCTCTCTATCTCTTTTTTAAATTTTTTTTTCAACGTTTTTTATTTATTATTTTTGGGACAGAGAGAGACAGAGCATGAACGGGGGAGGGGCAGAGAGAGAGGGAGACACAGAATCGGAAACAGGCTCCAGGCTCTGAGCCATCAGCCCAGAGCCCGACGCGGGGCTCGAACTCACGGACCACGAGATCGTGACCTGGCTGAAGTTGGACGCTTAACCGACTGCACCACCCAGGCGCCCCCCTCTCTCTCTTTTTAATGTTTATTTATTTTTGAGAGACAGAGACAGAGTCAGAGCACAAGCAGGGGAGGAGCAGAGAGAGAGGGAGACAGAATCTGAAACAGGCTCCAGGCTCTGAGCTGTCAGCACAGAGCCCCACGTGGGGCCCGAACTCATGAGCCATGAGATCATGACCAGAGCCGAAGTCGGATGCCCAACTGACTGATCCACCCAGGCACTCTGGCTTGCACTCTCTTGAAAATAAATAAAACATTAAAAAATGACTGGATCAATTAAAAAGAATAGTTGCATCACAAATTAAAATCAGTGAAATCTCTGTCCATTAGTTGAGTACGTGGGGCGGGGGGCCCTTGACATTCTCATGGATTTAGGGATCTCTGGAAACTGTGAGCACGGCAGTGTATGGGTAAATAAAGATGCTGTCTCCTTTCCCCCAAAGGTGCCATTTCTCTCTCCCACCTCCAGGGGAGACAGTGAAAGAGAGGAGGGCAGAATGTCAGTACGAAGAGCCCTGGACTGGGACTCGGCAGGCCTGAGTTCTAGTTCCACCTTGGTCAGGGCTTTGTTGTTACTTCGGGCAAGTGACCATGTTTCTCAGGACCTCACCTGTAAAAGGAAGATTGGACGAAAACTATGCCTGAGACCCTTTCTGGGTCTACTAATATATGACTTTAGAACTGAATTTTGGGAACAGTTGTAGTCCAAAGGAGACTGGACGAAGGGAGGCTCGTTGAAGGACTTGATTCAACAGAGGGCTCTTATGAATAAGGAACACTTGAAACTGAATAGACAGACAGCCCACTACAGCCATGTGCTTCCAGCAGATAGGCCATGGCACACGGCTTCCTTTGGCTGGCGTCACGTTCCAGATAGGTAAGGCTGTCCCGGGTGATTTTAACGGAGGCCTAACTAGGCTTTTCCAGAGGAGTCAGGAGAGGGTTTTAATCTGGTGCAGGCTGTTTGACTAATTGGCTTTGCACAGCTTGTCCTGGGAGTAGCAGAACGAGAGCCAGTTCTCCCAGGAGGAGAAATACTATTTGTTCGAGCAGTTATATTTAATAACCTAAGACCTCCCGGGACAGAGGCTCATATGAGAAAATGTTATTTATTCTCCTTTCACAATCCAAAGTGTCACATTCTTCTAGGTCAAAGTTGTGTCTTTCTTTTCCACCTGATTTGAACGCAGATAATTTCTATCTTAGTAACCTCCAAGAATCCTATCCAACAAGGACAGAAAGAGAAAAAAAGGGCTATAGAAAAAATGCCTTAGGTTACACATTTTCAAATCTCATGTTTATTGAGGTGTTGATGCAGTAAAACTAGTGCCCAGATAATGGTTTCAGTCATTTTAGACTTTTAATCTATTTGTTGTATTATAGTTAGTGATATTGAAGAGTCCTGAGCCTAAGGGGCCTTTAGAGACATTCCTGAATATTCTCAATTGATAGGTATGCTGAGGAATGTGGAGATGATGTGATTTATTAATGGGGGATATCTAAGGGACTGATTCGATTTAAGCAGTAAGCAGCTTTTAAGAGAGGGCTGCAGGAAAATACAGGACCTGAATACAGTTGAAGCAGAAGCTGAAGACTAAGCAAGCATGAGTTGCTGTGCCTAAATCTGTTAAATACCACCTTAGAACAGTGGGCAGATAAATGGAGCCAAACTGTCCACAAACATATGTCAGTATATGTAATACATGTATATGTATTTAACATGATGAAGGTGGTATCCCAATCAGTGGGAAAGGAGGTATAAATATATGAGTTACATATTATATATACTTAAAATATATTAATATTTATTATATATTTATATGTGTATTTATATTCTCTATGTTTCTAGGATTATAATATTCACATTATAATATTACTATGGCTCATGAGCCCCTGTTTTCTCTGAGAGTGTTAAACTTAATCTGGCTAATTCTCGGTAACTCAGTCACTTCTCCAAGAACTCAGTCTCTTAGGGTTTTTCTTTCCTCTGTCTTTCCTGCGCACCGGGCCCACCTAGTTCCTCCACGGGGTCAGGCATGGCCTTAGCGTGGGAATTCGGTCTCAGAAATGGATCCTTCTGCTGGCCCTACCAAGGCGAGGCTTGTCAGGTGGTTGGCTTCTCTGTCCACTGTGCCTACTCCGAATGTCCCTGGCTGAGGAGCTCTCTCCCTCCTGACTCGGGGCAGCCTCACTGCCGCCTCTGCCTCTCGGGCTCCACTGCTCACGCCACAGCCCTGCCCCAATCTGCCCTTGCCCCGGCCAGGCCCACCTTCCATTTTCTGTTACTTTTCGCAGGTCTTTTTTTTTGGCGGGGGGGGGGGCGGCTACGGAAAGCACCCAGATCTATCACTCTCTCGGGCCCTCGTGGGGAGCTCTGTTCTTAAACCCACGGTGCTGCCATTTTTACTCTAATGTGGCTGCTCCAAGGGGCTCTGGGCACCTGAACGCTGAATCCTTGGAGTGTTTGTCCTTCACAAACTGGGAAGTTTCCATCCTGGGACTCTTGTGTTTGGCTCCTAGCTCCTCCCAGTCCAGAAGGGATTCTTACTTCCGTTCTTATAGGTCTCACTCGTGCTTCTGTGCCCTCTGCTTACTAGTTTAAAATCTGTGCTTCTGATCTTCCAGGGTTTTTTTTTTTTTGTTTGTTTGTTTGTTTGTTTGTTTTTTACCTCTTGAAATGAGAAGCTCTTGAAAGATCAAAAGGACTCTGTCTTCAAGAATGCTTTTTCTACTTTGGATTTGAAAAGCCTATTTTTATACTCAAAGCCAAGAATTTGAATATATGTACATATATGTGTGTGTGTGTGTGCATACACACACACACATATATATGTATATATATATGTATTCAAATATATTAAAAATATACGTGTGTGTATATATGTATGTATGTATTTATCATTTTGCTTGTTTGTTTTGGAGTTCCTCCCTCCTTCTCTGGTGCAATAAGCCAATGTGAATTTTAGGTAATTATAAAAAGAATGACACTAAAGATCATATAGATAAATATAGATGTTTGGTCTCAGGATACAAATAAAGTTTTTCCTAAACTTAAAAGTAACAGAAGAAATTACAAGAAAAATGCTAGTGGTTTGGATCACATCAAGATTAAAAGTACAACATCAAAAAAAGCATGCAATACTAAAGGAAAAAAAAATAGTCTGGGATGTTCTTTACCCAAATGCTAGAGATAAGTGATGAATAACCTTTATATATAAAGAATTCATACATATCAATTAAAACACTGAGACACCATAAAAATAAATGAGCAGAGCATAGAAGTAAGAGGAGGTAATAGTGACTAATAAAATCACATATCAAATATATGGAAATTAAAAGGATACACATTAAAACCAAGCATACTTAGTTCTGGTTAGTGTATTCCAATCAGTGCATCCTCATATTGCTAAAAGGTGTGAAAATTCATATGGCTTTTTTTTTTTTTAATCTGGTACCATACTGAGACCAGGACCTTTTTGGTAGCAAATTGAAATTCAGACCCTTTGGTTCCACTTCTAGGAATTTAGAAAAAAAAAAAAAAAAAAAGGTGGATGCAAAAGAAACATGAAAATTGTTGGTGGGATAATAGTTCATAAATTATGAAACATTCATTTGCAGGAATCTTATGTAGCCATTAAAATATTTCTAGGGTTTTTAATGACTTTGTTGTATAATATAGAAAAGAAGAAGCAAGAGCCGGGTCTATGGTATAATCTCAACAATATATAATATTTTTTATAACAAAAGAATGGATGAAATGTGACATTGGGGGGTTATTTTAGGAGAGTGGAATTATGATGGTCGTTACTGTCTTCCTTACTTTTTAAAATCTTTCATAATGATCATACATTGCTTTTATAGTTAGTAAAAAAAAGTATCCTTAGGATAAGTGTAGACAATTATACTCTCTTTTGGGCAAACGCTGAAAAGGCTTCTATAAAATGCCACTTTCTTTTAACATCCTAGTCATCAGTCTATTTGTTTAGTCTCCATCAGTAAGAGAAATTTTATGACCTGTAAGCATAAAGTAATATAAAATAGGAACAAAAATTAAAATTACATGGATGAGAGGATTTCCAAAAATGTTAAAAATGAATACCTTTTAGAAGACAGATGTCTTTGACATTTTGAAAAAAAGTCTCAAATCTTTGGCAAGCTATCAAGTGACATCAGCTATTTGTGAAACTGAGCAGCCTTGGGATTGTACTTTACCCTTTACAATGCACATGCACACGCGTTGTCTCACTTCTTTGTTAATCCTCACAACACTCTGGGACAGGAACAATTACCATCATTTCCAACTTAACCACTGGAAAGCCAATGCAGGGCTTTTAGGTGGTAGGAATATACGTCAAATCTAGATCTTCTCATGAGAAATCCCAGGCTTACTCCATTGTACTGCACCATTTCTCTAATGTTCTCAAGGAATCCAGGAGAGTCCTGAGAACAAAAAAGAAATGTAAAATAAATTTTTGTTGCAAGATATTTTAGATGTGAAGCTCTCTTTTAATTTTTGAGAATGTGATGCCATCTGGAAGCGGTATCCCATTTTAAAGCTCAGATGGTGAGTCATGATTTCCTGACCCATATATATTATGTACTAGTTTTGTTTCTTCTTTTTCCTAAGATTCTCTCTACCAGACAGGAGACAGATGGCTGAAACATTGTGACATCCAGGGCTGTTGTATTGCACAACTGCAGGGAGCACCATTCATATCATAGTCTATGTGAATAGCACCTTCTGGAATTGTGCAGTGCCCAGCCTGTCCAGCTGTACATGGCCCTAGTGAAACTAGGATAATTCCTACCTTTCATTAGTACTCAGTTCAGGTAGAGTTAGTCCTGAGGATGATGGCCAGCAAGGGGTCTAAATCTTTGCATTTTGAATTTTGTCACATCTACTATGGACATTGCACTCTCCCTAAATCCATGGTGATATATGTAGCACAGAGGACACTCTAAGAAATAAAATATTTTATTGCTAGCTAAGCTACACTTTCCTTAACTTCACTCAATGGTTCTCAACCGTGGGCACACTGGCAATGTCTGGAGACATTTTTGATTGTGACAACTGAGTATTTAGTGCTGTTGGTATCTGGTGACTGGAGAGTCCAGGGATGCTACTAAAATATCCAAAAGAGCATAGGACTCTCCCTCACAGCAAAGAATTGACTGGTTCCAAATCTCAACAGTGCAGACATCCCAGCTGTATTCCCTTCTTGATCAGCTGGGCCCATTTATGAACCTTGAAAAATTTCTTGTTTTTTTCTTTTTTAAGTTTGGCCTCCAGTAGGAGGTTAGGAGGCCTCTTTCCCTAGATTTACACCCTGTGGTTTCCTCTTGGGGATTCTTTATTTCCACTTAGAGAGAAAGAAGCAAAAGTTCTTCTTGAGGAGAGTTTTCCTGAACCATTTATCCATGGCCCTATTTCCCCGTAAGTTTTGGTGCAGTAAGTGATGTGAAAGATTTCTTTTGGTGGGAGGAAGTACATGGTTGGAAAATCCCTCACAGTGCAAGAAGGCATGGACTATGAGAGCTCTTACTGCTTTGATCCTTGGATCCTTATAAGTGGAAAAGAAAGAATGCACACCTCTAAGGGAATGAAGGACTTAGCCTGAAGCTGACCATTGATATACTTTTGAATTCTCTCATTTTGTCTTAAAAATACATGTAAATATTTTTCTACTCTTAACATCCGTATTAATTTTTATACAGTTTTAAATGATCAGACACCTCAGTTTGTTTCTCCATGTCTTTGAATAAAATCGAAACTCCATGAACATGCATGTGCTTACCCAGTTGCTTTGCTGATATGGCCATGTAGAATTTTCCTCCATTGCCCCCCTTCATGGGGCTTGTAGATAATCACCCCATAAGGAGAGAATACCTGATTGCTTTTGGTTGGGCCAGTGTTAGAGATGTTGAACTGTGCTGTGGCGTCCAGTGCATCTGAATCAAAAGGAGAGGTCATCATGGTATCTGAACTCTTAGGAGGGAGGTGTTGAATACACCACTGGATCCATCGTGAGTGACAAAAGGGTTCTGAATACTTTCAGAAAGGGAGGAATGAAAGGAAAATAGCTGTAGTCTTGGGACTAGATTTTCAGCAAGAAACACTGTGACAGTGTTTCAGCCAGAAAACGGGGGACTCTGCCTTGCTAGGTAAGGTACCAGACTGGTTTCTGCAGAGAATTCCAGGAGGAGATGCCAGAAGGCCAACCTTTGGAGAGAGGTACATGTCCTGAATCGTCAGTTATCAAAGGGATATGGCAAAGTTGGTCAAATGACTCAAGCAGCACTGGATCTGTGGACTCTAGTTGGACCCTGGCCAGATGGCCTTGAACAGACAGGAAGACAAGCAGTGTGACCTGTGTTCATGTTACCAGGCAATCAAAAACAAAGATTTTATGGCATGTGGGAACCTCAGAGAAGGTGTCCGTAGAGGGTAGAACATATTAAGAAAATATTACAAGAATGAAATGTCTCAGAGACAGACTACATGTGGGTTATAGGTTATGGAGAATTTTAAGACTCCATCCACAAGAGGTCACATATTTAAGATCCAAACCCACTCTTTGTAGTGCCTTACTTAGGCTGGTTTAAAGCAAATTATTGGGATGGTAGGAAGTACAGCAGCATTTTTATCACCTAGAAGAGACAGGATGAAGTTTTCTGGTTAATGATGACATGAGGGAAATTATCCTGATAGGCAGTGGAGAAGGGGCCGTGGAACATGTAATGGACTGGATGTGTCACCACAAGGTACATCCACTTGTGGGGATTCTCTTTTCCGGCTGCAGAATTGGTCTGAGGATCCTGAAAATTCTACCTTTTGTCACAGTTAATGAAGTGTATTGGGGGGAAATGGGGAAAGTTGAGGCAACAGAGAACCATAAGGAGAGTTTGGGGGATCAGAATATGCCACTGCAAATATGGCACTTTGGCATAAGGATTATTTTGAGCTAAAGATAATTGAGAAACAGTTGCCAAAAAAGTTCTGTACCTTTCCTACCATTGCTTAAAATCAGAGATAGAGTCTTAATCATTAGAGACAACTCTAGACTCTTAACAGCGCAGAGATGGCACTGAGATGAATCTACCCAACAAACCTTACAGACTTGAACCTTATCTTCTATTAGTTTCCCTCCATATATTTATCTTCTCAAAGTTTGCTAACTCTAGAAGCCTGCACCCCTTTCCTTTGTCTTGTCATTTCTCTACAAACTTCTTGTTCTTTGTTTAGATGCTATATAAGCCCAAGTTCTAGACCATCTCTTTGAGTTACTCATCACTGAGTTTCCTTTGCATGTGTATGTACTGTACTTGTTAATAAACTCTGTTTTTATCTCGTTAATCTGTCTTTTGTCAGTTTATTTAACAGGGTCCCCAGCTGCTGAGCCTAAGAGTTAGAGGGAAAATTTTTTCTCCCCTACAGGAGGAACCCACAGGATGTATCCTGACCTGTGCTCAGACATGGAAACCAGGGGTGACATAGCCCTGAAGAGGCAGGCAGGCCAAATGTTGGCTGTTCACTTGGGGCAGTGGAGTATCTAGCACCTCTAAGCCTCTTAGCTGAGATTGCCAAAGTGGAAAAGATGTACAGATGCCAGAGGTGGTCACAAAATGAGCTTGGACTCCCACACTGGAGCCAACTGGCTCCCTATGGCACCAGGCTCCTTTCCTGTGGCCACTCCAGACCCCTCTCACAGAAGGGCTACTCAGCATTTCTACTCTTCCTTACCACACTTTTCTCCCACTCTGTCTCCAGACCAGTGGGATAGTACATTGTATGAGTCAGCATCTAACCAGGAAAACAGAGTCCTCACTGGGTAGTTCAATAGAGGGAATTTAGTGTGGGGAAGTGGTTATAAAAGTTTTTAGAAAAGTGGTACGGCTAAACAGACAGTGAGGCAGCCCAGAGATGTTGTTCAAAGGGTACAAAGGTTGTTATACAGGATGAATTAGTTCTGGGGATGTAAGGCACAGCATGATGACTTTAGTTAATGATACTGCATTGTGTTATTGAAATGTGCTATGAGTAGATCATAAGTTTTCTCACCACACGTACACATAAATGGCAAGTATATGAGGTGATGATGTGTTAATTAGCTTGACTGTGGTAATCATTTCACGATGTATTAATATATCAAAACATCACACCTTAAATATATACAATTTTTCTTTGTCAATTATAGCTCATTAAATCTGGAAGTAAAATTTAAAAAAACATTTAAAAAGAGCTTTACATGAAACACTGGAGTCTATGTAATTATGCCCCTCGCCTCACAGACCTGGGCCACATGCTGTCCTCACTGTGGTTCTGTTAAGAAATATCTTCAAAAAAAGTAGCTTCTGAGTCATATGAACCACAAGCTCTGCAATCTGCCCAGCACTGCAGACTTTCTAGAATGTATTTGGTAATGTCTCTTAAGATACTTTCCCCATCACTTGGGGGTTATGACTGTCAGATCTTCTCTCTGACATCTCAGTTGGAGACCAACACTTTTGATGACATATGTTGGTTGGGCTCATTGCTGTCATTTAAGAAAATGCCTCTATTCAAATCCAGATGACTAGATCCATTTTCCCAAAACATCTGTCTGGCTTATGTAAAGGGAGCTGGATGGTATTCACAATCAAAGCTTAGAAATCTGCATGGGTCTGCAGGCTTCTCTTTTTCCAGAAAAATCAGAGGAAATGAATTCAGATTTATGTAAAGTTTTAAATCAGTCTGTCCTCATACTGTTGGGGGGGTGGGTAAGTCATTTGCTCACAGGTAATCAGTGTAAAATGGTTTTCCAACAGAACACCAAGCAATTACTTCTTGGTCAAGTAAATTTTCCCACAGTTCTTATAAATGGGCAGGCTCTTCTATTTAAACATTTATCTCTCTTCTAATACTCAGGATGCAGATGAGTCTTACATCCTTTAATTAATAACATGCCCTTTGAGGTTAATGATTATACAGAATGTTGTTTCATTGTACCAAGTTTCCAGCCTGGAGTGGAGATCATGGAGTCAATGAGAAATCACATCAGCATTCATTTCAGTTATTTTTCACTAAAACCCAGTTTGGAATGAACCAAAAGGGCTTATCTGAAATTATAAATGACTATGAATACATTAAAGGGATAAAACAAGCCACCTCTTTGGAAGAAGGCAAAGGATAAATTATAAAGAATTATTAAAATATCAGTGAAGAGATTTTACAAATATTATGCTTCTTATTTCCTTTGCTCTTTTTTTTTTTCAGGTTTTGTGATCCTTTAATATATTTTCAGCTTTAGTTGCTCAGGATTAAAGGAATTACTTTTTGTGTAGTTTATTCTGATTCTTTGATAGGTCTTTCTTCAGAGACTCAGTTTAATCTTTCTCCAGACTTAACTTTCTATTAAGTCCAGCCTCCAAAATCTAATCTTGGCCTAGGAAATCTGAAACTTACAAGAATTGTGTCAACTCCACATGTACAAACCCTCCCTTCCTCCTCCCTGCCTGCCTTCCTGCCTTCTTTCCTTCCTTCCTTCCTTCCTTCCTTCCTTCCTTCCTTCCTTCCTTCCTCCCACCCTCCCTCCCTCCCTCCCTCCTGCCCTTCCTTCCTTCCTTCCTTCCTTCCTTCCTTCCTTCCTCCCTTCCTATTCTTTCCTCTGAGGAACATCCACTTCAAGTTTCCAGGAGTGAATAGTAGCAGTTGCCTGATTGCTAGAGCACGATTCAAGTCCAGCTTATTCATTACCTTTCTTCTGCATTTCCAAATTCTTCCCTGTCTTTCTCTGGACTTGTCCAAGCCATTATTGTCTGTCCCATGTCTTAGGGTTCAAACCTTTTATAGTTGGAAACACTGGCTTCTACTTTCCCCTTTTCCTTCCAATTAGCCACAAAGCCCAATTCCACCTGTGAAATATTTTTCTAAATAACAGTTTTGTTTGAGTCGCTCTTCTGAACAAAAATATTCGATGTTCCGTATTTCTTACAAAATAAAGATTAAATTCCTCAACCGGGTGTTATAGAATCTCCTTGTCTTTATTCCAGCTTAGCTTTGGCCTTATGTCTAATTTACCCATTTGTCTATTTTATGTTCATGGGAAGCCAAGTTTATAGAGGTTTCCTAATTACATCTGCTGCTAAATCAAGCTAATTTCTACCACTATTTCACTTTAATTTAAAAAATTCCACATAGTAGTGCATGGTGATTTTAGAAAACATAGAATATACAGATAAGCAAAACAAAAAAAAATCTAAATTCAAACTCTCAGAGATAATTACTTCCAAAATTTTGCTGCATTTTCCTTCAGAGTGTTTTCTGCCATATGTAAACTTATAAAATGGAATTTTACTGGATTATAATCTAACTGCTTCAATAACTATATCATTGAATATAACTCCATTTCTATATTTCCATCTCTTGGCTATCAAATTTATGGATGTTTAATTATCTGATCTCTTCGTTTGGTCACTTAAGTGTTTTCATTTTTTTTCATGATTAAAAAAATGTCCTTACAAACTATATTGTAGCAAATATTTTGTGCAAGTTCTTAGTTAATTTCTTACGGTTAATTTCTACAAGTGAAATTGGTTCTTGAACATCTTTAATGTTTTCCTATCATTTCTATTTTCCAAATCTTAATAATGATTATTTTCTTCTTTAGATCCAGTTCAACTTGTTTATATTTTTATTAAAGTGTGAAGATTAAACTCAGAACTATTAATCTAAGATCAGATCAGACCGGAGCTATGGACAAGATAGCGATGACTCTCTGGCTCTTATAGTTTATAAGTCTTGTTAATTCCAACCAGAATTACATGAGCTGTGAACCTAACAAAACTTACTCCCAAAATGGTTTATGTTCATGTGGTGCCCCTATTCCTCTCATCTCGTTTGAATCAGCTCAGTCACTCACCTCCATGCTGTTGATGAAGTTGGAGTTTTGTTATTGTGATATAAACTTTATAAGTTAAGGTGTGCCTGGCTAGCTACCAGAGGCTGTTTTTTCAAGGGCACTTGGTCCATCATTTAAGAATCCACCACTGAATGGTTGTTCATTTTATTCTGCCCTACTTAATTGAAAGAAACATTTATTGAGTCCCTTTGGTAGATGACTCTATGTGAGGCTCTGAGGCACAGTGATGAGTAGGGCAGTCTCCCCCAAGGAGATCAAGGTCCAGTAGGGGAGGCTGATGTGTAAATACCTAGATTCTCTCACTGTAGCCTGTGCAGCCACAGAAGCGTGTACGAGGTAGAAGAGATGGCAACTCTTTATGGAGGGTCAGGGAAGGCTTCTTAAAAGAGGTGACAGGTGAAATGTATTTTGGAGGATAAATAGGAGTTCCACATGTGGTTGTGTCATGAGAGAAAAGAGAGAGCAATGTTTCTAAACACAAAAGGGCCTAAAACAATATGGTGTGTTTAGAAAACCATACATACAGTGGTATTATTGGGGAAAAATGCTACGGAAAGAGGAAAGTGTGTGTTATGAGGCTTGAGGGGACAATGGCCAGAACGTGAATGGCCTTGTGCTATCATGTGCTTGGTCCGGACTCTAGAGGCACTGGTGACTTGGTGAAATTGTCGTTTGAGAAAGATATGCCAGATTCTAACACGGTACCTGGATTCCAGATGAAAGGTACTGGAAACAAGAAAACCAGTTAGGAGAGGATTATAATTATCCACAAAAGAAACAAGGGAAGTATTGGGACAGGAGCGTGATCATGGTAGAAAAGCAAGAGGCCAAGGGTTCTGGACCAAGCCAGGGCCTAGGAGGCTTGAATGGGTATCACACTTAGGACTTTAAAGACAGGGAAGAGTGGTTGACTGATTCAGGAGGCTTCAGTGGGGAAACCAAAATTGGGAGCCACTCATTCTAAAAGAGGAATCAGCAGGACAAGTTTGGGTAGAGAGAAGAAGCCAATTGAGATACAACAGTTTGGGCTCTGGGAAAACCAGAAGATATGCCAGAGTGTAAAATCAATGGATTCTCTAATCAGAACAAGCAAAAATCATCAACAAGGATATCCATAAATAGACCACAAAGTAAACTTTTCCTCCACCCCAAAAATCTGTAAAATACCAGCAAAAGAGAAGTCTTTGGGGGAAAAAATCCCGAATTGATTTCACAGTAATTTTGATCTGAATATGAAAATCTCATTTAGAATAAAATATTCAAATGTCGTGGGCAACTCTAAGAGGTATCAATACTTACCTTCCTGATTTTATTGGCTTCTTTGAAACCCTGACAGGGAGGATTTTTGCATAATTGTCCATATGTTTACTGGGGTAAAAAGGCAAAAATAAGTCAGTTATAGATACTGAAAATCACCCTCTCTAAGTGTTAACATTTGCCGGTTTTCCTCTACTTTTCACTGGGTACCATTCACCTCTTTTGATTGGGGCCATGTTCTAGTTATGGAATTCTGTGTTAACAAACCATTTAAAAACTTAGTAGCTTAAAACAACAACAGTATTTTGCTTGTAAGTCGGTAACTTAGCCAGAGCTTGTCTGGGGAAGTCTGTCTCTAATCCGTTTGATGTCAGCTTTGGCAGATTGAAGGCAGAGGCATGGAATTATCTGAATGCTGCCCATTCATGTCTGGTGGTTGTTGCTGGGGAGACTCAGAAAGGCGGGGTCTGGAACAACTGGAGCTCCATGGCCATGTGTCACCATTTCTATGGGATCTCTTCAGTAAAGTGGCTTCAGGAAATCCAGACTTCTTTTATATGTTGGTGGAGGGCTTGCAAGACATGGAGAGAGGGAGAGAGAGAGAGAGAGAGAGAGAGAGAGAGAGAGAGAGAGAGAGAGAAACCAGGAAGGAGCTCTATTGCCTTCTCTAACCTACCTTGGAAGATAGCAAGTGTCTCTTTTGCTACATTCAAGTTATTAGAAATGAATTGCTAAAGCCAGCCCATATTCAGGGGAGAGGAATTAGACTCCACCTTCTGTAGGGGGAGGGTCAAATAATTTGTTTTAAAACTCACTGCAGTTGGGGTGCCTGGGTGGCTCAGTCAGTTAAGTGTCTGGACTCTGGGTTTCAGCTCAGGTCATGATCTCACTGTTCATAAGATGGAGCCTCTGTAGGGCTCTGTGCTAACAGCATGGGTCCTCCTTGGGATTCTCTCTCTCTCTCTCTCTCTCTCTCTCTCTCTCAAAATAAATAAATAAAACTTAAAAAAAAAAACACTGCCGTCTAAATGAGGGGAGAGGAAACCTACTGCTATAGCTATAGTTTTGTAGACCCTTTTGTTTCAGGGATTCTTACCAGAGAAATTTTTGACTCCTCCTATACTGTATATGGGTTCCTAACCCAACCTTCCCAAGTTCAGTTCTCTGAAACTTCTGATGGTCCCAAAGCAACATGATATAGTAGAAGGAGCAGGTGTCCAGAGTCAGAAAGACCTGATTAATAATCCCCCAGTCTCAGGTGTGCTACTGACTTGCTGTGATTGCCTTGTGACTTAGACAAGCTTCCCACGGTAAGTGGAGGTGGTTAATTTAGACCATAAATAACATGTTTTTTCCTTTAGTTAAAAACAACAATAAGATTTATGTGTGGAGCAATTAGCAAACTTTACTGAGTTTTTCTCACATGAGAAGTGCTATCCTGGTCTCTGTGGAGGCTGCAAAGACTGGCCTAGGAGCAGTAGAGTCTGGTTCTAATTAATAAGCGGGGGCAGCCTGTGCAGACAGAAGCCAACAGCATTACTGTCCCAAGGCCTGGGCAAGCGGGGCTCCCCATGCCATCTACTACTCCTCTCTTCTCTGTCCCCATGGTCCCAAGGGCTTTTGTACTTTGAAATCTCTTCCTCAAAAGTTTCTTTCTTTCTTTTTTTTTTAAAAATTTATTTATTTATTTTGAGAGAGACAGAAACAGCGCAAGTGGGGGAGGGACAGAGAGAGAGGGAGAGAGAGAGAGTCCCAAGCAGGCTCAGTGCAGCCAGCACAGAGCCTTATGTGGGGCTTGAACTCACGAAACCGTGAGATCATGACCTGAGCTGAAACCAAGAGTCGGACGTTCAACCAACTGAGTCACTTCCTCAAAATTTTGTAAGTGACTCTCTGGTGAGATTAGTTTTAGTCAGGGCCTCTAGTGCCATCTGAGAAGGGTGCTCTGGGCTTGGACCAGGTCTGGTATAGGCTCTGGTCTCCCATTCTCACCTTCATGATGCCTTCTGTACCCCCACCTCCTTGTGCATGGAGTTGACTAGATGTCCAGAAGCTTCAGGACTCATGACTACAGGGTTGTTTCAGGGCTTTGTGGTAGGGCCCTGATTCTAGAAGTGCATCCAGTGAGCAAATAGTCTCTATTGGCTAGCATGGTATTTCTCTTGTAGGAGGACACGAAATGGGGCTGCCAGATTGGTGCTGACACACTAATTCTGAGGCCTGAGAATTTAAGTTTCGAACAAGTTTCCAGGTGATGTTAATGCTTCCGGTCAAGCAACTGCACTTCGAGAATTAGTGTGAAACTGTATGTCTTGTGAGTGACCTGTGTTATATTCTTTTTAATCCTTTGAGAACTTTTGTTCTTATACTCTGTGGTATTAGTAAAATGCCTAGCTCAAGAGCAGTGTAGGTCTAAATTTCCTCACCCAATGATACTGACTCAGGCATCACCCTATAAAATGGCCCTCTGTACATGTTCTCCCTGACTGACCTGCACTGTTGATCCCTGCTCAGTCAGTGCAGTGGGGTTCTCATCTGTGGGGGTCACCTGAACGTGATACATGATAGGCCATGTTTACTTGACTTGAGGACCAGAAAGGCAAATCTTTAGCTCTGGGACCACCTCATTCTTACTGTGACTGAATGCCACATGATTGGGTATGAGTGCACCTTCCTTTATATCTTCCCAAATTTTTGCTGAAGATGAGATGTCAAAAAATAAAATCTAATCAATGTTTGCTGGAGGAGGTAGCTTTGCAAAGGAATATAATAATGGATATCTGAGGTGTGAGGGGGGAGGTCATTGCTTTAGTAGCTTGAATTTTAAAGAGGCCGTTATGTTTGTGGCCAGGGTTTCTGAAGCAACAAGACTAAAGTCACCCAAAAGTGACCAGCAGGTCAAATGACCTCTTAAGGGATTCAGGACTTTGCAAAGACATCTCTAGTTCCTATGACTGAAAACAGCAGGAGATCTTCAATAGTCAACATTTACTAAATAGATTAGTGCCAACTCCGCTCCAAGATGTGGGTTCTATGGAATGTGTCATCCCTTGGGGCTCTCGAGACAGTCTGGTGCCCATCCCCCCCACCCCCACCCCACATAAGCCACTAAGGAGCATTGCCAAGCGAGGAGGGCTCTGACAGAAGTGCCAGAAACGAGAGGAGGGAGCTGTGTGGAAAAGTGGAATGTAGTAAGGATCCCCATACATTATCTTAGTTGACCTTGTTGACTTAACGGGATTATTAGGGACTTGCCCAAGATCCGACAGCTTGCATCACAGAGCCAGGACTTAAATCCTCTACACGCTTAGGGCATATGTAGAAAGGGATGTTTAGAATACGTGATCTGTACAATAATTACTCAACTATCTGCTAACTATGGTCTGGTTACTTAATCTCTCTCTCCACGAACTCTTATAGAAAATTAGGTTGTTTATAAAAACCAGAGTTTTTGTGAGAAGAGAGAGACAAGAAACAAAGTGCCTAGCATGGTGTTGGACACATAGTAGATGCTAAGAAGGTTGGCTTCTTTCCTTCCCTTCTCTTTTCCCTCCGAGGGACCTAAGCCTAACAGCTTCACTCTGATTCACCAGGAGGCAAAAAACAGAGGTTTTCTCTCAAGCAAGTTACACAATCTTCTCAAGCCTCAATTTCCTCATTTCCAAAGTGGAGATATAAAGTTGTGGTATTTAAATGAGAAAATGCATGTCAAATGCTTAGCATAACACACAGCACGTGGTCAGTGCTCAATAAATATTAACTATAATTAATAATAATAGAAATGGAAACGTTTAAGAATCTAGGGTTGTTGGAGTCACAGGAACGGTGAGCTGGTGGGCCCTGTACCTCTTTGATTTTTTTTTTTTTTTTTTTTTTTTTTTTTTTTTTTGCTGTCGCTGGCATGCCCTTTAAAGTTGAGTTGGGGCAGGCCCAGGCCTTCAAGGAAGCCTAGAGGCCCCAGGAAGAAATTTGGGCCCTTTGAGTCATCTTGTTTTATATACTGTGCATGTTATACAGCTCTTGCCAAGGAGATGGCAGGATTTTCTTTCAAATAAAGCTGAATTTTGCACAGTTCTCAGAAAGAGATTTTCCTCTGTTTGTGAATTGAGCTTCCTAAGGACTTCTTGCCAGAATGAAGAGAATGAAATGCTTGACTTCTTGATAATAGCCTCTGGTTTAATAATTAGACATTCCAGGAATAACTGCTTTGGCAGAAGTCAGCTACATTTTATTCTGACAGTGAAAGACTCTTCTATTTTTTTCTTCCTATTCCATTGTAATAATGGCAAAAGCTATTTGGAAGCCTGGAGTTTTTGTAACATATTTTGTTCTTTAAGGCCACATTATATTCTAAGATTTTCTCCAAAGGTCACAACTAGAAATATTTTATGGTGGAAAGACAATGAAAAAGGCCAACTTTCTATGTATCCCAGCAAGTTGAGAAGTTTTCAAAGTAAAGCTATATTATAACTCTTCTTCAGATTTTTATTCTCTCTTTGTAATAGGGAGCTGGCCCTGTGGAATTTAAAAGAGACTGGGAGGTCTTGGGGCAGAGAGACCAAGGCATGGATTCCAGCCCAGCCATTAACTTGCCCCTGGCATGTTATTGAAAACCTATAACCCTCAGTGTCCTCATCTGGAAAATGGTAGTCACAAATCCACATTGCAGGATGGTTTGAGGACAAAGAAGCTTATATAAAGCTCACAATGTGTGGCATATGGTAAGCACTCAATACCGTTCAATAAATATTATATCCTTTCCCTCACCTCCTCTACTGGTTTATAGTTAGGCAATCATGGGCAAGTCTCCTAGGCCCTCTTGGTATCAGTTTACCCATCTGTAAAATTAAGGGGCTTGGCCAGCTCAACACACCGGGGGGCCTGAAAAGCCTATGATTCCGAGATTCTTTGTATTGTTATCATTCCCTGACAAGCTGCTCCAACACTGGATTGAATCAGCTCCAAGGTGAAAGATGGAATAAACCCAGGTAGCTGCTGGCCTATATGTCACCATGACCCTTAAGCTCGGCCTGAGGAAAGTAAAAGAGCAGTGGGGCCTCAGGGTGGAAAACAGCCGGAACCCTTCAGGGGATTCAAAGAGTCCAGGGATGTTTATCCCAAATCCTGCTTGGATTTCTGAATGACCAACCAATTCCAGGGGCAAGTGGGGCATTTCTGACATGTTCAGACTATTATATTACTCAGCACTTTTTTGGTGGAAAACAGCAGAAACCCAATAAAAACCAGCTGAAATCTAGTAAAGACCAGCTAATGCACAAAAGAGATGTCCTAGTCCCATGAAAGCAGGATGTCCAAAAGATAGATCCACACATGGCTGGACAAGGGGCTCACATGGTGTCCTCAGGCCTTTTCCTCCACATCTTTCAGCTCTTCTGCTCTGTTTTTTTGAATATTAGCCTTTTAGTTTTCCTCCTGCTTCTGATAGGGTTTCTCTACCTGAGAGCCAAGTTGGACCCTGGCAAGTTTAGGCTTACAATCCAACAGAAAGAGACCTGTTCTCCCCGCCATGTCCATATTTCACACCCTATGGAAGGACTCTGATTGGATTTTATTAGGATATGTGTTCATTCCTTGGGTGAGAACACAGTAGCATGTAAGTAGCATACCACAGTTCTCAGAATATATAGGCCTGGATGATGTGGCCACCAATAGGAACAGGAACCAGGTGGGCCTTGTGATTTATAGTCCAATGATATCTATGTGGAACAGAGGACTTGCAGTTTACCAATAAAAAAAGACATGCCAGGCAAAAACAAACACAACCCAAAGATATCCATGAGGGCAGGTACAGTGAGCAGAACTAAATCCCAGTATTGGTCTCAGCCTCTTGTCTGCCCAGAGATGCATTGACCCTTCTGAGATTACTGAGAAGCACAGCAATATACTCCTGGGCTGGCCTTCAAGGACTTGAACTTCTCCTTTTTTCATCAGCAGGTTCCTCTTTTTGATCTTGTTCTCACATCTTACATGTAATTATCCATCACATATTTTCCCAGTGCCAACTTCCTCACTCCCATTGCGCTCCCCCACCTGCCTGAAAAATCCCAACCCTGGGTCAACCAAAACATCCCATTTCTCTATGCTTACACCTGTACTCCTGAGCACTCCAGGAGATAATCATGGGCCTGCACTGATAAAGGCCACTATCCATTCATGGCTCCCAACTTCAGGCAAGCCCTGTTCCTTGGCAGTAATTTCATCCATCCTCCACCAGTGGCCATTTCAAACATTCTCCACTTGCTGGTTATTTGCTGTTTCTACTGTGGATAGATTCTCCACCTATATCTTTTCTGGGCACTGATTGACCTCAACAGGCAAGATCTTCGGGCTCCTTGCCCTCTGGCTTCCTGTTGGGTTTTGTCAAGGGAGGCACTAGCAGAAGAACCAGATGGAAAGAGGACAGAGAAGTCGGGTCCTCTATTTCCCTGTTTCCTCTCTGCCTCACCATAAGTCTGACTAATGTCTCTGCTGGGCAATTCCCCCTTCATGGCTCCAGCTCTCAAGGTTGCACTTCCCTTTTCTTGCCCATTATTGCTAGCTCCTGGGTGCTTCGCACCCCCCCGCAACCCAACCCACATCTAACTGACTTGCCCCATAACTGACCCTCTTTAGTGACAGTCCTGTTCATATTGGTGGCCACATTATCCAGGCCTATAATGATACTCTTTGAGCATGCCATTGGTTTCCTGCTGAAAAGTGATTGTGCACATTCACTCTCCTCAAACACATGGACTCTCCAATGATTCCTTCACCCCCAGAATGAAGTGATCCCTTCATTCCTACAACACATAGAGAACAGAGGCCACTAGAAGGGAACCACTTCACCTCCTTCCATTAAGCCTAAAACCTTCCTGCATCTGCTTCTATCCTCCCCCCATTTCTCCTCTTATATTAACAAGTTTTCCAGCCCCTGCCTGAGACCAGTTTGTCTACTTGCACTCTGGATTTTATGATCCCATCCACCTGGGGACCTTGTTGTGTCTGTTGTTGTCTCTCTCTATAGTCTTCAGACTGTCCCTCACACTGGATTCTCCCTTCCTTCCAGCAGTCAAAGTTGCCTAAGACTTTCCTATCTTTATTTTATTTTTTAAAAATGTTTGTTTATTTTTGAGAGAAAGAGAGAGACAGAGTGTGAGCGGGGGAGGGACAGAGAGAGAGGGAGACACAGAATCTGAAGCAGGCTGCAGACTCTAGGCTCTGAGCTGTCAGCACAGAGCCCGATGTGGGGCTCGAACCCACAGACTGCGAGATCATGACCTGAGCCAAAGTTGGACGCTTAATTGACTGAGCCACCCAGGTGCCCTGGGCTTTCCTATCTTTAAAACACCCCCCTCAATACCTCCTTCTCTTTAGCCACCATATTTCTCTCTTCCACATCACAGCAATCATGTACAATCTCCATATTCTCACCTCCCGTTTGCTGAGGGTGGCCTCTCTAGCCCCTAATGGGAAGCTTATCTGTTTAAAGGATCATACCATCCTTTGCTGAATCTGGCTTATTATCTTTAGGAGGAATTTACTTGCCTCTCTTTTAAAAATTATGTTTAAAAAAGAAAATGGGTTATAAGTCTGAAATATTTGTTAAATGTTGTTAACGCCAGCATTTCATACTTACTTTTCAGTTATAACTCACGAAAGAATCCTTGGGAAAATGTAAATGTACCTCAGCACTGGGCATCAGGGCAAGGGGAGGCATGTATCAGTTTCTGTGAGGCAGGAAGCAAAAACTATGGCCACGAGAGGAGCTCAAAGCCAGGAGTGGGGTCTGAGGGTTTGAGGCAAAGTGCATTCACACATAGTTCTCACCTGTAGATGGCAGAGTCTGTGGTGCTTTAGGAGAGAGTCCTAAATTCTTCTTGAATTTAATCTTTATTCTCCTTCATCTCCACCTGGGAATATCTGTGTTAATCCTGCCGACCTCCAATAATCAGAAGGAAGTTTTATATACAAAGCATATTCTTCAACAGACATCCAACTCATGTTTAAAGAGCAGCTACTCAATAATGAAAGAACATGAATTTTAGAATCAGACAGGCTTGGGTGATCTTAGGAAAGTTATTGAATTCTCTAGGTCTCAGTTTCTTCTGTATTAGTCAAAATGCATTCTCCCTGTTCAACTTTTTCATATACACAATCTCCCAGTACATGCAGATTAGTGCTTCTCAAACTTCTATATGCATATGAATCACCTGGGGGATCTTGTTAAAATATATGTCCTGGTTCACTGGGTCTGGAGTAATTCTGCACTTCTAAGAAGTTCTCAAGTGCTACCCAAACTGCTGATCCTTGGACTGCACTTTGAGTAGCAAAAGCTTCTCCGAGCATTGATCATATGAGTATGAAAAAACAAAATGAGTTACCGTCTCTTACAGCAACTGAAAGTTTCATAATGTCCCTTAGCCTTTTTCAAGATCTTTTATAGGGATGATGGGAGTGTTCTGAATAGCTCTGGGGAGTCCGCAGCCCTGCAAATGGCTGGAACTCCTGTCACTTCGATGTTGGTGTGGCCAGGTCTGCTTGCCCTACTGGTTCTGACTTCTGTATTCTCCCAGTTCATGTCCTGGCCAGCCATGGCATCTTAGCCCTTTTCAGGCACTTCAGATATTTATAGGGCAACCTCTTTTTTTCCAGTCTCCCCTCCATTAACTAGCCTGTGTGGACTGGTTCCTAAATAAGGTCCGGACATTTTGGAATGAAATATTCCCTGCTGACATGCCTTAAACTTTGTGAGTATTGGGCCATAATAGTATAAATCAGCTTTTAGACTCTGAGAAAAAATTGGGACCAAAAAAGTATTGGGCCAAGCTCTTCCATGTGTATTTATTACAGTCAAATAAAGCAAGTGTACTTTGACACACTTGAAAAATACTCTAGGTGTTAAAATGTAAATAATATCACAATAAATGACCAGATGTCATCATAACAATGTCTATGGTTTTACTAGAGCACTTTCTATGTCCCAGGTGCTATACATTTAATATCTGTAATCTTCATAGAAACATCGTCATCTGTATTTCCTTCTGGTGCCAATGGGGATACTGGGACTCAGAGAGGTTAGACAATGTCCCCGGGTCACATCGCTCCTATTCAGGAGAGCCTGGATCCACCACCTGTGTCTCATGTGAAATCCTGCTAAACCACTTCTGCTCTTCATGCTATCTTTTCAGTAGATAGCCACTTCCTTAAATACATGTCGTGTTTTACTTTTGCCATTTACTTTCTCATCAATAATATTTGTGGATTTCATTAATGAGGCTCCCCTTAACTTGAAACAATGTGATCATCACAATGGGAAATATCAGTGAGGGGCTTCCTCAAAATATTTGGTTGAATTTAAGCCATTTAAAAATTTTTTTAATGTTTATTATTTATTTTTGAGAGAGGGAGAGTGCAAGCAGGGGAGGGACAGAGAGAGGGACACACAGAATCCAAAGCAGGCTCCAGGCTCTGAGCTGTCAGCACAAAGCTTAATGTTTGTTATTTATTTTTGAGAGAGAGAGTGCAAGCGGGGGATCTCACAAACCATGAGATCGTGACCTGAGACACTTAACTGACTGAGCCACCCAGGCTCCCCTGGTTGAGTTTAATCTTACACAAATGTAATCCTGAGGATCCAGAATGGGTAGGAAATGGAGTCACTGTTTATCCCAGATAGTGAGGCAGTGTCTGTCTATGAAGGTGTGAATGCATCAGAAATGTGGGCCGTTATTTGCATTTCCAATGTAGGGCTGACAGAATACTTGAGTTCATACCGAACCACACGCTAAGAGCCCTGGTGTATTATTTCTGTTGCGAGTGACTGAACTGGGCTCAGGCCCCAGGATGGGAAATGAGGCAATGAGACCTTTATAGGAACTGGGCCAAAGTCATCACTGCAGCAATGCTCCAACAAGGGAGGAGTGACTTAAATATTGGGCTCCTCGAATAGTGTTTATGAGCTAGAAGACCCTTTAAGTCTGTGGAGTCATCTTTCAAGCTTTAAAGAAACAAGTCTGAGTAAATTACAGGATTACTGGGCAATAGTTGGGACAGGTTACTTTGGCCTGACATTTAAATGTTTCCTGTAAGATCACAGAATGTCATTGATTCTGGTTGTCTAACCATCATTAGAACTTGTCTACATGTTTTTTATTATTAAAATTTTTTTTAATGTTTTATTTATTTTTGAGAGAGAGAGAGAGAGAGAGAGAGAGAGACAGAGCACAAGCAGGGGAGGTGCAGAGAGAAAGGGAGACACAGAATCCTAAGCAGGTTCCTGGCTTTGAGCTGTCAGCACGGAGCCCGACCCAGGGCTCAAACTCACGAACCGTGAGATCATGACCTGAGCTGAAGTCGGACACTTAACTGACTGAGTCACCCAGGTGCCCCAGACTTGTCTGCTTTTGAAAACAAGAAAATAATTACCTCCCATTTTTCATGCTCATGACTTTTCCTTTTTGGGATTATGCTCAGTCCTTCTTTAAAGGGAAGGAGATGGAGAAAATGTAGATGATTTCTACCTCTCTGTCTCTAGATTCTATAAGAGGCTGCTGAAGGCTTATACAGAATAGTTTTTTTTCTTCAAATTTCCTTGAAGCAGTGATTACAGAGAAGGCATAGCCTTCAGCACACATTTCATTGACAGCTTCGATGTATTTTCTTTGTTTGCCAAACACTTTATTTTCAGAGAGGATTGCTCCTTGCTTTATAAGTAGCAATGTTCTAAAATCTATAAAGAGGAATTGTATTTTCTTTCAATGACGACATTCTAAAAGAAACGTGTAGCATATTAGGGCTCAGTGAGTTAAGCATCCAACTCTTGATTTTGGATCAGGTCATGATCTCCTGGTTTGTGAGTTAGAACCCCGCATCCGGCTCCATGCCGACAGTGAGAAGCCTGCTTGGGATTCACGCTCTCTCTCTGCCCCTCCCCCACTCATTCTCTCTCTCTCTCTCTCTCTCTCTCTCTCTCTCTCAAAATAAATACATAAACTTAAAAAAAAAGAAATGTGTAGCATATTAAAGCAGCAGAAATGCAGTAGGAATACAAAGTGACTCACTATACAGTGTTAAGTATTTAAAAGGTAATAAAGATGACCCATAGTAATTCATGGTTAGCAAATTAACAGGAAAGAAGAAACCAACCTTGCAACAGGCAGGTAAAGAATAAAACCCAAAACTTTAGTGGAGCAGTGTGCGTTTATTAACATCATAAAGCAGGAGTGACAGGAACTGACCTCTTAAATTCAGTGCACAGAGTTTGTTCCTGGAATGAATCCACATTACTGGTGAAACACAGCATCCGGCTTTGATTCTTTCAAAGGAGCTGAAAGTAGAGCAAGTCACAGAACCTTTCTGGGCCGACATCTCCTCATCTAAGAATGGAACCCGCAGTGAGAATACATGACAACCATTCAGATCTGTAACTACATGGCTATGGGTTGTTGTGATAGATGTTGTTATTCTGACCAGTAGTAGCAGCCCTCATTTGGAAAAGGCTCTGGCTCAAACTTCTCCTTGCTGAGAGTTGGAGGTTAGTACCCTTGTGCTCTGCCCGTCATAGCCTATAAATGCAGCCCTGCCGGTCTGCCGATGTGTTTCACTTATCCGGAAATGGCCTCATAGCTTCTACTGGGTTCTACCAAGTTCAGAAGACAGAGGAACCTTGAAAGTAATAAAAGTATCGATCATCTTAGGATGAGAATGGAAAACAACTGAAAACACAGTGGGGCAGTGGCGGGGGGGGGTGTGTGGGACAGTGCCTGGGTGGCTTAGTCTATTAAGCATTCGACTCTTGACTTTGGCTCAGGTCATGATCTCATGGTTCGTGAGTTTAAGCCTTGTGTTGGGCTCTACTCTGACCATGTGGAGCCTGCTTGGGATTCTCTCTCTCTCTCTCTCTCTCTCTCTTTCTCTCTCTCTCCCTCCCCTACTGCTCACACTCGTGTTCTCTCTCAAAATAAATAAATGAACTTTAAAAAATAATAAACATTTGAATTCATGGCAAGGATACAAGAACATCACTCATCCCTCAGTGTCTAGCTCATAAAAACCTTCATTTCCTTTGAGAGCAGAGCAGAAATGCTGCCAATTCCAGGTAGTCACTTTTGAATGGCAACTCAGTCAGTTTCAGATTGTCTCCTTACCTCCCTTCTTGGGGTAATTCTAAGTTTCTAGGGACCTTACATATTTTCTTGACTGTGGGAGGTGCGTCTGGTGCCGGTGCCGTCCTCGTCCTGACATGCCTGCTCTTGAGGCTGCCAGTCCCCCAGGGGCGAGACACCTTCCCTTGCACCAGGGCCCACAGCAGGGCACTTTGCAGTTCCCTTGTCTTGAGCCCAGCTTTCCTGGATGCTGGCTTCTGTCTGTCATTTCTGCGCGCCTTATGTGGGAGGGACCACTGCTAGAGAAACCTTTAGGTTGCTGTTCTACATCACGCTCAGGGTATGTGTGGGATGCGTATACCTCCTGTTTGGAAGGACATTACCGTTTTTGCCTGTTGTTTCTATGTGACTATTAATAACAGCACTCTCTTCCCTCCCCACAGTGGCCCAGTTTCACAACATATTGGGTTACCTTGATGTGCATGACTCAGGGAGGCCCCCCCCTTCAGTCTACCTGGCTAAACACCTCCATCAGCCATTGCTTCCTTGTCACTCAGATACCTTCTTGCACACAGAGCAAGTAGGGCCAGTGGCACCTCAGGCCTAATCAAGTCTACTCCAATACTCTCATTTGGCCTCTAGTTTCTTCTTGGCCCTGAGGGAAGGGAGAGGAAGAAAATAATAATCATGCAATCGAATGTCCTTCCCCTCTTGATGACTATGTTCTAAGCTTTCTCTCTTACTATTTACATAGGATTTTCTAGAAATAAAGCAAAACAAAACCTTTAAAGAAATTTTTTAAGGGTTATTTATTTTTGAGAGAGAGAGAGAGAGAGAGAGACCAAGTGCAAGCAGGGGAGGGGCAGAGAGAGAGGGAGACCCAGAATCCGAAGCAGGCTCCAGGTTCTGAGCCATCAGCACAGAGTCTGACTTGGGGTTGGAACTCAGGAGCCACGAGATCATGACCTGACCTGAAGTCGGACGCTCAACCGACTGAGCCACCCAGATGCTCCGAAACAAAACCTTTTTTAGGTTCCTGGCCCTGTCATTGACTTTCAAGAACCCATGGTGAAGGGAAAAGATCCAGTGGGTAAGATGCTGAAGGTGTGCCTGAAAGGTGGGACCTCAAAGAGGGGGGTGAAAGGGAGACGGATTAAGGGCAGGTGATAGGGGGCAAGACATACAGTAAAGGGAGCAGATGGTCAAGACAGTAGTAAAATTGTCGTAAAGCCATGTAGAACAGCATATCCTAATTAGCTCGCCCATAACCATGATAAGAGCAGGAGAGAAAATGCTCCCTGCAGGCTGTCGGGATCAGAGGAAGCTTTATGATAGCCTGGAATCTCAATGCAGAAATTGGAAAAGGGGTAGGCAGAGAGCTTTACTGATAGGGAGAAAGGGAAAGGAATGATAAAAATGTGGTGTGAAGCAGCAGGCACTTTAGGGGAACCAGGAGTGAGGCAATCTAGTTGGAATACACTTTGTGCAGAGAAGCAGCTACACATGAAATTGAAAAAGCAGACTGGACAGAGATAGTGACTGGCCTTTAAAATCAATTTGATGAGTTTCAGCAGTATTTTATGGTGTAAGGAAAACACTGAAGGGTTTTGAGCACGAGAGAGATATAATTAGAGCAGGTTTCTCTTGCCCCTCTCTCCATCTGTCTATTTTCCTATTTTAGAGAAACTTACCTGTCAGTTATGCGTGTAGACTGGCTAAAACTTTGGAATGATGAGAGAAAGAAAGACCAGATAAGTATTTTAAATCAGCTATTATAACTATGCTCAATGAGGTAAAGGACAATAAGCTTTCAGGGAATGAAAAGCTAAGAAATCTCATCAGAGTAATCTAGAAAATAACCAAATGAAAATTCCAGAACTGAATAATATATTATCTGGAATTAAAGGGTTACAAGATGCACTTAGAATAGAAATGAAAAAGTGAGCTTGAAGAATAATCGATAAAACTGTACAATCCAGAGAAGAGAGAAACAAAAAAGAAAAGAATGAACGGAGCCTCAGGGACACAAGGAACAATTTCAAAAGACCTAATATATGTGTCATTGCTGTCCCTGAGAAGAGGAGAGAGACTGTAAAAATAATGGCCAAAACATTCTTAAATTTAGTAAAAGACAGAAATTTATAGATTCAAGAAGCTAAGCAAACTGAAGCAGAACAAGTACAAAACTGGAGCACATGATAGTCAAACTAATCAGAACCAAAGATAAAAAGAAAATATTTAAAACAGTGTAGGAGATTGCAGATAAGGGAAAAATGACTTGACCATTGATTTCTCATCAGAAAATGCAGAGGCCGGAAAACAATGAAAAAACATCTTCAAAGTGATGGAAGATAAAGAACTCAGAGTGAATACCTTTCAAGAAAGAAGCTGAAATAACATATTTTCAGATAAAAGAGAATTTCTTGTTAGCAGGCCTAAAAGAACTGTTCAGGGAAGTTCTGACTGTAGGAAATGAAAGTGAGTGGAAACGTGGATCTTTGGGAAGACACCAAGAGCATTAAAAATGGTGAATATGTGAGTGAATAGAAAAACTATGCCCACATGCACCCAGCAAACTCAATCCACCTGCCTCTGCCCTGTCTCAGCAAGTGGCTCAGGCCAAAAATCTTCCCATCATTCTTTTATACCTGCTTTCCTGGCACCAATGCACCAGGAAATTCTATGCTTGTCACCTTCGAAATAGGTACACAGTTTTACACCTTTTTATTACGGCCACGATTCACCATGTCTATGCTGCCATCATCTCTCTCCTCTCTCTTAGGTCATTGCAACAACCTCTACTAGTCTTCCTTCTGCTTGCCCCTGCCTGCAGTCTGTTCCAGCAAAGCAGCCAGAGCAATCCTTTTACTACATAAAACTGTTTGTTTCACTCTTCAGTCATCTCCTTCCATAAGCTCTCCATCTCAGAGATGTTGCTGGATGGATCTTTAACATATTGTTAAATGATACAGCATTGTGATTTTCATATGTATCTGAGAAGACATTTAAAGAACCGAATAATTTCATTATAATAAAAAAAAGCCTTCCATTTCCATTTATATGAACAAAGTTCTCAGAACATGTATCTTTAAAAATGAAAAAAAAAAAAAAGAGAGAGACTAGAATTGATGTTGAATCTTATCCCATTCTACCAGTGAAGAATATTACTCTATGGATACATGACCTAATTCAGAAAAAAAAAACTCCACCCTATCCATGTCATGAAAAGATACATTTCTGGGGCACCTGGCTGGTTCATTTGGAGGAACATGCGATGATTGATCTAGGGATCATGAGTTTGAGCCCCATGTTTGGTATAGATATTACTTAAATAAATAAATAAAATTTAAAAATAAAAAAATAAAGATACATTTTAAATATAATTTTACTTCTTATGGTAAGCAATAATTTTTCAAAATTTGGAATATCTAATTTTGATCAGTTATGTCTAATAATTGTCACGATAATTCAATTTCTAGGACATTTTATAACACGTATAGTCTTTTTTTTTTATATGAAATTTATTGTCAAATTGGTTTCCATACAACACCCATTGCTCATCCCAACAGGTGCCCTCCTCAATACCCATCACCCACCCTCCCCTCCCTCCCACCCCCAATTAACCGTCAGTTTATTCTCAATTTTTAAGAGTCTCTTATGGTTTGGCTCCCTCCCTCTCTAACCTTTTTTTTTTCTCCTTCCCCTCCCCCATGGTCTTCTGTTAAGTTTCTCAGGATCCACATAGGAGTGAAAATATATGGTATCTGTCTTTCTCTGTATGACTTATTTCACTTAGTTCACTTAGCATAACACTCTCCAATTCCATCCACGTTGCTACAAAAGGCCATATTTCATTCTTTCTCACTGTCACGTAGTATTCCATTGTGTATATAAACCACAATTTCTTTATCCATTCATCAGTTGATGGACATTTAGGCTCTTTCCATAATTTGGCTATTGTTTAAAGTGCTGCTATAAACATTGGGGTACAAGTGCCCCTATGCATCAGAACTCCTGTATCCCTTGGGTAAATTCCTAGCAGTGCTATTGCTGGGTCATAGGGTAGATCATTTTCAATTTTTTGAGGAACCTCCACACTGTTTTCCAGAATGGCTGCACCAATTTGCATTCCCACCAACAGTGCAAGAGGGTTCCCATTTCTCCACATCCTCTCCAGCATCTATAGTCTCCTGATTTGTTCATTTTAGCCACTCTGACTGGCGTATAACACATATAGTCTTATGGATATAGAAAATAAAAATTTGGGGGCACCTGGGTGGCTCAGTCAGTTAAGTGTCCAACTTCAGCTCAGGTCATGATCTCATGTTTCATGGGTTTGAGCCCCACATGGGGCTCTGTGCTGACAGCTCAGAGCCTGGAGCCTCCTTTGGATTCTGTGTCTCCCTCACACTCTGCACCCACTCACTTTCTGTCTCCCAAAAATGATAAATGTTAAAAAAAAAAGAAAATAAAATTTTTAACAGTTTTATTTATATTTGTTTTCCTTGCAGAATTATTTGATAGTATCATCTGTAAAATATTTTCAAGCATGCTAATATTTTACATCAGAATAAAATTCTGGGTGAGAAATGGACTAGAAAAACAAGTTCAGGGAGAAAAAGGAAGAATGTAAAATTTCCAACTGCTAAAGAAGAGAGTGTTCATGAATTTTTTAAATGTTTGGTGATAGATATCAAGTAGCCATGGGATTTAAATTCCACTGGATACATTTGAGATAGTGGCATAACAACTTTATTTTTAAAACAGCAATACTTATATGCTGGACATGGCATCTTTGCCACTTTTTAACTTTATGATGACAAATATATTTAAAAATGTTTAAGTTGATAGTTTTTCAAATTTTTAAAAGGGAAACATAAGCAGAAAGTTTGAATTCGAGTGTTTTAATAGTATCTAACTTGGAGAATAAGTCATTAATATTTATTAAATGTTTATATATGCTAGATACTGTTCTAAGTTTCACACATATTTTGTGAAATGTTTATCATAAGGGTATGAGTAATACCCTGGTTACTATTGCTGCACAATAAACCTTAAAACTTAATGGGGGTAATAAAGCAATCACTTATCTTACAATTTTGGAGGTTAGGGTTTGGGGATGGACTTGGGTGGGCTGTTCTCACTCGGGGTGTCTCATGCAGTTGCTGTCTGGTGTTGGCTGGGACTGCCGTCATCTGAAGGACCAGCTGTGCCTGGACACCCAAGCTGGCTGGCTCAGAGCGTTGGTGGTTGATGTTGGCTATTGTCTGGGAGCTCATCGGGTGCTACTGATCAGAGCACCTTCACGTGACTGTCCGCCATGGCAATCTCAAGGTAGTCAGGTTCCTTACATGGCAGCTGGTTTCCCCAGGATGATCGTTCCAACAATGATGGGTGAAAGCCATCTGGCCTTTCTGACATAGCATCACTTCTGGTATATTTTACTGATCAAAGCAATCAGAAGTCCACCCAGAATCAGGAAGGAAAATACATCCACCTGTCAATGGAAGGAGAGTCAAAGAATTTGAGGGTCATGTGTTTTTCTGTTTTTCTTGTTAATTTTAAATACTGCTATTTCTGTAGTTACATTTATTTTTGTTTCTAATTTTTAATATGCCTTCCCCCCCTCAATTAAGACCTTTTTTCTTCATTCTGCTTGAGGTTTGTCTCCTTTTTGTCTTTTCATTTTATTTTGTTATTTTTTTTTTCCTTTTGTGCCCCTGGAGTTCCATCGTCTTCCTTTCCTGACTGCCTGTAGACAACCAGCTTTAGCCTGTGCCCAGGCTATGCCTGATTTTCCCCTCCTGACTCAGTCCTACTAATTTTTTTTTCCTCCTTTCCTTCCTTCCTTCCCTCAAAAACTTATATATATATCTATATATCTATATATCTATATACATATATATATATCCTTCCTTCCCTCAAAAACTTATATATATATCTATATATCTATATCTATATCAAAGTTTATATTATATATAATATAATATATATTATTCTATATATATATTAATCAAGTTTATATATATAAACTTCTCTCTCTCTCTATATATATAACATACATATAATTTCAGTATGTATGTATTACCTGAGAAAAGACTTTTTGGAGAAGGACTGGGGAAATCTCTATGGTATACACTTGCTATTATATTTCAGTGTCTTTCCTTAAGTTACATGGCTTCTCTCTCTTTTTCTTTTTTTTTTTTAATTTTTTTTTCAACGTTTATTTAATTTTTTGGGGACAGAGAGAGACAGAGCATGAACGGGCGAGGGGCAGAGAGAGAGGGAGACACAGAGTCGGAAACAGGCTCCAGGCTCCCAGCCATCAGCCCAGAGCCTGACGCGGGGCTCGAACTCACGGACCGCGAGATCGTGACCTGGCTAAAGTCGGTCGCTTAACCGACTGCGCCACCCAGGCGCCCCATCTCTCTTTTTTTTTAATTAGCATGTGAATCTTCCTTAGCTCAATACTGTAAGGTTCAGCCTTGTTCATTCTCCTTCAATACTGCATAGTGCTTAGCTTACTGTTGGGGACCTCCTAGGTAGAACTTCAAAAATTATAATGAATAAATAAAAGACTGAATCCAAGATTTATAAAGATACAGATACACACACACATATTGGCTAAAAAATATATAGATTACATTTTAAAAAAACAATTTATTTCTCCCGCCCCACCACCCTGCCTCTGGCAAGCACCGATCTAATCTCTGTATCTATGAGCTTTCTTTTTCTTTCCTTTTTTTTTTTTTTTTGGTTCCACATATAAGAGAGATAATATGGTATTTGTCTCTCTCTGTCTGATTTATTTCACTTAGCATAATGCTCTGGGGTCCATCCATGTTGTCACAAATTGCAAGCTTTCTTTTTTATGGCTGAATAATATTCCGTTGTATATGTGTCTCTGTGTGTGTACAATCACAATTTCTTTATCCTTTTATCCATTGGTGGACACTTAATTTATTTCCTAAAAAAAAGTTAAACTAGAACTACCATATGACCTAGCAATCCCACTTCTAGTTATTAATTCAAAGAAAACAAAAACATTAACTTGAAAAGATATCTGTACCCCATTGTTCACTGCAGTATAGTTTACAATAGCCAAGATAACGGAAACAACCTGTGTCCATTGATGGATGAATGGATAAAGAAATTGTGGTACGTTTAGACAATGGAATATTATTCATCCATAAAAAAGAATGAGGGCTATGTTTTAAAACTGCCACAGGTAGATAATTATTCCTGTCTTTATAGATGAGCAAAGGAAAACATAGTGGGGTTAAGTAACTTGCCTGAGTTCATAGAGCAGGTAAGTGATGGAGTTAGGTTTCAGACCCAAGCAGTCTGACTTTACAGCAGAGCTCCTTAACACAATAGCACTGCCTCCTAAGAAAGGCAAGCCAAGGGACCTGGGAAGCACCTTTGGCTGAATGAATGTAGTTCCCTCTCCCCAGCTCCACTACAGAGTCCCCAATTGACACATGACCAACAATATCAAAGTAGGGAGACTGTCCTCAGAGTCCACACTTTGAGAAGTCTATTGGATACCGTTGTTGTCAGAGCTCCTTGATGGCTCAAGGGTTAGAGGGCAGGGTGAGGAATTGGAGAGGTTGCAGCTGTTGGTGCTAAACATTCGTAAGCCTCCTCAGTGCTGGGTAGGATAGACCCCAGAACTTGGTAGCAGCTGCCTCCTTGCTCTTTGGTCAATGTTTCAGGTGTTACATTGCTTTATGGTCATAGTTCTAATCCTAGTTTACTCTAGATATTAATATTAAACATCTGTTGCCTAAATACGGGAGAGTCCACATGATATGATTTGCTGTCCTCTCATTCTCAGCTTTGATTAATTAGCAACCATGGGCATCTTCAAAGACATCTCTATGATTTCCACAGGAGTCAACTTTTTAAGAAGAACCTTGTCTTTCCTCTTTTCTCCCCTGTCATTCGCAGAGGCTATAAAACCTCACATTCCCTCTCTAATTAAAAATTTTTTTTTTTATGTTTCTTTATTTTTGGGGGGGGGTAGAGAGAGGGGGACAGAATCTGAAGCAGGCTTCAGGCTCTGAGCTGTCAGCACAGAGCCCGACGCAGGGCTCGAACTCACGAACCGTGAAATCGTGACCTGAGCAGAAGTCGGGTGCTTAACCGACTGAGCCACCCAGGTGCCCCTGATTTTTATTGGATAGACAAATTCACAAACTGTCTCAAGTTCTTTAGATGTAGCCAACACTGAGTAGTTGATATAGGAAGGACTGAGGTTGATTGGGGGGATGCCTGGGCTTAGTGGTTCATCAAACAACTTTGTAGTAGACACATAGGTGGGCACTAATGTCATCGTCCCTTGAGCTAGGACTGATTGGTGGGCATGTGTGGGTCAGTCACATGGGTCTTGAGTACAGGGCCATTAACCGAACTTTCTTTCCATCTTCAGGGCTGGTTTTCATGGGCTCTGAGCACATACACCCCCATGTCTATATGTGCACACACTGGCTCTTTCCACTTCCTTTCAGCCTCCTAGTTTGGTTACGGCAGCTTCAGCCTCAGTCTATTTAGTTGTAACGTGATTCTCAGGCCTTCCATCCCTCAAAAGTATGGAAAGGGTCAGTTACCGAAGCCCTGATGGTGGCCCTACCTTTCTTCATTAGGAATGAAAGAATGTTTGACATATATTATGTGGTTCACTGACGTTCAAAAAGCCTTCCTCTCCCAAAGGATCATGAGATAAGTTAAAAATATTATTTTAAGGCTTACATGAGAGGAATGATCCTCCCCTTGCATTGATATTGTGAAACTTAGTCGAGGAAATTCACACCAAAACGTTTAAAACTCTAAAGGGACTCTAATTAAGAATGGCTAATGAACCTCTAGACGTCTGTTTTTAAATATAACTCTGACATGATGACCAAATATAATTTACCAGCCTTAATGATCTCAGGTTCCGTATTTTTAAAATGAGTCAAGTCCAAACTTTGAAGAAGAAACAGCACCGTAACAGCTTCAGCATTACAAAGTTGCTAGGGGTTGTTTTTTTTTTTTTTAAATTTCCACGTTCCAAGGTAGCACAGGTAGTGGCCGCCCTAGCCCTTCCTCAGGAAAGTTAGAGATAGCCTTTCATCCCCCAGCCACAGACCTGGCTCAATTACAGCGTTGCTGCAGGATAAGGTTAAGGGGATGGGGGAGGACGGGGAGGACGAGGGAGACAGAAACAGAAAAATCAATTCAAATTACTTTGACGACAGTGACTCAGAGTCGTCTCTGATAGACACGAAAGCTCCAGGATGCTGGCGGCCCGGACCGGGGCAGCCGGGAGTCAGATCTCAGAAGAGAATCCCAAGTTCAGGAGACAATCTGGGCTTTCCACGGGGGGCAAAGACAAATCTCCCAAGAAAGCCTCAGAGAATGGGAAAGACCGCAGCCTCAGCCCCACGGGGCAAACCCAGCTCAGGGCTCGCCAGCTGGCTCTGGTGCGCGAAGTGGAGATGAACTGGTACCTAAAACTCTACGACCTGTCCAGCGAGCACACCGCCGCTCACACCACCGGCATGCCCCACAGGTAAGCCTCCGCCCCTCTCGGCGCGTGCTTCGGGAGACTCCACTCTTCAGAGTGGATGCCGGATTTCTTTTCCCGTGCTGCTGGAGATCTTAATGGCTCTAATTGTTTCATGGATGATTGACACTCCCAAATGCGTAACCACAGAGCAGGAACTTGGCGAAAATGGCAAATAATGCTCCCTGGATTGTTACTCAAAAGACACCCCGTGTAAGGAGGCAAAAGACCCTCAAGGGCTGGCAGGAGCAGAGGGTATGGCATTCAGATCTCTTTTAAGTGAAAATCAGAGGAGCTCAAAGATTGCAGGAAAATGCCCCTTTCCACTATAGCAACAAAAAAGACTTTGCAGTCGTTTTGCACTTCCTTTACCTTGAGAACTTGGGGATGAAGGAGGGAAATGTGTTTTGCTTGTTTGCAAAGTGTACAGTTGAATAGTGTGACTTTGTTGAATGACAACTTAGTCTGGCAATCGGAGTGCAGAGTAGAACACCCAGTATGACCCAATGTGCAATCTGCAATATGACCCAATCTGACCCCAATGTGGAGGTCTGAGACCCTCCTCTGAGTAAGGAAGACAGCATCAGGACAAAGGGCACATTTCAAAAAAGTGGGGAATCTCTCTAGATTTAATTTCTGTTCTTTTCTCAGCCTCAGCTTCAAATACTGCAGAACAGAAATAATTTCGCAAATCTTAATGTTATAAGGCAAAATGCACTGAGTAAAAGTGGTCTGAGTCCTGAAATTTAAGAGTGCTTATTCCCAATTGCTACAAAAAACATCTCTTAGGAAAAGGATAATCTTGCAAAGAAAGTTATTGTGAAAATAAAGCCTGAAATAGCTGTTTTCATTAGATGGTAATAAAAATTAATTAGAAATGAAATGGTCAAAGTATAGAAAACTTCTTTTGTAGAAACTGTGTAGTAGTATGGACATTCTGGAATGTACTTACTAAAGCATCCCAGTGTGCTCTGCACTGTCCCTATTTTTATGTTTCTAATTCCAAAAGGACACTATAGAAAAGTTTATCTGGCCATGAAATCAATTGATTTAGCAATTGATGCCTGTAGACTAACCACTTGTTGGAGTACAAACTTCTAAATGCCCGAATTTCCCTTTTTCCATTCCCTTTTCATGGCAGGAATAAAATAGATATTTCCAAATCTAAGCCACTATTTAAAAATCAACATTTAAGAAATAGAACAAGATAAGGTTTCTAGAAATGTTCTGTGAAATACATTTACTATTTATGGCCAGAGTGATTTGTCTGAAGCTCTTATAAGCTGTCGTGCTTACATTTGGGGTACAAGGAGGAAGGACCAAAGAGAATGGCCTCAAGTCAGAGAAAGCTTGAATGACCTGTCAGTGTTGGACTTCACATCTATAAATCTTAAAGCTATCATTAATGAGCTTCTGGAAAGAGAGTTAAGTGGCAAAGCCCTGGTAATGATTTCCTTCCGTAACACATTCTTTTACTTACTGTAGACCAGAAGCTTAAAGGAGTAAAGGAGTAAAGACTCCTTAAAGCAGTCTTACACAGGAATTTTATGATTCGGTTTTATGTTCTGTTTTATGATCATAAAATTCCTACTCTGTTATCTGATGGTGGAATAACATTTATCAGGTCAGAGGGGAATATTCATTAAGGTAACCAGATTTAGCCAGCAACTTTTGGGAAGAAACAAATATCTACTCTTTTTTTGCTTTACTCAAACAATACTAACTTGTCCTTTAGTCAGAAGACATGACCCAGAATTAATGGTTTCTATGGTAATCTGTGGGGCAGGGTTATTAATCGTTGATTTGCACTAACTTTGGGTGTCCTTTGTTTAGTGAGATGTTCAAGAAGAGTGAAAATCATTTCTATCTTACACCATCAAAAGCAGCAAAAAAATTCTCCTCCCCCTTTATTTTTGCAACATGATTTCCTAGGAGGAAACTAGTGTGTGCAGTTGGAACTAAGTCCATTTATAAATTAGATTTATCTCAGAGCGCTGTACATGCATATCTCAGAAAAAGAGTTCTCATTGTCAGCTCTTTTCCTTTTTATACCACAGTGTTGGGACTGCCGACCTCAGTTGAGTCCTTGAGATCATTAGGATAATGACCATGACTAATGGTACAATCCCCTTAAATAGTAATGTAAGTAGTAGAATGTGCACTCCCCCAAGCCACCTGCTTTTCTTTCATTTATAGATGAAAAGCATAGCCCAAGAGTGATAATTCCATTAGAGACCTGTATGTAGAATATAAATATGATTAAAATAAGAAAAAATGTATTCATCTGTGAAACCTGACTTATAGGACAGAATATGAAATGCATTGAAGAGTCCTTGAAGATATACACATTTGCTATGGGCAAGGATTTTATGGGTTGTTGGTTAATGGCCATCAATAGGAAAATGCTAGAGGGCTCTAACTCTAATTTCCTTTCTGAGAGGATGGAGTGACAATATTTTCCAGCAAGTTAATTCTAGTTCATGAGGGATTTGAGAATTGTCTTATCCTCAGATTCAATAATAACCTATATTTGAAAAAAGAGTATTATTAAATGATTAAATGAAAGCATTAGAAATTGAGAGGGCCCCAGCCGTCCTGGTATATTTAAGAAATAAAATTGCAGGAAGCAGGGCAGAGAAAGCACATTCGTTTTGTGGGAAATGGTTCTGACCCCCTTTCCGGGGAGAGATCTGTATCTACATAGGATTACATATGAAACAATCTAATATAATTGCTTCATACTGATTGGCCACTTTACAGAGTTGACTGATCACCCTGTGATCCTGGTGTATTTTATACACCATTTCTCTGCATAGTGAGAAAGAGTGGTGCAGGGGCCAGCGTCCTGAGGTTGGAGGCAAAAAGTTGGCTTTAAGTTCTTGTGTAACTATAGATATGAGTTTTAAAGAATTTATTTATTGTTTTTAATAGCATTTTTTTTTCAGATTACAAAAGCAGCATCTAAACAAGGTAGAAAAATTTGAAAGCAAACACATATAAAGAAGAAAGGCAATACTGTTAATAATTGGTGTGCTTTCCCCCAGCCTTCTGAATTGGAATCATTCTATACATTTTGTTTTCTACCTTTTTTTTTCACTTAATATTATGCTAGTCCATTTTATTATCTTAAAGACAGCTTAAAAATTTCTTTCTAAGGACTATATCTTATTATATTATTGCTTAGCTATTCTTATTTTGTTTAGTGTTTATCATTATTATAAATAATATTATAATAATGTCTTTATATCAGATTTGAAAAATATATCTCTGGTTATTTTCTTAGGCTCTACTTCTAGAAGAATAATTAATGGGTGAATATTATACATACTACATTACATACACATATATACAAACACATACATATTTATTCTTAATGTACATCATAAATTGCTTTTTGAAAATATTTTCTCAATGTGCTCTGCTACCAGCAATATTTGGGGATACCTATTTCATTGCTTTCTCTATATGCATAGTGTTTATATGGAATCCATACCATTGAGGGTTTTTTTAATTAAGCTTTTAAGATCCCAATGTAATTAACATACAGTGCTATATTAGTTTCATATGTACAATATGGTGCTTCAACAATTCTATATGTTACTCGGTGCTCATCACAAGGGCACTCTTTAATCCCTGCCCTATAGCACTGATTTTTATAGTTAAACAAGTTGTTAGGTAAGTTAATTAACTTTTTTGAGTCTCAATTTCTTTGACTGCAAAAGAGGACTAATAGCATTATAAAGGGCCGTTAGTAAAAATTAAGTGAGATAACGTACAAATGATTTGAAAAGAGTAATATATTTTGTTTCCGAATTCTCTAAAAGGTTGCGATGTGACCCCATATTGTTCATGGTGTGTCGAAAGCTTATGAAGGTAATTAAGGATGGGATGACTCTTAACATACCTGGCAAAAATGTGCACCTCACCTGGCACCTGACAGCTGAGAGTATCCTGTTGTGCTCAATTAATATTTATGGGATACCACTGTGTTCTTAATAGAGGCTTTCTGGGGATTCATACAGTCACCATCCTCCTGGGGAAAAATGACTTGGGGATAGAATACAAAGAGCTTTTAAGTACTTTTTAATACAGTATTAACATTCCAAACCATAGCTGAGTGAACCTATTAAATTGAAATGACTGGGGACATTCAGTGGGGCCAGTCAACATACAAATGAACATTTAGCTGTAGCATTTCAACAGTGATTTCTACCATCTTAATGAATGTTTCTTCTTAACCAGAGAGTTACACTGGGCCACATTTCTAGTATTTCCTCTTTCTGCTGTCAAAACTCCTTGACTTCTTAGAAATCATTTACTTCTGCCTGCTTCCAGAGGATCAGATGTAGTTCTGCGTGAGGACAAGTAGTTCTCCAACGTCGGTTTTGGTGGATTCATTTCCTGCCAATAGGGCAGCAGGTGATCCATGAGCTTAGTAACCTCTGGGTTGAGTTTATGCAGGGAGATCTGGAGTTGAGAATCAAGCCTGAGATCAGTGAGTGAACATTTAACAACCACTGATTGAGACTCCTCTTTGTACAAGACCCTGTAGCTAACACAAAGATGAATTAGGTAAGAATCCTGTCCTCAAGATTCTTGAGGGATCATAAAGTTCATAAAGCTCAGAAGGAGTGAGTGCTTTCAGCTGGAGTGCTTGGATCTGGACTTGGAAAGTGAGCAGGACTTGAGCAAGAGGAGGTCGGGGCTGGAGAAGGCAATACGTGTAGAGGGAAGAGTGTGAGCAAGGTCACAGAAGTATGAAAGTGTGAAATGGAAATGGAGAGCTGCTTTTTTTGTTCGGAAAGGTTCTTGCAGGCTGGAGCCAGGAGTGTGGCCAGGAGAATGAAGGAGAGGAGATCATTTTCAGAGACTTGGGAGTCAAGCAGAGACTAGACAGGGAGGGGAGGCAGTGTGTGTAGACTCTTCTCAAGAAGAGGAGATAGAGAAGAAGAGAGTGGATGATATTTGAAGTCTCAATCAGGGTTCAGGGAGAAGTTTGTAGGAGAAAGCTGGTCTGTAGATGTTTTTTGGCAGAAAGGAAGAGTCCAGTGGAGAGATAAAGTATGTAATGCAAGTAATGAAGCCATGACCCCAAAGAGGAATAAGACAGGTCAAGACCAATAAATGCAGCTGTTAGCTTTGGCAAAGGGAAGTGTTGGTGGAGCCTGGTAGTGAAGAACATACCTCTGGAGTCCCGTGGTCTACAGGCTGCGTTCCAGTAGTGTCACCTACTGACCAGCGGCTCTGGGCAGGCCCCTTGCCTGACACAGTTGGTTTGGAGGTTAAGGCCATAGTCCAGGAGCCAGGCTTCTGGGTTCAAGCTCTGGCTCTGCCACTGACCAGCTGTGTGACCTAGTTTCTTCAGCTGTTAAAGGTGGATAATGAGAATACCAATTCTGTACAGTTATTATGCAGATAAAATGACTTTTAAATAAGGAAAGCACATGGAGTCTGGTGCATAGTAAGTGCATTGTTATATGAAAGTCCTTAACAGAGTTCCTGACACACGCTCCATGCCTTGTTTTTATCATGAGACTATTACTGGGTCTATTATTAGAGATGCCTCCCCTTTCTGGAGGGTACTAACTCTACTCTCATTCTGCAAACGGGTGTAAGAATACCTAGCTGAGAAGAATGTTGTGCAAATTCCATGAAATTATAAAAAACATCTGGTGAAGACTGGACACTCAATCAGTTTTGGTCCCCTGCCCCCTACTCCTCCTCTAATGACCTAGGGCATAGTGGACAGCATCAGTAAAATGATATCAGGGACAGAATATAGAGAGATAGAAATGTGCTACAATGGAATAACTAAAAAAAATTTTTTTTAGTGTTTATTCACTTTCTGAGAGACAGAGACAGAGTGTGAGCAGGGCAGGAGCGGAGAGAGAGGGAGACAGAGTCCGAAGCAGGCTCCAGGCTCTGAGCTGTCAGCACAGAGCCCGATGCGGGGCCTCAATTCACGAACCATGAGATCATGACCTGAGCTGAAGTCGGACGCTTAACCGACTGAGCCACCCAGGCACCCCTAAATTTTTAAGCCAATATTATTTTTGTTAGAAAATACCATTGATTAGATTCTTTGGTTATTAAAGAAAAAGCTCTTTTCTAAAAGGTGATACATGTTTCTTATAGCAAGCATGCAATGTTTATATGAGAAGTCACCTAGAGGTGCGTTTCTAGACATGTTAGAACATGAAGGTGTTTTTGTGTAGCTTAATTAGACCATGAGCTAGAAAGATTGCTTCCTAGTTCTTTGTTCTGTTGTTTTATATGTTAGTGCAAATCTTAGACTATTGAATGCCTGGGTGAGTGGGAGGGTGAACCTCAGTAAGACAGGCATTTGATTAATTAGAGAAAGTTCCCAAGATCCCAGCAGCAGCCCTTGGGGAAGGGTGGGATTGCTATGGTTTCTAAAGGTGACGATGATATCCTTTGACGTAGGGCCATGAGGCTGTCAGTGTTCTGTGCCGCTGTACCCCCAGGGTGGTGAGTTGCAAGTAGGCATCCCTGGGCAGGCACACCAACCTCCACAGTAGTAGCCAAATACATAGGTGCTGGCTTCCTTCTGCATCCCTGTGACTGCCTTTTGGGTTACTTGGGAAAGTCAAGGCAGTTTCTCAATTTTGGGTCATATTTGTGTGTGTCCAATTCATTCTGAAGGATTGTGGACACACTGAAGGCAGCGTCTATGTCTTGGTCTTCTAACTTGCCCACACATTTCTTTCCAACTGGATGTCAGTGGATTAGGGAGAGCGCAGAAGCCCTGGTTCCCCTGAAGAGGAGGAATGGCTCCTCTTGGCTTCTGCCATTCTGGGGAGTGGGCTCATGTAATGACAGCAGCATTCGTTGAGGGGCTTGCATCCATGATTCAGATTCCATTTTGCCCTGATTGTAATAAGGTTTTAAAATTCTCCAGGACTCAATGTCTCCTCTGTAATATGAGAATACTAGACAAGATGATCTCTCAGGCTCTTTTGAGCTCTGAGCCTACTTGGTATCACGATATCATAATCCAGAGTAAAGGGGTAGTGTTTGATTTCCTGCTCACTGACCTTCACAGAGATTGTGCCTTTGTGTTGTCTCTGCAAGGAAAAGGAAACATGTTGATGCTTTGTTTTGAAGTGTAGGAGCAGTAGAAAATTCTCTGATTTTTAAAGTGAATTATTTTAGCGATTGGTTGACCATTCGTGGATATGTTTGATTATTTTTAAGTTTTCTCTTCTTTTTTTTTAAGATTTTATTTTTAAGTAATCTCTACACCCGACGTGGGGCTTGAACTCACAACCCTGAGGTCGAGAGTTGCATGCTCTACTGACTGAGCCAGCCAGGTGCCACTAAAGTTTTCTTTGAAAGGAGACAGAGTTACACAAACACCTTCAATCTGTAATGCCCCTGTTTATGAAATGCTTTCACATACATTATCTTCTGTGCTAATGGTTTTATATTTATTTTCATGAATATTGGGAAGAAACGTATAGCTTACACCTCAAACCTGCAGATTCATGGCTGTTAGGGCAGAGGACAAGGCTAAGGTGTTTTTTTTTTTTTTAAGTTTATTTACTTATTTTGAAAGAAAAGATACGAGCAGGGGAGGGGAAGAGGGAGAGAGAGAATCCCAAGCAGGCTCTTCACTGTCAGCGCAGAGCCTGACATGGGGCTTGAACTCATGAACCTTGAGATCATGACCTGAGCCGAAACCAAGAGTCAGATGCTTAGCCAGCTGAGCCACCCAAGCACCCCTAGACTAAGTTTTAAAACAAGTGAGTCAACTTAGAGGAAAATATTCACTGAATATGAGTAGACGTGAAACTCAGATCTGACAGAAATTCTGAACATGGTACACAAAAGACTGTTTTATCTCCTTCACATTTATTAAGCACCTGTGACACGTCACATCTATATCTTTCCATTTAATTCATACAGCAGCCCCACAGACTTTTAACCTACAGCCCTCAGGGGTGAAGAGTATGGCTCTGCTTATTCACTTTCAGTCTAGTGTTGATTATTTTTTCTTCTTTTCCCATGAAGGGGGTAGAGTATTTCCTGGACTGTTTCTTTGTTGGCTATGCTCATCTCTATTCCAGGTTACCTGTTTGAGCCATTGCTATGCTACTCCCTGTCTAAGGTCAGCCTTCCTAGCTCTTTCTCTACATACTGAATGTTCTGCTTCCCATGGGTTGGGGTAACATCATGCTGTGATTTTAAAATTTAGCCTCAGTTTTATGGCTTAGTTTCATTTTATTTTATTATTATTTTTTTAATGTTTATTTATTTTTGAGAGAGAGAGAGAGAGAGACAGAGTGCGAGTGGGGGTGGGGCAGACAGAGAGGGAGACACAGAATCCGAAGCAGGCTCCAGGCTCTGAGCTGTCAGCACAGAGCCCAACGCGGGGCTTGAACCCACGAACTGTGAGATCATGACCTGAGCTGAAGTCGGACGCTTAACCGACTGAGCCACCCAGGTGCCTCACTTTCATTTTATACAGATTAATTTTATTTTATACAGCTTCATTGATTAATCTTTGAATTTGCCCTGCAGCTTACAGTGCACTTCTGGTATCAGCCACTGAGGGATGTTGTGTATCTTGCCTTCTCTGTGAGCCTCAGGGACTACATAAACTGTGGGCAGGCTAACATAAGCTCTGATGTCAGGCCAACCTAGGTCCAAATCCTGATTCTACTACACGTTCTCTACGTGACCTTGATCTCAGTCTCCTCCGTTGTACATGGGAATAACACTACTGCACATTCATAGGGTGGGGAAGATTAAGTGGGAGAACATCTATAAAAGTTTTAGCACAGCGGTGACTGCAGGGAGAGGGCCCTTCAGCAAATGCTATTATTACCATTCCCCCTTTTAAAGGGCCTTCTGTTATTTTATCCCCGTACTCTTCTTTTTGTTGGATTCCTTCTGTGAGCTCCCTAGCCTGGGAAAATTCCCCAGCCATAAGAGAACAGCAGGACTTGCTGCTTCCATCCTTGCTTCACTTAGAACTCTGTTCTTCTAAGATTTTCACTTACGCCCTCATTTAAAATCTTTTCTGATTAACAAGGATCAAATGTCTTTCTGACATGTCCTCTCTCCATGCACAGTGGACTGGCCCCTTGTCTCTAAAATAGAGAGGCCTGGGTTTAAATTCTGGCTCTTTTGTGGGCCAGTTGTGCCAATTTCAGCAAATCATCTCTCCTCTCTGAGCTTTAATTTCTCCATCTATAGGACGGAAATAAAAGCATCTGAGTTATTGTCTACAATTTTAAAGATTAGATGAAAGTGCATAGGTGAAATGGTATGTTATAAACTACTAACTATATGTTGGCTATTATTTTTATTACCTCTGTTCTGAGACATTGGCTGTAATTCAGTCTAGAACATGGCTTGAGAAAATGATTAACTCTAATCTGCTTTTCTAGTAAACATAGGGGTAAATCCCACCATATTTCTTTCCCAGATCCTGGACAGGTTTCTTGGGTACACTGACAAAGACCAGACCATCTATCTTGTTTTTTTTTTCTTTTATGTTTATTTATTTTTGAGAGAGCGCACATCAGGGAGGGGCAGTGAGAAGGGAACAGAGGATCCAAAGCAGGCTCTATGCTGACAGAAGTGAGCCTGTTGTGGGGCTTAAACTCACAAACCATGAAATCATGACCTGAGCTGAAGTCAGACTCTCAACCGAGTCGCTTAGGTGCCCCTTGCCTTTCTTCTTTTTTTTTTTTCTTTCAATATATGAAGTTTATTGTCAAATTGGTTTCCATACAACACCCAGTGCTCATCCCAACAGGTGCCCTCCTCAATACCCATCACCCACCCTCCCCTCTCTCCCACCCCCCATCAACCCTCAGTTTGTTCTCAGTTTTTAAGAGTCTCTTATGCTTTGGCTCTCTCCCACTCTAACCTCTTTTTTTTTTTTTTCCTTCCCCTCCCCCATGGGTTTCTGTTAAGTTTCTCAGGATCCACATAAGAGTGAAACCATATGGTATCTGTCTCTCTCTATATGGCTTATTTCACTTAGCATAACACTCTCTAGTTCCATCCATGTTGCTACAAAGGGCCATATTTCATTCTTTCTCATTGCCACGTAGTACTCCATTGTGTATATAAACCACAATTAAAAAAATTTTTTTTAACGTTTATTTATTTTTGAGACAAAGAGAGACAGAGCATGAACAGGGGAGGCGCAGAGAGAGAGGGAGACACAGAATCTGAAATGGGCTCCAGGCTCTGAGCTGTCAGCACAGAGCCCGACGCAGGGCTCGAACTCACGGATCGTGAGATCATGACCTGAGCCGAAGTCGGACACTTAACCGACTGAGCCACACAGGCGCCCCTAAACCACAATTTTTTAATCCATTCATCAGTTGATGGACATTTAGGCTCTTTCCATAACTTGGCTATTGTTGAAAGTGCTGCTATAAACATTGGGGTACAAGTGCCCCTATGCATCAGCACTCCTATATCCCTTGGGTAAATTCCTAGCAGAGCTATTGCTGGGTCATAGGGTAGGTCTATTTTTAATTTTTTGAGGAACCTCCACACTGTTTTCCAGAGTGGCTGCACCAATATGCATTCCCACCAACAGTGCAAGAGGGTTCCCGTTTCTCCACATCCTCTCCAGCATCTATAGTCTCCTGATTTGTTCATTTTAGCCACTCTGACTGGCGTGAAGTGGTATCTCAGTGTGGTTTTGATTTGTATTTCCCTGATGAGGAGCGACGTTGAACATCTTTTCATGTGCCTGTTGGCCATCCGGATGTCTTCTTTAGAGAAGTGTCTATTCATGTTTTCTGCCCATTTCTTCACTGGGTTATTTGTTTTTCGGGTGTGGAGTTTGGTGAGCTCTTTATAGATTTTGGATACTAGCCCTTTGTCTGATATGTCATTTGCAAATATCTTTTCCCATTCCGTTGGTTGCCTTTTAGTTTTGTTGGTTGTTTCCTTTGCTGTGAAGAAGCTTTTTATCTTCATGAGGTCCCAATAGTTCACTTTTGCTTTTAATTCCCTTGCCTTTGGGGATGTGTTGAGTAAGAGATTGCTACGGCTGAGGTCAGAGAGGTCTTTTCCTGCTTTCTCCTCTAGGGTTTCGATGGTTTCCTGTCTCACATTCAGGTCCTTTATCCATTTTGAGTTTATTTTTGTGAATGGTGTGAGAAAGTGGTCTAGTTTCAACCTTCTGCATGTTGCTGTCCAGTTCTCCCAGCACCATTTGTTAAAGAGACTGTCTTTTTTCCATTGGATGTTCTTTCCTGCTTTGTCAAAGATTAGTTGGCCATATGTTTGTGGGTCTAGTTCTGGGGTTTCTATTCTATTCCATTGGTCTATGTGTCTGTTTTTGTGCCAATACCATGCTGTCTTGATGATGACAGCTTTGTAGTAGAGGCTAAAGTCTGGGATTGTGATGCCTCCTGCTTTGGTCTTCTTCAAAATTACTTTGGCTATTTGGGGCCTTTTGTGGTTCCATATGAATTTTAGGATTGCTTGTTCTAGTTTCGAGAAGAATGCTGGTGCAATTTTGATTGGGATTGCATTGAATGTGTAGATAGCTTTGGGCAGTATTGACATTTTGACAATATTTATTCTTCCAATCCATGAGCACGGAATGTTTTTCCATTTCTTTATGTCTTCTTCAATTTCCTTCATAAGCTTTCTATAGTTTTCAGCATACAGATCTTTTACATCTTTGGTTAGATTTATTCCTAGCTATTTTATGCTTCTTGGTGCAATTGTGAATGGGATCAGTTTCTTTATTTGTCTTTCTGTTGCTTCATTGTTAGTGTATAAGAATGCAACTGATTTCTGTACATTGACTTTGTATCTTGCAACTTTGCTAAATTTGCAGACTTCTGGTGGAGTCTATCGGATTTTCCATATATAATATCATGTCATTCTGCAAAAAGTGAAAGCTTAACTTCATCTCTGCCAATTTTGATGCCTTTGATTTCCTTTTGTTGTCTGATTGCTGATGCTAGAACTTCCAACACTATGTTAAACAACAGCAGTGAGAGTGGACATCCCTGTCGTGTTCCTGATCTCAGGGAAAAAGCTCTCAGTTTTTCCCCATTGAGGATGATGTTAGCTGTGGGCTTTTCATAAATGGCTTTTATGATCTTTAAGTATGTTTCTTCTATCCCGACTTTCTCTAGGGTTTTCATTCAGAAAGGGTGCTGGATTTTGTCAAAGGCCTTTTCTGCATCAATTGACAGGATCATATGGTTCTTATCTTTTCTTTTATTAATGTGATGTATCACATTGATTGATTTGCGAATGTTGAACCAGCCCTGTATCCCAGGAATGAATCCCTCTTGATCATGGTGAATAATTCTTTTTATATGCTGTTGAATTTGATTTGCTAGTATCTTATTGAGAATTTTTGCATCCATATTCATCAGAGATATTGGCCTGTAGTTCTCTTTTTTTACTGGGTCTCTGTCTGGTTTAGGAATCTTGCCTTGTTTCTTAATATCAGGAAGTGCTTATTGAATCCTTATTATCTACTGGGCACTTTCCTTTGGCCATTCAGTTTAATCCCTACCAGTAATCAACCAGGTGGCTATTGTTATCTCCACTTCATGGGAGGAAGGCTTACAAAATATACTGCCTTGGGTCCAAGTCAAGTAAGTGACAGAGCCAGAACTTGAACCTGGGTGGTTGGGTGGCAGATGTCACCTCTTAACCCCACAGAACACTCCCTTTCCCTCATTTGGCTTGATTATAGATCGCTACTGAGATATCACTTGAGTAATTTTACCTTTCACTTTCCATCACAGTATAAGGTTCCTTGATGAGGGATGTGGGAGTCATAGCTCCTTCTCCCTGTTTGAGGTCCTTGAGTTTGGCCTTACATGAGTCTAGCCAAGGGCTGGGGGTGGGGGCTGGAGAGCAGCTTAGATGGCAAAAAAGTCCCTCAGATGGAGAGCAAAGGGCTGCATGATACAATGGACTGTGAATTTCGGTATTTATTCAGGCTTCTCTCCATGGAAGTTATTTCCATCAAAAGAGCTGTGTGAGAGCAGAGGCTCTGGAAGCCCTCACATGGAATCCTCTATTAGATGAATTTAACTGAATTTCAGATCTTTGGTTTAAGTCAGGGTCTTTGGCCATCTCCCTCTCACACAACTCCAAGAGGAGGCAAACATTACACAGCAACAGCTGCCTTGACCTTTCCAATTTTAGCTCGTGGTCATCACTAAATGGCACATGCTAATGTGCTGCCAGAGATTCTTGCTGTTGTTTTAGGTGCTTTTCTGCTCTCTGGGAGGATGCAGTGTGGTTTTGAGAAACACATGCTCACATCTGTCTGGAGATGATGATTGAAGTGATGTTTCCTCCCCCCACAGCCTCTTGAGTCATCAGGCATCAAGTCTTTCAGTTTGGAAGAAAAATCTCCATTCCAAGGCAAGAGAGGTTGGGGGTTTCATGTGCCTTGGTACACACATCACAAGCTAATTGCAAACAGAAACTTGCCAAATATTTCTCACCAGGAAATTAAATTTAGCTCCAGACCAGATATCTGATTCTGGTTCCCAATCTAGGAAGAGTTCTTGAATGCTTATTATGGTTAGGCTAAAAGTGAATGCCCCTCACTAAATAGAGTCCATTGATCTTATTAAGGGACACTCCTGCTGCTAAATCCTGCAGGTTCAGTGACTTGACCTAAGAAAGTTTATTTCTTACTCATGGGAGCCCAGTCAAGAGTAGGATTGTCCCATCAGGTGAAATCCAGGCTGATGAAAGTTCTGTCATTTTTGCTTTTGTTTTCTAAGCTGGCTAGTGACTGAGAATTGACATCGATCCAGCAGACAGAAGAGAGTTTGGAGGTTGATTTGAAAGGTACTTTATGGCCCAGGCCTATAAGTGGCACCTGCAGGCAGAAGTGACATTGACTGGCACTCAATCACATGACCGTTCTGAACTTCAAGGGAGGATGGAAATGGAGTCCAAATGCATGCCTAGGAAGAGAGAAATGAGCATGATGAACAGCTGGCCAGACTCTGTCACAAAGCCATGGTCAGAGCAGAATAAAGGAAGTGCTGAGGCAGAGTCTGTTTCCTATAACAGGGAGAGATGAAGGGCATTTCTTTACCCTCAAGGCCATTCTCTTTGTTCAAAGCCTGACGCACCCACCTGGCGATAGCCACATGGTGGGTCAGTCTCTTTTGGCTTCTCTAATTGGAACTTCCTTTCCTGTTTTACTGAGAAGCCTAGCGTCCCTCAGAAACCCGTAGATGGTGATCTGCTATAAGCTTGGCAAGGACTTGGAACACAGCCTTGCTTACATCAATCCATGAGTGCTCAGCTCCCATTTTGAACCTCTCAGAATTTTTCTTATTGCCCTAAAGATCACTGATGGGTGGGTGAGCAGGAGCTTCCTGCAGTTCGTGTTTTATTCCTCCTCCACTCGGCTGTGAGATGGAGTTGCTGCAGGGCAGGAGGTCATCTCTTCCCATGGTGACAGCCAAAGGCGCTGGCGCCACAGACGCATGCTGATATCTTATGAGGCGGGATCAGACACATGGAAACAGAAGTCGGAGAGCACTTGTTGAGAGCCAAGAGGGCTCATTAATTTCGTCTGTTATTTCAGAACTGGTCAGGTGTGTTTTTAAGAAGAGCTTCTATGACAGCATGTTCATTCAATTAACACTCACGCTTTTCTGGAAGCCACCTACAGGAGTCTTGACAACAGACAAGCCGGTCACTCTGTTCTCAGCAGCAGGATCCAATATGGTTTTGAATGTAATATTATTAAATAATATGGCTTATCATTTATGATGTCCTGGCATTCCTTCCCTGGCTCAACAAGAGCCTCACACAAGATACGTGCATATTTTTGTGTGGAATGGTGAGGAATTTGAGGAAAAATTGGTTAAGAGAATTTGGGTTTGTATTCAATATACTTTTTTAAAAAAATTATTACAAATTATTACAAATATTTATAATAGTTCACTTGTCAAAGTCCAACGTGTATTCTATAGCTTCATCTTCTTATTTAATTTGATTACAGCAATAAACATTCAGTATGAGACAAGTTGTCCAAAAGGGCTGTTGAATTATTTAATTACCTCAGGGACTAAGGAGGTGTAGTCAGGGCAAACTATTCCATAAGTGGGATGCATTTGAAAGATCAGCTCTTTCTGTCTCCAAGTGCAGTAATTTGAATGATGTGATCCAAACACCAGTTGCTTGTTGAACAAAACATTAAATGCTTAAATCTGTTTATAATACTTTAGGTTCCAGATGGTCATCTATCCAAAAGAAATGGCAAAGAAGTATCAAGCTGAAATGTGTTTTTTAAAGTATTTCCAGTTAAATGAATATCCGATGAAGTCAATATTCAGAATTTAGGATTGCTCTTATATTACTGTTTATGTAATATTGAAAGAATTCCTAACAAGCAAACTAGAAAATTAAGCAGAACTTCATTCAAGAGTTTCGATCATCTATTATGTTCAATTCTGGGGATGTAGGGCACATAAGATAGGGTCCTTGCTCTGAGTAATCTTGGAGTCCTTTCAGAAAAGACAAGACCACAATAAAGTTTTATTGGTGCCGTATGAGAAGTAGAAATGGAGTGCTATGGAAAGAAAGGAGTAATTAGTTCTGCCTGGAGGTAAGGAGACAAGGAAGAGAAATGTCAGGAAAAAGTAAACACAAGATGCACCGTTTCGGTGGATTTTTACAAGGAAGGTGCAGGAGCTCGTGAGACCATGAGCCAGCAAGGAGGCAGGGAGGAAGGGGCAAGGGAAAGAAAATGCGTGCTCTGTAGCTCAAGAACAAAGCTGATCTCTTCTTAGGCTAGTCATCAGCTAAACCACCAAGTTGCTAGTGATGGAAAGAAGTTTGTGAGAAGGGGCAAGACACTATTTCTAAATGCGGAGATTAGTCACAATTAGGCCTTGCTCATCTGACACTGTCAGAGAATGGAAATTTTCACTCAAGCGATTTCCCCAGTACCTGAAACTTTCTAATTTCACAGTCAAGGCTCTATTTTTAACTTTTTAAACCTGAAGAAACAACTCGACAACTCTAGTTTATCTTAGTAAATGTCAGCTATTGTGCTATGTTAAACTGTCCTCGGGGACGATTAAGGAATATAGAACTCTTTGCCTTGAAAATCAGAGGCTTTATTCGCTCTTAAATTTTGTCTTCTGTATTTCACCCCCTCCATTACTTTTCCTGTATCCGCGTCTTGCTGTAAATTTTTCTTGCTGCTGTCAATATGCCTGCCTCTCTAATAGCTTTTTCATCTCATTTGCTACCCTTACTCTGCTGGGGAGTGGGAAATAAGAAGCTTCGTTGTGCTTGAATTATGACCAAGAGAGAGTAAATGGTTTATAAACTGAGGTGCCCTCCCAGGAGGTTTGGGACTGGGGCTTTGTGATGTCTTATTTGTTCATTTGTTTATTCTCAGTTGTGTTCTATCTAGCAAGGCTGCTAAACAGGTGACCTCTAAAAAATTCGGTTGTTACTTTATTTGAGCTAGCATTTGAATGTGTTTGGGAAAATGCCAAATGCTGAAATTGCTTCACATTGGAGTTTATCTTGGAATACTCCTTAGAGATTTTAGAAGAGCAAACCATGAAGAACACAATTTTTCAAAATGTGGATGGGACCCTTGTACTCTATGTTTTATAAATTTCCCCACAGACAGAACATTCTGTCACAAATAAAGTAAGCAAAATGAAGCTATTCCTTTGTCTTCCACAGCAGAAATACACGGAGGGCTTTCCAGTGGATCATGTTTTCAACAGTATTCCTTGGAACATCGGTCAATGGTTAAACATTCACAATTATTACATGGTGAAATGACATTGCAAGAGGCGGTGCGGTGTATTTGGAGATTTAAAATATATAAACTGGGGGTACCTGGATGGCTCAGTTGGTTGAGCACCGACTCTAGCTTAGGTCAGGAACTCATGATTGGCGGGTTCGAGCCCCACATCGGGCTCTGGGCTGATAGCTCGGAGCCTGGAGTCTGCTTCAGATTCTGTGTCTTCCTCTCTCTCTGCCCCTCCCCCACTCACACTCTGTCTCTCTCTCTCTCTCCCTCTCTCTCAAACAGTAAAAAATTTAAAAACAGTAAAAAAATTTTAAAAAATATAGACTGATTTAGCTCACTTTGTGGAAGTAGTGTTTTTTTCCCTGTTTTTATGAGGAAGAAACTAAAAACTCAGAGACACTCGCATTACACAGTAGCATATTATCAGCCAAGGATTTAAATCTGTCTGTCTACCTCTAAGCCCATGCTCCTGGAAACTTGCATTTTATTCCAGTCCTCACAATAACTGATTCTAAATGTTGCCCGGTTGGTCTGGATTTTTTTTCCTATTTGTAAAACAAGAGAATTGAACCAGTCGATTTCTTTTCTTTTTCTTCTTTTCCTTTTTCTTTTCTTCTCTTATCTTTTATTTCCTTTTTTGTTTTGAGAGAGAGAGAGAGAAAGAGAGAGAGAGCGTGGAGTATGTGTGCACACACGTGAGCCATGGAGGGGCAGAGGGAGAGGGAGAGAGAATCTTAACCAGGCTCCATGCTCAGTGTGGAGTCCCACATGGGGCTCAGTTTCACTACCCTGGGTTCATGACCTGAGCTGAAATCCAGAGTTGGATGCTTAACCGACTGAGCCACCCAGGCTCCCTAAACCAGGTGATTTCCAAGATTTCTTAGAGCTGTAGTTAGAATCCTAGATTTTTTAGATTATTGTTACATGCCTGGAAGAGGATGATGAAGAGGTAGATTGGTTCAGCTGGAATGATGCCAAGAAGACCTCACAGCAGTGCATTGTATCACAAAACTGAACGTGTACGTTATTAGGCCTTGCTTTTATAGCTGGGATTCACTTTTCATGGTGCCGCTCTGTGTCCCAGACTCCCAGCCTTGTCTCTGATACATTCCTGACCCCAAAAGGATAATGTGTGGAAGATGGGTGAGCCTATGGCAGAGCACATGGAGCAGGGACCATGGAGATGTGGGATTCTCTGCAACGTTCAAATCTGCTTTCTGAGTAGATGCTTAAGGAGTGATGGGGGGATTTCTTGCCAGATGAAGAGCAAATCAACTTTATTAGATAATATTTCCCTTCTCTTTAGAAAAGAGGAAGTCATATATTTAAAGCCATCCCATCATTTTGAAGTCATGCAACTCATAGCATCGATGTCCCCTGAAAATGACTGCTTGCTGCATCTACTAGGTCGGCCACGTAAAGCTTTCGCTGCTGTGTGACACTAGGGGGCGCCATCCACACCGACGACAATGCCCAAGGCAGTCCTTGGCGTTGTGTAATACCACAGATATTATAACAATAACCACCATTTATTGGGCCGTGCATTCTGAGCCAGGCACACCAAACACTGTGCTTCCTTTTATCTTCACAACAACCTTATGAGGTAATATGGAAAGGTGTATTTTGCAGAGGAATTAATTGGAGCTCAGCAAGTGCCCGTGGTCAATCCACTAGTGTGCTGTAAAGGGTAGGATTCGAATCTAAGTCTTTCTGATTTTGCAGCCCATGCACTTTCCACTATATTCCACCCCCACTCCATGGCCAATGCAGGCTGGGATAAGGGAGGAGCATGTTCTTAGCATCCTGAGAGCATTACTTCAGTAATGACTCAACAGCTTATAACCATAATACTATCCTGGTTTCAAACCTTTAATGGCCCAAGATTACTTAAAAAGAAAGTGTAAAACCTGTATAATAGGACTGTGGCCCCTTCTCTCACCCTTCCTTCCTCCTCACCTGCCTCTTTTCCAAGGTACTCTGTGTCCCCAACAGCCACCTTTCAAGGTATTTCTGGCCACAGGGCACCCTTTTGCACATTGGGTCCCATTGGTCATTTCCATTGCATTAGTCTCAGACTAAAGGCCACGTTTTGGCATTTTGGGGGGGACCTTTTGCAGAAAGAACAAGATGGTTACCCTCAAAGTGATAAGGGGAGATTTTGCTGCAAATGGCAAACTCTACTCAAACATGCTTTCTGGTTGTGGATATGGGTCAGTGTGGGATAAATGCAGGATGCCAGTGAAATCCCAAGGGTCAGCCCCGCCCATAAGCCCTTCATAGGCCAAGGAAGAGACCTGTACATGTGGTCATCCATAAGTATGCTTCATTTTTGTAAAGCAAGGCTATAATGTATATGCCTCTGTATGTATTAGAAATATGATTGTACATTGAGGAGGGGCTGCTTTATGTTATAATGCAAAAGTACATAATATACAAGCAGCAGGGATAAGGAAAAGATGTAAAGGAGACTGGGACTGAGGGGAGGCCCTGCCTTCAGAGCTGAGGCTGGCTGGGCAGGGCTTTCCATTTGTCCCATGCTGTCATCCCTCGCACTGTCACATGTGTTCTCTCCCCAATCCCATCGGAACTGCTGTTGTCTATTATTAGGAACATTTCGTCCTAAAAGGAGGTGAGACGGATTGGCCCTAGCTCATAGCTCACTGCTTTATAAGCTTTACTGGTCTCTCCTCTCCCTCCTGGGAACTCCTCAAGGGCAGGGGTGAGGTTTTCTTCATCGTGTTGCATCGATATGACACGCACATATTTACCTGTGGTCTCACTGCACACAACTAGACTCCCAGGTGCTTCTGCAAAGGTGGAGAGAAGATGGCAATGACAAGAGGAGAAAGCCCTGTGATGACTCCCAGTGGAACAAGGCAGACATCTCGGTCAGGTGACCGCTCTCTTATCACAGCATCGCCTGCAGAGCACTAGCCAGCAGACCCCTGAGCGGGAGTAAGAGCCACAGTTCCCATAAATGATTGGAATAGAGAGACAGGCTCTGATCTGTGGTCTGGTGTCCCTTGTCCAAACTCATTTGAGCAGAGCCAGCCCTCCTTCACCCCAGCCATGGAAACACAGTCTCCTTGTCCCAGGCCCACTGGCTCTGGCCTCAGTTTTCGATCGTAGGCCAAGACAATTTTTAGATGACTGTGATGTTCCCATAAATCCAAGATATAGTGTTTAACAGGCCATCTCTTTAGCCAAGAAAAATTTTAAAGCAGGCTATATGTGTGACTGGTATATTCCAAGAATAATAGCAGCAATCTCCTGGGTCCCGGTGTCAGAGAGCTAGCTAATAATTCATAGCCTCCAAGCCTCTCCAGTCAACACAGGCAGGATCCTCACCTCTGTAGAATGTCTAGTCCAAGTAGTTTTTCTTCTTAAAAATTTTTTTTAATGTTTACTTATTTTTGAGAGAGAGAGAGAGAGAGAGACAGAGACAGAGAGAGAGTGTGAGCAGGGTAGGGGCAGAGCAAGGGGGAGACACAGAATCCAAAGCAGGCTCCAGGCCCTGAGCTGTCAGCACAGAGCCCGACGTAGGGCTCGAACCCATGAGCTGTGAGATCATGACCTGAGCTGAAGTCAGACACTTAACTGACTGAACCACCCAGGTGCCCCCTAGCCTAAGTAGGTTTGTTTGTTTGTTTGTTTTTTTTTTAACATTTATTCATTTTTGAGAGACAGAGACAGAGCATGAGCGGGGAAGGGGCAGAGAGAGGGAGACACAGAATCCGAAGCAGACTCCAGGCTCTGAGCTGTCAGCACAGAGCCCAACGCGGGGCTCGAACTCACGAACTGAGAGATCATGACCTGAGCTGAAGTTGGACGCTCAACCGACTGAGTCACCCAGGCACCCCCAAGTTGTTTTTATGATTCCCAGAACACCAGACCTAGAAGAATCTTAAGAGATTACCTAAGTCTGAGCCAATAAAGAAACTAAGGGGCCAGAGATGTCAAGGCCTGCCCATGGTTACATTGTTACCTATGAATGCTTGAACAGGTGTGTTTAAAGCCTGCTCACCACCCAGAGCTATATGAGCTTCTATTTGTGACTTCTGATTCTCAGCATCCCATCAGAAGAACATGACCAGAAACATCTCTGTCCTCAGTGGTCTTGTCACTTTTTCTCCACACTGAGATTACATAGTATTTAAAGATTCTGAACAGTATATGGTAGTCATTCCTGAGACAGAGAAAGACAGCAAAGCAGACATTAACTGCCCCTGTCAGCTGCTCAGGGGCATTTCTTATAGTATTGTACATTTGCAAGATTTGCATTGACAGCCAAAGGGGCTTAAAGTTCTCTTATAAACATAGTTTTTATTTGGGGCACCGGGCTGCCCAGTCAGTAGCGTGTGCAACTCTTGATCTCAGGATTGTGAGTTTGAGCCCCGTGTTGGGTGTAGAGATTACTTAAAAAAAAAATCTTAAAAAAAAAAAAAAAATATATATATATATATATATATATATATATATATATATATATATATATTTACTCCCCACCTTCAAACTGGGACCTTTTATGACAGTGATCAGCTTTTAGAACTTAATGAAAAGAGATGTTGGTTTCAGACAAATCTTGGCTTTCTCATCCCTCTGTCCTCTCCTGGGCTTGGCTCCATATTCAGAGGGCAGAAAAAGAGAGTGATGTGTTGAACAGGGCTCATGTCTCATTTTCGATGACTTCTTTCACTTCACCTCTGCTTCTTCCTTGTTGGGTATTCCCACTGGGGAGCCACTTCCACGGCTCTCAAAGTCAGATGCAACCACGGGCTAGTGTAAGTGGTGGAACAGTAGGTACAACTTTACTTGGGCACGCCTGTTTCTCCCCGACTCCATCCCGCTGCTTGTGTCCTCTTCTAACTTTTCCTGGCCCCCTCTCTCTAAGCTCTTATTTCTCCCCTGAGATTCAGCTTTGGCTGCGAGCTTGAAAATGGAAAGATTGACAAGAGTAGCTTTTGGAATTTTAAAATTCAAGCAGGCGAACTCTTAATATCTATGAAATGTTGACTGAGCACAAAATACCATGCTGGTTATGATGGAGGTTAAAACTTATACCAGATAGAGTCTGTCTGTCTCTTCAAAGAGCTTATAGCTTGGATGGGGAGTTAGATGTGCACTTGCAGGAGGAGGTATCTAGTACTCGGGGACAATGTGTTATGAGTCCGTGTCTCCCAAAGGAGGTACCAGTACCACTGGCAGACAAGGAGGTGACACGGATGGGGCATTAACTTGGATTCATATTGTAAAGGTGGTGTATTCCTGTGTCAATTTCCTGTCAATTCTTCTGATTACCTTTAAAACATTAACAGGAGAAAGGAGAAAAAAAGTCTCAGATTTGTGCTAAACACCTAATAATACCTTTTAATTTCTGATATAAAAAGCAAAAAGAGGTAGGACTCGGGTCAGAAACTTTGGACACCAACAGTGCCTGGCAGTTTAATAATATTCTTCATTTTTATTACACTTATTTTCTACAGGCTACGCTCTCTTTTATTTCAAGTGCTAAAGGTTTTCTATGTGTAATGCAAGTAATACAAGGTTTCCTTACCAAATTTCTTAGCTTGGGCTGCTATAGGAAATTACTACAGACTGTGTGGTTTCAGCAACAAACGTTTATTTCTCACAGTTCTAGTGGTTGGGAACTCCAAGCCCAGGGTGACAGCATGGTTGGATTTGGGCCAGAACCCTCTTCCTGGTTTATAGACAGCCGTCTTTTGCTGTGTCCTCACACGGTGGAAAGAGAGCTAGCTAGCTCGCTGGCCTCTTCTTAGGAAGGAACTAATCCCCTTCATGAGGGCTCTACCCTCATGATCTAGTTATCTCCCAAAGGTCTCACTTCCCAATGCCATCATAGATTAGATCTCAACATGTGAATTTGGGGGAGGGATACAAACATGCAGCTCATAACACTAAATATATTCATTTAGGTTAAAAAAAAAAAAGCAGGTGAATTCCAAATAGTAAATAAATAATGGTAAACGTGGTCCAAAAATAGGACAGAAATCATCAGGTTTGTACAAATGTTTGGAAACAGTTTAGAGGTGTCAAGTGAGTGCTTTAGAAGTGAATTGCAAGAGGAATTTCAAGAGGTAATCATATACCAGGGTCTAGGGGGTGGGGCAAGAATTCCTAGAGGAGGTGAGCTCTCACAGGACATGGGGTGGGGGAGCTCATGCGAGCAAAGCCATGGTGATGGGTGGGGTGGGAGTAGGAAGCCTGTTGGATTGGATGAACCCTTTATGCCCAGGAGCGGTCGCTGGAGGAGAGAAGCAGCTGGGATCACAAAGCGAAAAGACCCTTATGTGAGGGACTTTGTGTTTTCTCTTTTTGACTTTTTCCGTTGAGATCATTACTGAGTCACATGCAGTTGTAAGGAACAATACGGAGAAATTCCTTCACCCAGTTACTCCCAGTGATGATACCTTACATAACTATAGTTCACTATTACAATTAGGAAATTGATGGTGATGCAAGCCACTGACCTTATTCAGATTTCACTAGTTTTGCATGCACTCATTTGTGTGTGTGTGTGTGTGTGTGTGTGTGAGCTCCAGGCCATTTTATCACACAGGTAGAGTGATGTGGCCACCACCATAGTCAAGACACAACAATTCCAGCACAAGAATCCCTCATCTACCCTTTTATAGACTGAGCCACCTCCCTCTCTTTCCAATTCTCTAACCCCTGGAAACCACTAATTGGTTATCCATGTGTGTCATTCTATCAGTTAAAGAATGTGATCTAGATGGAATCATGCAGTATGATGATTTTTTTTTTCTCTTAAGGACCTTATTGAAACATTGGCAAGATAAGACATATATTGAACAATTAGAAAACAAGGTAAGTAATGATTTTCCCCAGGAAAATTGGGAAGCTGGGAAGGAGTGTTTGTGATATGGTGGGGGAAAGGGAGAGAAAATGAGTCCTATTTGATATGTGTAATTTGGCTTTTTTCCACTCAGCAAATTCCCTTGAGATCCATTCAAGTCGTTGCGTATATCAGTAGTTCATTCCTTTTTATTGCTGAATACTATTCCATAGTGTGGATACGCCACAGTTTAACCATTCACCTGTTATAGGAAATTGGGGTTGTTTCCAGTTTTTGGCTATTTTGAATAAACCTGTTATGGACATCTGTGTATAGTTTCTCTGTGTCAGCATAGATTTCATTTCTCTGGGGGAAATAACCCAAGAGTACAACTACTGTGTCCTATGGTAGGTTTGGTATGTGTAGTTTTATAAGAAATTGCCATACTCTTTTCCGATGTACATCTCCCCCAACAATGTGTGAGTGATTCAGTTTCTCTGAATCTTTGCCAGCATGTGGTGTTATTGGTATTTTTATTTAGCTAGTCTGGTGTGTGTAGTAATATCTCATGGGCTTAATCTGCATTTCCCTAATAGCTAATGATGTGGAACTTATTTTCACGTGCTTATTTTCCATCCGTATATTTTCTTCAGTGAAACATCTGTTAATGTCTTTTGTCCACCAGCTGATTGGAGTGTTTATGTTTTTATTGTTGAGTTTTGAGACTTCTTTGTATGTTCTGGATATAAGCCCTTTGTTGGACATGGTTTGCAAATACTTCCTCCCAGTCCCAGTTGTTTTCATATCCTCTTTACAGGGTCTTTCATGGAGAAAAAGTTTTGAATGTTGATGGCATCTACTTTACTAATTTTTTCTTTTATGGGCTGTGTTTTTGGTGTCAGCTCTAAGAATTCTTCACTTATCCCTAGGTCTTGAAGATTTTCTCCTCTGTTTTTTTCCTAGAAGTTTTATGGTTTATATCTATGTCTGTGACACAGTTTGATTTATTTTGTTGTATAAATATGAAGTTGAAGTCAGGGCTCATTTGTTTTTGTTTGTTTTTGCTTATGGGTGTCCAACTGCTCCAGTACCATTTGTTGAAAAGCTTATCCTTTTTCTATCGAATCACTCGTACATCTCTGTCAAAAATCACTGGTCCTATTTGTGTAGGCCTTTTGCTTTTTACAACCATCCTATTGATATTTCCTATCACTTGATAGCAACATCTTAAAAAGAAAAAGACTGATGGACCTTCTACCCAAATGAATCATGTCTCTAGTATAATAAATTATTTGATTATGAAGTACTTAGAAAGGTCTCATTACACACTCATGAATCATCCCCAAGGCCTTATGATCCTTATGAGAACAGAACATTTGGCCTATATCCCACCCAAATATTTCCTTTTACCTAAATAGAAAGACATGGGAAAGAGTGCCCGTATTTTTTCCCCAGGGGCCAATACATAGTTGCTGAAGCTTGACTTTGGGAACTTAACGGGGACAAGAAAAGGGATTGGACTTTCTCAGGGTTTTGTTTTGTTTTGTTTTGTTTTGTTTTCTAAGGTTTCAACAGAGACATGTATCTAGGAGCTCTGCTGGGGACTCCAGAGTCTGCTCACATACAAAAAATAGTAAGGGGCAGCTAAGGAAAACGAGCTGATCCCTTTTAGGGACACACCAAAGCCAGATAACCCAAGTAATCATAGCAAGATACAGCCAGTCTCAGAGCTAAGTACTGTGAAATTAGCTTTGCGTTCTTGGGTTTTGGAAACATGCATCTGTATAAACCTGCCTGTGCAGACATCCCCAGCCCCAAGCTGGGTCTGCCCAAATCCAGTGAATCGGCTCTGAAATGTAGACGGCACATAGCGGTGACCAAGCCTCCACCTCAGGCAGCCTGCTGGCCGGTGAGGCCTAGTGGAGCAGCGGAACGGAAATATTTGGAGAAGTTTTTACGTGTCCATGGAATTTCATTGCAGGAAACCACCAGAGCAGAGACGGGCATGGCTTACAGGTACTGGCCGGTTGCAATGTTATTCAACCAGGGCACTGCACGGAAGTCAAGGGTTCTTGTTGTTAAAGAAATAAGGACTGAAATAACAAAGCAAACACTGTGTGGAAAAAGGAAAAGAAAGATGAATGCAGGGAGCCCTCTTCTTGGTCTGCCTTAGTTTCTTGCGCTCTATATTGTCTACTTTCTCTTTGCTTAAAGGGTTACATAGAGGATAGTCAGGCTCTCTGTGGAGGATCCTAACCGTGTGTTGCCTGTAGAAATAATATCTTTGGCTTTGAGGAGGTAGGTGACGTAGCAGGTCTTAATGAAGAATGGGGGCTCTATTCTTCTTAAGGGAATTTATAAATTAAGAGTAGGATTTTTTTAATAGGCTGCCTGGATGTTAAGGCCGTTATTTTCTTCTAAGTCTGAATCATGTGGTCTGTGCTAATGGTTAATAAAGTAGCTCACGAACAAGTTCTTCTTGAAACGACGGCACTTTTTATCATTGCAGCCTGAGATAAATTACTGGCTGTTCTCTAAACTTCCAACACCATCATTTATTCTGTGAAAGATTAACAAAAGGGAGAAGTTTTCCCCTGGTGTGGGGTTGGGTGTGTAATCTTCATAAATTGTTCTGAGATGGGAAGTTATCATTCTTTGTCAGAGCAATTATTGTCCAAACCTCGCTAAGACATGTCTGTGCTTAGCTGAATCACCCAGGGGCACCGGCACTAATGCTTGCCTGACAAATGCCTAGAGTTTTAAATATCCAAGAAACTGAGCAAAAGCCATTCAGAAGGACAAGGGTGTTGAAAACGGAAAAAAGGATTTAACACTCGTGAAGAACGGCTGTCCCAGCTCAAGTCAAAGCTTTTCCTTCTCCAGAGTAAGATTGTTTTTGCATGGACATGATGTCTCCAATGATTTCACTTTTCCATAATCTAAAGGTCTATTTTAGGGTAGTAGATACTGCCCTAGTTTTATCATCTAATTTGGCTAATAAAGCAATTTGCAACGAAATGACTTCTTTCTGTGGAGAGCAATGTGTTTCACACAGACTCTTTATGCAATAAAGGGCTCATGCAGAAGAGGAACTCTTCTAGGTTTACGGAGATTATAAACATACCACAGCCCACCCCAACATGCTTTGGAAATGGAGCCTATGAAGAATCTATCCACCTTTCCAAGAGAACTCATGGCTCCATACACCGGGATGGAGGAGATGCTGATGTTCCTCAATCACCTTTCCTGAATCTGGCTTCCACAAGAAGGAGCTGTCTTCTCTCTCCATCTCCTCCCATTCTCTTCTCTACGCTTTCCTTGACCCTCAGTGGTGGCAGGATGGTGATGTCTGAATGTAGATCAGTTGAGGATGAACTGTTTCATTAAAAAAAAAATCTCTCTCTGCATCTCTGTCACAGGATGGGTGGTTTTACCACGAACTCTTGAATTTTTTTTTGTTAATGTTTATTTTTGAGAGAGAGAGAGAGCGAGCAGGGGAGAAAAAGAAAGAGAGGGAGACACAGAATCTGAAGCAGGCTCCAGGCTCTGAGCTGTCAGCACAGAGCCCTACGCGGAGCTTGAACTCATGAGCTGTGAGATCATGACCTGAGCCGAAGTCAGCCACCAAACTTACTGAGCCACCCAGGCGTCCCAGCCATGAACTCTTTATAAACCTTCAGAGGACATGCGTCTTTCTCTCGGGAGTCCTGGTTTGAATGTCAGTTAGACCTCTTGTGGTGTGTGCCAATGTTCAGACGAAGATAGGTTCTGAATATGTTTTTAAATGGTTCTGAAGCAGAGGAATGATCCCTCCTCAAGTAGGTAAAAGCAAGGGTGTCCTTGTTGAAGCTGGGGGCCTGGAGCCCACCTGCTTGAGGGGAGCAGCCATCCCCCAGTCTGGCCCTGGAGGCCCCCCTGTCAATCCCATACTCCCATGATTTGAGAATACGGTTCCAAGGTGACTCTTCATAAGGCTTGGGGAACAAGGCTCTGTGACCTTGAGGGTGCTTGGTCCTGTCACAGAGATGGGCTCTTGGGCAAGGTTCTGTTTCACTCGGCAACACTAGTAACAAGTGGGACCTAGAAGAGTGCAGCTCCGGGATCAGAATTTGAGGAGACACAAGTTCAGTTAAATGGATACATGGCCCCAGGGAAGAGCCAAAGCTCTGTATTATGATGGGTTGCTGTGCTTTACCACCCCTTCCTCCATTATTCCTCCCGTCCCCCTCCCTCCAACCTGAAGCACGTCTCCTTTCTCTAGATTCCCATAGTAATTTGTCTATTCTTTCAAGACCCTTATTAATCACCCTTATTTAAAACATCCTCCTCTGAACATTAGGGAGGGATTTTTAGGGAAGAGAACCCAGCTTCTCTCTGTTCTAACACCAACTTGGCTTTTGGCCGTGACTTCTTTTTTGCTTTTTAAGTGTTTTACTCTAATTCCAGTATAGTTGACACACAATGAATGTTATATTAGTTTCAGGTGTACAATATAGTGATTCAGCAGTTCTGTACATGACTCGGTGCTCATCATGATATGTGTACTTTTAATCCCCTTCACCTATCTCACCCACCCACCCACCTTCCCCCATAACCATCAGTTTGTTTTCTACAGTTGAGTCTGTTTCTTGGTTTTTTCCCCCTTTGTTCATTTGTTTTGTTTCTTAAATCCTATATATGAGTGAAATCATATTGGCTGTGACTTCTCATAAACCTAGTATTAAGTGAGAAGGTGAATTTCGTATTCTTATTTCCTTATCCTGATTTCCAACTGCCCTCCAACCATGGCTTTGTCAAACAAAATACCTTGTTTCATCTTGCCTTTTCTATTTTCTTCTTTCTGAAGGATATTATTTCATGTGTACTGGAAAGAGAATGGGCTTTAGAGTTAACCAGAAGAGAGTTCAAATCCTAGCTCTTCTGCTTTACAAACTGTGTGACATTAATCTGGCTGTGACATGTAAGTGCCTGACACACAGCAGGTGCTCATTGATAGAAGTTCCTCTCCTGCTTATTTTGTAGACTCTGTCATTCATTCTAGGGGACGGGATGAAAACCCCTATGGCTGAAATGTACACAGGGGTAAGACAGAATACTTTATAAGAATATAAGAATATCACATGATAAGATAGAACATCTCTCAGAAAGAAAAGAAGGAATAAAAAGAAATCTGCAGTAATTCACAATCTGTGTAGGTTTTCATGCTGAGCTTTAGAATTCTGAGAGGTCTGAAGGAGCCGGTGAGCTGTTTTCTCTTCCTAATTTGGTCAGATGCCACTGCAGCCTTCAGCCCAATACCAGCTGCTTGGGTCCCTCGATCATCTGTGAGAGAGCATTCTGTTGTGTTTCCATGGAGACTTGTTTTATTTCTAACTGAGGGTGACCAGGAGAGGAAAAAAATCAGTAAATATGCAAACACATGTATCAACTGAAAAGAAACTGGAGGGAATTGTTTGAACGTGGTGTAAAAAGTGCCAAGTTGCTGTGTAGATCCTTCTGTTGGCTTAGAATTTTCTGCAAAAATAGAAGGTTTTTGTGGATTCATTTTATTAGTGTCTATAAAATAGTTACCCAAGAGAGTCCTTTGGTCATTTCTAAGAGGCACAAAGTCAATTGTCTCTATTACACAGCATTGAAATCTGAGCCAGATAATAAACCTGAGCTTAGGTCGAGGTTAAAGTACACTGAGAGATAGTTTTATGGACAAAACACAAAAAATATCTAGACTGAGTAAGGATGCAGCAAACACCGAGCTTTGAAGCAATTTTATAATTAGCCGGGAGGAACTTACACAGATGTAAAATGAAAGTCTAATTCAGGGATCAGCAATTTTTTTTCTGTAAAAGTCCAGGTAGTAAATATTTTAGGCCAGGGGCCACATCCACCTTTGTCATAGCTACTGAACTCTGCTGTGGGAGGGTGAAACCAATCATTGACAGTAAGTGAACGAGTGGGTGTGGCTGTGTTCCAATAAAACTTTATGGGCACTGAATTATGACACTGAGTTTTACATAATTTCTGCACATCATAAACCATCTTCCTTTTTTCTCCCAAACATTGAAAAAATGTACAGGGCAATCTTAACTTGAGGACCATACAAAAACAACTGGATTTGGCCAATAGGCCACAGTTTGCTGGCCTCTGGTCTAGAAAACAAAGCTTTCAGTTGCATGAAGTTATTTATTTATTTATCTATCTATCTATTTATGTATTTATTTATTTGTATTTATTTTTAAACTTCTTTGTTTCCAGAGGTATTTAAGGTACCCAAATGCATATAATTCAGAAAGATAAAAATAACAAAGAGGAAGAAATGAGTTCGAGAAAGATTAAGAGCAGCCAGGGAAGACATGTTGCCCGGGGTGAGTTGAGCAAGCCATGTGCTTGGACCAGATTTCGCTCTGTGCTTCCCAGCAGCACCAAATTGTAGATAGTGAAATGGAGCTCTTTACAACAGTCATGGAGTCCTTGAGGTAGGTAAGGATAGGCAACTTGAGCAGTGTTGGCACATCTTTTTTTTAATCTGGATACCAGAGCAAAATTTCTCTCATGGTTCTTCTTTATGTAATTAGTAACATCCTCAAAAATATCCTTACAGTGGGGCGCCTGGGTGGTGCAGTCGGTTAAGCATCTGACTTCAGCCAGGTCACGATCTCGCGGTCCATGAGTTCGAGCCCCGTATCAGGCTCTGGGCTGATGGTTCAGAGCCTGGAACCTGTTTCCGATTCTGTGTCTCCCTCTCTCTCTGCCCCTCCCCCGTTCATGCTCTGTCTCTCTCTGTCCCAAAAATAAATGTCGAAAAAAAATTAAAAAAAAAATCCTTACAGTAAACACAGCAGTGAGGTTCCTAGGGCTCTTTACTGTGGAGCCCCTAACATTAACAGTGGCATTGCCGCAAAAAATAATTCAGCGAAAGCAAGCAGGTGGCTAGCGAAGAAATGACATTGGCTTAATAGAAACATCAGTTTGAGATTATTTACACTTTAAAAATTCCCTATTAATGATGATTCCCTATTAATGATTCTTTTACAGTAACAGGGCTTGTCCAGATTCATGCATTGAACTAATTGTTTCTCAAATAAAAAAAAAAAGTTATGCTATTTGCAAACCAAAGAGAACACTTCTCATATTCTGGAGCTGATGGTGAAGAAGGAGCAGAAGAAAAGGAGAGGCAGGGGGATGTCTTAAGATTACTGACAGATCTTGGAGATGATCTCCAATTTCTGGTCTTACAGCTGAAGAGAAGCAAGGCTGCAATGTTGGGTGACTAGCCTGAGGTTGCATTTGCAGCCAGCAGCAAAGCTGGGACGAGAACCCCTGTACCTCGGGACCCAGTCCAGTGCTTTCTCTACACTCTCCATATTTACTCCCAGCCCCCTAGTTCCCATCCCAGGCCATGCCCATCCATGCACGCACGTGTGCACACGCCCGTGTGCCCACACTGCTTCCTGGGCATGCTGCAGTCCCGGTCACATTCACCATCCTGCTCTGGTCTACTTTTCTGGTCACCTGTCTTTTTTGCTCTGCTCTGCAACCTGCTTCGGTCCTATTGCTCTGCACACGGATCTTCCACCCCTGCCCTGGACCACTGGGTCTCCACTCATCATAACTTGCTGCAACTAGAATATTCTTATACATCCTCCTTGCCTAGGCAAATCCAACTCACAGTCTTCTCTCTTACAGGATGACCTGTCTTTGCTCCACATAGATTTGGATTGTTAGTTATTTGTGTGTGTGTGTGTGTGTGTGTGTGTGCACGTGTGTATCTGTGTGTGTGTCTTATTCTCAAAATTATGTTGCTGTTACCTTGAGGACCAAGGACCAGAGCTTATAATATTTTGCAATCCTCCCTTTGACAGTGCTCAGTACATGTGTATTGCTTGACTGGGGTGCATCTATTTAGAAGTTGGGGAGCAGAAAGAAAGACATTAAAGAGCAAGAAGTAGGGACTTCTCCTTCCCCCACTAATAGTGCTCTAACTTCATATTTGCTCCTGTGTCTTAGACGCAGTATGTTACCTAACCTTGCTGATCCTCAGTTTCCTCATCTGTAAAATGGACCCAGTTGAAGTTACCTTACAACACTGTTGTAAGACTATAATGAAGTCACACATGGCTTAGGTCACCCCCTGCCGGATTGGGAGACTGAGCTCTCTTGCTCCAACCTCCTTCTCAGCCAATCTTGGGAACCCAGGATGTAGTCAGTTTCCAGAGGGTTGAAAGGAAATGTGTATAACAATGTATCTAACAAAGAGAGGGGGGGGGGAAATAACACCTACAAATTGAGTTTTGCAAAACACTGGGCATACCACCCTCCTTTCCTCACTTGCTTTTATAATTTTTTCTTCTATTGGAAGCTGTCCTTAGGATCTATTGAGAAAATGTGGGGTTTTTTCCTTTCACCTCACGCATAGCCCAAAACAGCTTCATGAAGCATTGTAATAAATTACTCTCCAAATGGTGTATATGAAGATAAAGATAATCTTTTATCAATCTGTGTATTTCCAGTGCCTAGCATTGTGGCCAGAACAGAAATATTTGAAACAGAATATAATTAAAAGCCCAAAACTGACACCAGCTCACAATACCTCTCCCATCAGCTTGCCACAGTATCTGAGATGTTCTCCAACTAGAGGCATCAGTGCTGTTAAAATAGAAGTATTAATCCAAGCTAAGAGGCAGCTGACCGAGGCAAAGACAAGATATTGGCCAGACCTGACCTGAAAACAGAGAAGGCAGAAAGAAAGTTTCTAGACCAGATCAAGAGGAAAGCTTGTGTGTCAGGGCACAGGTACGGAGCTACAAGTTGACGTACGGGGACATAGGAGGGAAGGAACTGAGGAAGAGGATAGGAAAGCTAGAGAGAAACCTCACTCACTCGACTGCTTTCTCAAAGAGGTGGGGCAAAGTGACTAAGAGCATTCGTTAACTGATAGTTTTCACTGGTCTCTCAATGGAGATTCTAAGGACAAGTAGAATTATTTTCACTCTGAAAACCTTTTCCTGGGTTGTGTCCTAGGGATAAGATGATGTCCCAGCTTCGGGATTTGAAGTCCACCTTCCTTCTTCCCTCTTTCTCTGATCTCTGGCTTCCTTACCCATAAAATGAAAACAAACACTCCTTCACGGGATAATAATATTCATGCAAAGGCACAAATAGTGGGCACTCAGGAAAGACTGTCCCCATCTTGCTCTTCCTCCTTTTCATCATTTCCATAGTACAGCGTAGAAACTGAAAATTATTTCTATTCCCAAATCGAACTCACTGTCTTCTTTCCAGCCCCCCACTTCTAACCCCCAAACAAAATCCCTTTGCAATGCATTCCCGTGACCTACTTTTTTCACAAAATGCTTGGCGCACTCAGACCTACTTGAAAAGGAGCTATGGCCATGACCGTGAAAATTAAAAGGCTAAAAAATTAAAAAAAAAAAAAAATAAATAAATAAAAACTAATACATGCTCCCTGTGCAGGGGGTTATATTTTCTACATTAAAAAAAAAACCTACATGGTTTATTTTAGACTGGCCTAATTTTGGTCAGTCGCGAGGCCTGTGCTAATTTGCTCTGAGCCCTCTGTGGCTCTCCTGGCCTCAACATTTCTGGAGGAACTTCAGTGACAGGGAGATGGTTCAGACCCAGAACGTGTGTGATGACCTGAAATCTGAATAGGCTGCTGGTGAAGGGGCTCAAAGGCTTAGTGAAAGGGGCCTATTCAGAATGGAGCAGAATGTTTATTTCCTTTTGAATGTAACACAAGTTCTAAAATAAGTAGGTTTTAAAAGTGTCAGTTTAGATAGAACATGCTTTAAAATTTAAGCAAAAGTGAGAGATGCGTGCCACTTGGAGTTGAAATATTATTTCTGTTCTGTTTTGAAATTTCCACTTGTGTTTTTCCAAGGGAAAAGTTGCTTTGTTTATGTAACTGAATAAAAACATTTGAAATTCACGGCTCCAGAACAAGAGTGGGTTATATGAACCCACGTTTTCTCATATAGAAATTCTTGATGGCGGTTTAAAAAAAAAAAAGAAATAGCACTGAGACCTGGTTTTTCTGACCAAGGAGCTACTGTAGGTCCAATATGTACTCACTCAAGGTGGGGGGAGGGGACGGGGGGAAGACTTCTGAATTGCCCTGCAGTTTCTGAGAATGCCACTAGGATGCGCTATTTCATAAAGAAAATTAAGCCCCCGGGTTCCTTAACCACAGCTGGCAGAAATCTTTACACTTTCCCCAGATAATCCTAGACCAGAATTTAAATTCTAATCTGTATATTTTCCTTGATTCTGGAAATTAAGAAGTATCTTTTTTGGTACCACGTGGCAAATGTCCTATAGCGAGAAAAAAATAAATTATGGCCAGCATATTCTCAGGATTCTGAGAAGCCTGATCCATAGCAAGCCTATGTTATTATAACCTATATAAGTTAGATATTTGATAGAGCAAATTTCTGTGTCTGGGAGTTTCCAACACGGGGGATTCTGAAGCCCACCACAAACCTCTGGGGCATGGCTGGTGGAGAAAAGAAAGGCATACGCCTCACCTCCTTGGCCTTGCTTTAGAGAATGTTCTATTGATGTCTTTTGCCCCATCTTGGTTGCAGGCACCTTGTTGCACAGTTGAGATGGAGCAGGTGTAGGGAATCTGGAAGGAGAGGGTCATCAGCGTTGTCAGAGAGAAGGCTAGCAGCTTAGATTCCACGGTAGTTCGTAGAACATTACCCCTCAGGTCTGGCTCAGCACCAAATTAAGAGGTGGAGGAATAATGGTGCCCTTCCTCCTCTGTATTCATGGTTCATTTTCATTTACACGGGACACCTCTCCACACCTATTGCTTTAGCTTCTTTTCTAGTGATTCCTCTGCCTGTCCCTAGCTAATTATGAACTGATACTCCCTAAGATTTCAGTTATATATCTTGTGATGTATGCCAATGTTCAGATGAAGATATGTTCTAAGTCTTTGTGTTTCAAACAATTATGAAGCAAAAGGACATTTTGTTTTCAAAAGGAGAAAACAAAGCGGGCCCAGTTAATGTGGAGAAATTGGGGTGGTCTGCAAATATGTCACATCCAAAGAAATGAACCTCTAATCATGACAGTCCAGGTAGTAGAGGAGCTATTTTTAGACAACCTACCTAGTTCTTAAAACCAGATTATAAAAAAAAATTATTTTGAAAATAATTTCAGTCTCACAGGAACTTATAAGAATACAAAGAATTTTTAGGCACTTGATTTTTTAACATATTGTGAAGATTTTGCCCCAATTGCGTTAACCTTTGCACATTTTCTTACGTGCTTGCTCCCTGCACCCCTCCCGCCAACCTCCCAATTTGTTTTTCCAAGAGAGTAAGTCTGAGAGTAAATTACGTATGTTATGGCCCTTTAACCCTTACATACACCCCTACACGATTTCCAACTTCAGTTACATTTCCATGGTATGCTACTTTTATATGATGTATACCATCTGTATTCCAATTTCGTCAGCTGACACAGTAATGCCCTTTCAAGCAATTTTTTTTTTTTCTCCACTAGTACTAGATCCGGTTTAGGATCACAGTTTAGTTGTCATGTCTTTTTAGTTTCCGTCAATCTGGAGCAGTTCAGGCTGGAATTAAATTTAGCTCAGGGAGGAGGTCGGTGGGAAAAGGGCCGTGACTCTTTGCAATTTCTGCTTGGGGTTGGGAGGTGGTGCTGTCGTGCCGCCTAATTGCTGTGCTTGTCCTACAGTCTGCTGGTTACTGCTCCCAGTTCCGCGTCCAAGCCCATGTCTTCCGCAGCTACCCAACAAGGGCCACAACGTTTTCATCTTGGACTTTAGGTCCAAGGCTGAGGCGGATTTCAAAGACGTACGGACCTAATTGGCCCACATAAATTCAGTCATCTGTGTTCTTCTGCTCAACATATCCGCTGAGGGGAGTGTGCTGGCGGTGGGGCTGTTGAGTTACCAGGAACTGGAGTCAGGCCCTGTGAGCACAGACACGCAGAGCGAAGAGGGCTGGGAGGGTCAAGCAGGTGCTCTCCAGCTCCAAAGGCAAGTACCAAGGAAACGGGCCCAGAGACACCTCCAAAAGGCTGGAGCAGCAGCAAAGGGAGGGGCCTGGCACAAACAGTCTCCAGAGGGATGGCGTGGATTCTGGCCCAAGGTCCCAGTGAGCCCGCTGTGGGAGAGGAGGAGGTAGTGTGCTGCCCAGCAGCCAGGGAAACTCAGGTGCCCAGTGGGGTATATGGACTATCTTTAGACAAGGAGTTTTTGACCCAGTTGTCTTTAGTCTATTTTTTCCCTCATGATAATCCTTTTAATTTGTAAAGGCAGAATGTTTTAGAGGCTCTGACAATTGAAGACTGTGGGTGTAGAATGTGTAGCTCATTAGGTATCTAAGCTCTGCTTTAGCATTGAAAGGGTTTGTAACAGGTCACTGCTTTTGTAATTTTGCAGCACTCTATAATTCAGCACACAATGACAACACATACACTTGGAAGGTGGTTAAGGCTTTAAAAAGGAGCTGTCATTGCTCCTGAGATGACCATTGTGCATGACTGGCACCTCCATGCATAATTTCCCGAGAGCTGAATCCTCACTGTAACTTCTTTCTAAGATTCATCAAATTAGTACCTCCTTCCTTTCTGCCTGTTTTTTTCTCTTAGCACTCTGATTTGTTTATTTCTGTAATGTCTGTCTCTCCCACTAGCGTGTGAGCCCCAGGAAGACAGGGATCTTATCTGTGTGGCTAATTGCTTCATCCCTAGAATCTAGTCTCTAGTGTAGAACTCAGTAAACATTTGCTGAGTAAATGAATTATTAGGCAGGAGTATAACAAATAAGCCTTCATTCTTCGCTGACAATCAGCTGGATTATCCGATACAAGGAATTGCTCCGCCAGACTCTCCACCCATAGTCTCCTGCCATTTACTTCCTACCTTTCTCTTTTTACTAAAAGCCTCCCAATGTCCTCCTTTGAGATAGTGGTACCTGGGGACAACATTGTTCTCATAGGAAATAGGTTGCATTTTAAGACCATTGAAGTTGCCTTTCATACCTATCATAATGTCATAAGCCCACTTTATTTTTGTTTCTCCTCAGACATTCATCTTGTTTCACTTTTCATTCATTTATTTACCTCACTGCATTCATGAAGGCGTCACTGTACTTTCCTCCAGAAAGTTCTCTGTGATGTCACTGTGCAGCCCTATCCACAAGGGGGTCCTGAGTTACAGAGACCAGACAAAATACTCATGGTCTTCCCTCTGGGCATATTCCTCATTTCTCCTAGATGTGGTTCTTATGTACCAATGTTACAGAGCCATAGGTCTCTTCTTTATCACCCCTTCCACCATGAATTCTTCCCCTTTCTACCCCTTGTCCATCAATCCCATCAGCTAGCCCTTTTTGGTTTACTCTTGTCCTGATCATTTTTGGTTTTTATCTCATTGCAAGAGGTTCATCATATCATTATAACATTTATATGTCATCTCCCAAAAGATGGGAGACAAATCTATAGGGTCAGCCATCCTGTTGGGATTCCTAGATGACCCACCATCCTAAATACACTAAAGGATTCTCTCTCTACACAGTAATTATGGATGATTGTGAGTTCTGATTAGACCTCTTATTCTTGGTATAGATCAGACTTTCCCAGGAATAATCTGGCCTGTAACTAAGAAACTCTTCAGCTGGAGATTAGCAGTTAGAGGATGCTACCTTGGTGGTATCATTAGGTCATTGAGTCATTGTGGGGTTTCTCACTTTATTCTGGCCACGCTTTACATCCTGAGAAACACCAGACCTATTCTACTCAGTGTTGGTGGGACTGGGCAATAGCGACAGTAGGGTCACACTTTTCCATTCAAGGGGTTTCATTGCCTGAGGGAACCTGAGTGGGCCTCAGTGACAATGAACGGGTCCTCAAAACCACTTCTTCTCCAAGGACCCAGCATTTTTTTACTCCATTTTCACCAGTTCTTGGTTTCTGGATGTCCTATGTGGGTAAATATTATCCCTCTTATGTCTCATGACCCGTTTAGAATGTTGGGTGATCCAAAACACAGTTTCTTAGAAGATAGAAAATCAGGCTCATGTAGCCAAGTCTACTAATCCTTATTTTATAATTCATCAGTGGCTCTCTTTATGAAGTTCTTTTCTAGGGCCACTAATCAGTCCTTGCTGTTTTGGGTCGATTTTTGGTTGAACTGTTTACCTTATTTCCTCCCCAGTATACACAGATTCATTCTTTCATTCAAGAGCTATTACCAAGTTCTCACTTGTGTTATACACTATTCTGGGAGACACAGCAATGAACAAAACAGAGAAAAACAGTAAGTTTCCTGTTTTCTTGAAGATTTCATTCTAGTTAGGATTAGGTAGACAAAGAGCTAACTAAATAAAGTATATAACATTTCAGAAAAGATAAGACCTCTGCAGAAACACATACCGTGGAGGAAGGGAGAGTGTATGTGTTAGTGGACAGTTACAATTTTAAACAGTTTAGTCAGGGAAGGCCTCACTGAGAAGACAGTATTTGAATAAATATCTGAAGGAGGTGAAAAGGACAATCACCTGGGTTTCTTGGGGGAAGAATACTCCAGACAGAGGGCACAGTATGTGTAAAGGCCTAGAATGAGAGTATATAAATGTTTCACTAGAAGGGCTCACAGAATGCAGGCAAGTGTTATATTTACAGTTATAGTTTATTGCAGCAAAAAGATACAGATTAAAATCACCATTGAGAAAAGGGGCCCAGGATGGAGTCCAGGAGAACCAGTTAGGGCTTCTAGTTGTCTTGTCCCCGTGGAGTTATGTGGAAAGCACATTTCCCCCTGAAACAGTGTGTGACAATATGGACAGAGTATTGTCAGCCAGGGCAACTTACCCAAGACTTGGTCTCCAGACTTTTCGCTGGAGATTGGCCCTATAGACACACTGACCACCTGCATAGGTGACCTTGGCGCTCAGTCCATGTGAAGAATGAGCGGATTCCCAGTGGCCCAAGGCCTCACTATAAACCATACATTTAGTATACACCGTTCAGCAGGGTCCAAAGCGTCCAGGCAAACAAAGATACTCTTGTTGGGTAGAACATTCCAAGGGCTTAGAGGTTACCTCCCAGGAGCTGGGGGCAAAGGGCCAATGCTTTCTTTGATCAAGCTTAATACTTCCCTGCACAGAAGCCAAGTCATGCTGGTCTTTGTAGGTCATTTAAAAGATGTGGGCTTCTAAAACTGGTATAGGAGATTCCTCAGAACTACCCTACAATCCAGTAATTTCGCTATTGGATATTCACCCCCAAAATACAAAAACACTAATTCAAAGCAATACATGCACATCTATATGTATAGCAGCATTTTTTACAATAGCCAAGTTATGGAACAGCCCAAGTGTCCATCGATAGATGAATGGATAAAGAAGTGGAAGTGGTATATGTATATAATAGAATAATATTCTATTATTCTATATATGCTAATATATTCTATATAATATATTCTATTATATATTCTATTATATATTCTATATATTCTAATATTCTATATAATAGAATAATATTCTATTATTCAGCTGTAAAAAGCTGTAAAAAGAATGAAATCTTTCCATTTGCAACGACATAGATGGAGCTAGAAAGTATAATGCCAAGTGAAATAAATCAGTCCGAGAAAGACAAACACCATATGATTTTACTCGTATGTGGAATTTAAGAAACAAATGAGCCAAGAATAAAAAAGAGAGAGAGAGAGAGATGTAAACCAAGAAACAGACCCTTAATTATACAGAATAAACCGATGGTTATCAGAGGGGAGGGTGGTATGGGCATGGGTGAAATAGGCGATGGGGATTATGGAGGGCACTTGTGATGAGCGCCAGGTGGTGCATGGAATTGTTGAATCACTATTTTGTACACCTGAAACTAACAACACTGTATGTTAGCTATATTGGAATTGAAATTTAAAAAAATGATGTTGGCTTCTAGTCCTAGGAGAGAGAAGATTTTGCAAAGTATTGAGCAGGAGAGCTACATGATTTATTTTTTACCAAAATCATCATGGAATGAATAACAGGATAACTCTGACAGCTAAGTTGGAAAATAGACTAAACATTAGAAGAAGGGTTACTGATTAGGAAGTTACTATAATGATCCAGACAAGAGGTAACAATAGCTTGGACCAGGGTAGAAAGGGATCAATTTTTTTTTTCAACATTTATTTATTTTTGGGACAGAGAGAGACAGAGCATGAACGGGGGAGGGGCAGAGAGAGAGGGAGACACAGAATCGGAAACAGGCTCCAGGCTCTGAGCCATCAGCCCAGAGCCTGACGCGGGGCTCGAACTCACGGACCGCGAGATCGTGACCTGGCTGAAGTCGGACGCTTAACTGACTGCGCCACCCAGGCTCCCTGAAAGGGATCAATTTTAAGAGTAGACTTAAGAGCACTACAAACTGGATGTAATGTGTGATAAAAGGAATAACCCAAAGATGACTTTAAGTTTCTTGGCCTAGGAAATTGAGACAGTTGAGTTGCCCTTAAATGAGATGAGTAAGATTGCAAGGGAGCAGATCTCATGGGAAGAAGAGTAGGAGTTCGGTTTGTGGACGTGAGACATCAAAATGCCTGTTAGACAACCAAGGGAAGATGTCAAGTAAACAAGAGTCTGGAGTTTATGAGAGAGGTCTGGTCTGGAGAATTATATTCAGGATATAAAGATATAAGTCTTGGAGTCATCCATCTAGCATGCAAGTATAAAGCCTTGAGACCAGCCTGTCTAATGCTAGGAGGTGAAGGAGATGAGGAGGAACAGCAAAGAAGCCTGGGGGTGAACACTCCAAGAGGCAGGGGAACCATGGGGGAATGTGGTGTCAGGAGCTAAATGAAGAGGCAGGGGATCAGCTATGTTAAATACTGCTGATGTGTCAAGCAGGATGTGGACGAAGAGTAGACCTTGAATTTAGGAACATGGAAGTCACTCTTAACCTTAGCAAGAACAGAGAGATACAGATTTCACTTTATACATAGAGATCTACTTGATAGAAGAAAGCAAAGGCCCATGTACATATGTAGGAAAAATTTTAAAGTTAATTCTGAGCTCCTAGTTAACAGAACTCTGACAACCATCCACTGAGCAGCTTCTCTGGATTTCCTCCTACTAGGAACATAGAAAAAAATATAAAAAAAAAAACATATTTGAAAACTTAAATTAGCCCAACTTGTGACCAGAATACAGAAAGATTTTCTGATGGTATTTATAAAGCTAGATTATTCAAAATGATGCTCATAGAGTTGTCCATGTTTGCCTCGTGAAACAGAGCTTCTCTGCCCCCAGAGGGAGGGTAGGAAGACACTATGTCCTTACCCTACTGTTTCTGACTTTGATGCTCCCTTTGTTTTCACATCTGGGGATTTCCCTTTCTAGGTTTTAAACCTGCATATATATTTACTTTGTAATATTTTCTTCAGCAATTCTACTTGCTTAGATTGTGTCTGTGCGTGTAGAATGTTCCACATCATTTAAATATGTTCACCTGAAGGTCATTTAAATATGTTGACCTGAAGTTCACTTTTTTTAGTCTTTTAAAAATAATTTTATTTATTTATTTATTTATTTATTTATTTATTTATTTATTTATTTATATAACTTGTTTTATTTTTTATTTTTTAAATTTACATCCAAATTAGTTAGCTTATAGTGAAACAATGATTTCAGGAGTAGATTCCTTAATGCCCCTTAATTCCTTAATACCCATTTAGCCCATCCTCCCTCCCACACCCCCTCCAGTAACCCTCAGTTTGTTCTCCATATTTATGAGTCTCTTCTGTTTTGTCCCCCTCCCTGTTTTTATATTGTTTTTGTTTCCCTTCCCTTAGGTTCATCTGTTTTGTCTCTTCAAGTCCTCATATGAGTGAAGTCATATGATTTTTGTCTTTCTCTGACTGACTAATTTCACTTAGCATAATACCCTCCAGTTCTATCCACGTAGTTGCAAATGGCAAGATTTCATTCTGTTTGATTGCCGAGTAATACTCCATTGTATATGTATATACCACGTCTTCTTTATCCGTTCATCCATCGAGGGACATTTGGGCTCTTTCCATACTTTGGCTATTGTGGATAGTGCTGCTATAAACATGGGGGTGCATGTGTCCCTCTGAAACAGCACACCTGTATCCCGTGGATAAATGCCTAGTAGTGCAATTGCTGGGTTGTAGGGTAGTTCTATTTTTAGTTTTTTGAGGAACCTCCATACTGTTTTCCAGAGTGGCTGCACCAGCTTGCATTCCCACCAACAACGCAAAAGAGATCCTCTTTCCCCGCATCCTTGCCAACATCTGTGGTTGCCTGAGTTGTTCATGTTAGCCATTCTGACAGGTGTGAGGTGGTATCTCATTGTGGTTTTGATTTCTATTTCCCTGATGATGAGTGATGTTGAGCATTTTTTCATGTGTCGGTTGGCCATCTGGATGTCTTCTTTGGAGAAGTGTTTATTCATGTCTTTTGCCCATATCTTCACTGGATTATTTTTGGGGGGGAGGGTGTTGAGTTTGGTAAGTTCTTTATAGATTTTGGATACTAACCTTTTATCGATATGCCATTTGCAAATATCTTCTTCAATTCTGTCAGTTACCTTTTAGTTTTGCTGATTGCTTCCTTCACTGTGCAGAAGCTTTTTATTTTGATGAGGTTTCCAGTAGTTCATTTTTGCTTTTGTTTCCCTTGCCTCCAGAGGCGTGTTGAGTAAGAAGTTGCTGCAGCCTAGATCAAAGAGGTTTTTGCTTGCTTTCTCCTTGAGGATTTTGATGGCTTCCTCTGAAGTTCACTTTTTAAACCAAAAAAAATGGTTATACTAAAAATCATAATGGACCCAATTATATTTTTCTTTTATTTATTTTAAAAAGTTATTTGTATTGATTTTATCTTAGAGAGAGAGAGAGCATGCATGCAAGTGGGGGAGGGACGGGGGGAGAGAGAGAGAGAGAGAAAGAGAGAGAATCTCAAGCAGGCGCCATGCTCAGCATGGAGCCTTACATGGGGCTTGATCCCAAGACCCTATGATCATTACCTGAGCTGAAATTAAGAGTCAGATGTTCAACTGACTGAGCCACCCAGGCACCCTTCCAATTATATTTTTTAAAAGCATTGCACAAAGAATAGAAAAAACCAAACAAACAAAAAACAAAACACAACAACCAGATATCAGCAGTTGTTATTTTTAGGTGGTAGGAATGTGGACAGTTTTTTCCCCGTCTTCTATTCCCGATTTCCAAATGTGTGTGTATATTTCTCTTATAAAAGGGTGGAAAATTGAAATTAAAATTAGATTTTAAGAATTTAAGATATGTGCTTTTGAAGTTCTTTTTTTGAGATACCTCAGATCTGAAACAAGTATTGGAATTCATCAGTCCAATTTGTAGTGAAGTTTATAGAAAAAGAATCTTGTTCAGAAGTTAACCTGAAGAAAAATTGGGGTCTTTATGTAGATAAAAAATTGAGGTGCATTCTGTCAAAATGCTTCTATTTTATAGATAACTTTGAATAGCATAGACCATCTCTACTGGATATATACGTGTGTGTGTGTGTGTATATATATATATATGTGTGTATATATATATATATATAAACTGGCTTAAGTAATAAAGGAAACTGGCTGGTGCACTTAACTAAAAAGTCCAGAGGTAGGGAAAACTTCAGGAAAGGGCAGATTCAAGGTATAACCATTGTGGACAGGACCTGGTCTCTCCATCTGAATCTGTGACCCTTTTTGGCAACGACCCCACTGTCGGGTCCAGGTCTGAGGCAGCTTCAGCCCCTCCTCTCATCTTCAAGATGGCTGACAAATGTTCTCATTCACTTTTAGAAAGCAGAAAGAAGGAGCTTTCTTCTCCTAGAATTTGCATCTTCTTATTGATTCTCTTGTTTTGATTGGCTGTCCCTTCCACTTCTGGACCACTGACCGCCTCTTGGCAATGGATGATGCCGATTGACTTCTGTAGCATCATGCTCAGCCCTTCCTAAACTACCTGGCTGAGAAGGAAGAGGCAGAATACTCTTGGTGTGAGAAGAGGGAAGTAGTTTATGGGAAGGCAACCTGCATATGTTGACCACACTCTCTAATGATCACATCTGGAGGGGATGGACATATCATAAGGTAGCATGGCAATGAACTCATGGCAATAAGATTGCAGTTGGTCAGTCACCTGACAATTGGGAAAGAGGCTACTCCACTATTAACCAGTGATGTGCTGTCTCCATTCCTTGGGCTTTGGGCTTGATTCTTAATTCTCCTCTTGCTCTAAATCCTCTAACTTTTCATGTGTAGAGGATACTTTCCTCTATTAGTCTACATCCCTAGTAGCTTGAGCTACTTAATCACATGACTAAAATAAACAGGAATCTCATTTAACTAAAGGTATGAAAGGAAACATTGGCTTTAAATGCTACTTAATTTAGTATGGAAAGTAATGTATATTTAATAAGGAACACATTAAAAACTCATAAAGTGGTTTATTTATAAAGTAGTTAGCCTCCCCCTCCGTTGCCCCAATAAATATGGTTAAGTTCCATCAACTGTGCCGTAAGTACAATTATACAAATGCCATGTTTCATTTTGTGTCTGATTATAGAAGTTCTCCTTCCATGCCCTCTCTGTATGCAAAGGGTAAGTGAATAGGATTTTGGAATCTGAGGAGATATTAGAGACCATTTAATATCTCCCCCTTTCCCTCGAGTAATTTTGCAAATAAGTTTTCTGAGGCCTAGGAGGTTAAGCAATCTGCTAACAGTCACGCAGACGGTTTGCTAAGTTCTAGTTAAGAATTTAACCAAAGGTTTTGGATCTACCACTTTACTCTTTTCACCATAGAAGTTTCAGATTAAAAAAAAGATTGACTAAACACCAGCTGCGCCCTGGGCAGTATGCCAATCACTAAGCCCACAACAGGAAAGATATGGTTCCTGACTTTAAGCAATTCCAAGAGCAGTTCAGTAGGGGAAAGAACCATATCAACCAGATAATTAGAGTCTAGTATGATACATGCAATGTTGCTACTTAAGACGTAGCCATCATGTAGTAGAGCAAGTGATGAATACTCTTTTGAGAGTCCGGAATGACTTTGAATAGTTGGAGATTCATGTGCAGGGTTTTGTAGGATGAATAAGAGTTTGACAGTCGGTCTAAGACTGGTAGAGCATTTGATCCAAAGGGAATAGTATATCTGAAGGTTTAGAGGTGATGGTTATAAAAGCAACTTTTGGAGACAGATATGAATCAAATGTTGGTTCTAAGGCTTACTAAATAGATCACTTACACAACTTATATATTATGCCTTCTACACATTTACTTTTCATCAGTGAAAAGGAAATAATAATATCTATCCCACAGGATTATGAAGAAGATTAAATAATATTACAGCTATAAAGCACCTAACATCGTGGAGTGGAACTTGGGAGCAGGTAGTCACTTGTCTCCATCTTCCTTCTCCTCTTTTTCTTTCTCCTTGCTCCCCCCAAACCTTCTTGGTGAGGAGAGCACTGGAGAGGAAGGAATGGAAGATCTTTGGAGGGGCTGGTCATGAAAACTGTTGAAGGATTCATAGGTAAGAAGTGATGAGATCCAGTTTATATCCTAAGAAGATGTTTTTGGACAAGCTGTGCATAGGAAGTTGCTAGAGAGCTAGTTTGTTAATGCAGGGGAGAGGGCTGGGGACAGCTGCAAGGACAGTAGAACGGAAGGGAGAAGAAAGCATGGATCGAGTGATTTAGGCGGGTTCAATGAGCAGAATGTATTCTGGTAGAGCTTTGCTGGCTGCATTCTGGTCTTCATTTCCACACGTACATCAGACGTTGTGTAGAAGGAAAAATGCTCATTGATGTGGTGAGGCCCCAAGGTCTGGCACTCTGGCATCAGGAAGGAGGAAGAAGGGCACAACTCTGCAGCAGCTGCTGTGGCTTTTGGCTCTTGTGTCTCTGAAGTGCTTCCACAGAATCACTTAAATCATCCACCTTCTCACTCACATGAAAAGAAGCCTCAGAGAGAGCCACTGCACTCTCAAATCTTTTCTCTCTTTTCTGGCTTTAAAGCAGCTCCTTAAACTACTACACTCCTGAGGCAATTATCTCTTTGCTATAATTCGTTAACTCACAGTAACCTCAAATGCATCACTTTTAAGCAGTTCAAGACTCTCCTCTAAGGCTGGCCCTTATCTCCTCTGCTACAGACATTGGAAGGCCCTGTGCATGCGGGGCGGGCCCCAGGGAGTGTTTACCAAATCCCTCACATCAACTGTATTGCCTCCATCCGTTACCTTCTGTGCCCTTTTAAAAAGCCCTGTGACCTTTACTCTATGTTTGTCTTTCTTGTTTCACATTAGTTTTAATGGCCCTTTACTGATGACCAAACTGAAAGACAGAGTAATTTGTTCACCCACACTGCAATCCACCCCACCCCCACACCCCCGAGACTGATACCAAGAAAGAGAATGTTGTTATCTGACTTCCAGTGTCCTAATATGGATGTGCTAGGCTCTGGTCAGAGGAAGGTTCTCTCCCACCCCCTTAACGACATTTCGTGTTGATTTTAGATCTAGCTACTATTGCAGTTTTGTTAATATTTTCTTTTTGAATATGAATAGCTCTCTACACATTGGAGAATGTTTAATTCTATCCACATATGGGTTTCTGCATAATCTGTGAAGGCTGGTCCTCATAAGCAAAGCATCAGTGCTTTGTACTTTTCATAAGACGATTGATCTTTTACTTAAATATGAAATATCTATATATATAAGTTCAGATGAAAATGAGTGACAGGTTATTAGTGAGGTATTTGAACTTTTATCTGTTAAAAATACTGTGTGCATTACCTATATTTCAAAAAAAAAAACTACTCACACAATTTTGTTAGATATGACATGGTTTTGAGGTGTTTTTTTTTTTTAATTTACACATTGAAAGCATTTCAAGAATTCACAAAGCCTCAGAACAAACGTTTAGAACACCATGCTTGAGATACCTGATCTGCAGTGTTGGGTACATGAAAGAAGTCTTTGAAAAACTCACGTCTGAAGTACTTTCATCACATGAAATAATCAAGTGGGTCTCTAAACATTGCTTGAGGCCAAATTGAATAGATTGAGTATTTAGGACGTATTTATACTGGATGTTTTTAAGCGAGGAAGATATGCAAATAACCTAAACTTATTTATTTTTGTGCAATGGGTAAATTTACTATTTCTTCCAATTCCAGGCCTATCAATTATGCAAACGATCAGCTAATAATTCTGACCACCTGCTACCTGTAAAACATGCTAAATGCATGACCAACTAGCTCTGAAAACAAAACCTCCCATCAGCTGCCTTTAATCTCTTTCCTTCTGACTGTCTAGAGAGCACTGTTATATTATTTTCATTGTACATTCACCTGAGTCTTCAGCACTTTAGAGTCAGGATGGAGAGAATCACAGATGCTATTACACTTGATCTTAGCCAAAAGGCCGAGAAGCGATGAGAATCACAGATGCTATTAAGACATGGAGTCTCATACTTGGGACAGATAAGGTAGTTGCTAACATCCCTCATAGTCATACGGTATCTGTGAAGTTCCTTCAGATCATTCCTGCCGGTAGCTCCAAGTGAGGCCATTTGCCAGCCAGCACTATGACATCTTTAGTAACTCATACCCTTGGGTTACAAAAAAAAGGCCACCAAAGAGCTTGCCTTTGGAAGAGTCTGCCCACTCTGTTGGCTCCAAATGAATAAAAACAACTCTTCATCCCCTTCCTTTGATTAGCTGCTCGACTCTGAACCAGAGGAAGCTAAAATCTCCACTGACATTTATCTAAGATAGAAATAAGATGAGGAGAATAAGGAACACCATTCTAGAAACTCAATGATGTAGTTCACAAAACTAAGGTGCTCTGAAGTTAACAACAAATTGCAGAAGAATCATACTTAGGTAGTTTAGAAAACCGCTTTTAAGACGTAGGTTTAGATGTGGTTTATTCAATGGTATTTGAACATAGGACTCATACTAGGGTATCCTATATGGCAGCCAACTAGTCACCTGTGGCTATTTAAGTTAAAGGTAATTAATATTAAATTAGAATTTCATTTCTCAGTAGCATTAACCGTATTTCATGTGCTCAATATCCACAAGAGGCTAGTCGCTACTGTATTGTACAGTGAAGAAACAGACCATCTCCATTATCCCATAGAATAGCTCGGTATTGAAAGGTCAACTCAAGGCAAGAATCTTCACTTTTATGGATTTTTTTCAGGTTCTCCAACGAACTATGGCATTAAAAAAAATTCTACATAGTTCATTTACCTTGAATCAAGTCAAATAGTAAAGACTCTGGTCAACCACCGTGTCAAGTTCATGGTGAAAGTGTAGGAATAATGATCATCAAGTATCAAATTACTACCCAGCAGTGGGGTTGATTTAATAACTTGTAAATAAAACTCTGCTATGAAGGAGATGTCAGAATGTACCTCACTGAAGATCATTTTTACGCATGCTATTCTCCAATGTCCAGTTATTTTTCAAGTCAATGAGAAGCATTATTTGGTCCCGGTGATTAAATTACCACAATGAGCAGATTCCTGGCACCAGCTAAGCCCTATGATTAGGGAAAGAGAAATACGAGTTTTGTCTTTGTGTTGGTTCAGATCCAGCCATAACTTTTTGCTGGGTGTAGACATTTAAATGAAGAAGCACTTTTAATTCAACTTTATCTTATGATTTCATTACCTTTTGGCAGCAATGGCAAACTTCGTACAGAATTATAAATCAAGGCCAAATGTTGCACGGGTGCCGTGGTACAAAGATTCATTTTGTGTGCATACGAGCTTACGATCTACAAGGTGACTCATCACTTGTTACCGTGTCTTCCAGCTGAGGAGTTGGATGCAGATGCATACTAATGTACAAAAGTCAATGCTGGGCGTGGAGCCATTGCATATTATCCTTCTCGATCTGATTCTCTACCGTTGGCTTCAGGGAGGGCTGCCTTTCAAAATCAATTACCTAAATACAGTGAATTAATTAGGGAAAATGGTGAGGTATGAAGTATGCCTTGCCCTACCTCTCCTTTGGCTGTTGACAGTGTGCCCAACACTGCAGCTCAGATGTGACCGGATAAGAGGAATAGGAAACAAGATGAGTGCCCTGAAGAGAAGAGAGCATTGTGCTATTCAAAGTGCTTTCACATATTATACCCCATTTGATCCTCACATCGTTCTGTATCCAAGCTGGGAAGGTTTAAGTGTCACAAATGAGACAGCTCTCTTCAGAAGAATTGATCATTTTCCCACCTGTGCCCCATTAGCTCTGTTCCTCCCCATATGCCTCTGCTTGTAATTATTTGTATACATGATCATTTCTCTCATTAGACCTGAAGGTACCTGGAGGGGGAATTTAGTTGTTCTTAATTCATCTTGTTTCCCTGGCATCTAGCATGATGCCTGGTGTATGAGTTGGTTTGCCTGGGAGCAGAAAGGTGAATGGGACACAAAAACATCTGTAAAGGGGTTATGGGATTTTTTTTGAGGTTCAGAACATTTTGCTGTGTTTGTTGCTCAGGGTGTTTGCCCTATCCAGGTCCGAGAGGATGTTGATCTGGGTCATACAGTCCCCAGTGAGGGTGTTGGATCTCAGACTGGAGTCTCCTTTTGCAGTGTATTTTTCCCACTAAAGCTTTCTGTTGGTTTATACCACTGAATCTTTACGACATTCCATCTTTCTTTGTAGCTAGTCCAGCAAAAGGGAAAATGAATTTTACCGGCATCCCGAATAGAAAGAGATTACACATGCTTACGTAAGAAGAATTGAAAAGCTACACCCCCGGTCCTGGGGATGATGTCTAAAATCCTTTTAATGTGAAAGGAGAGCCTACTGAGAGCTAATATGTGACCACAGCATTATGTCATAACCTGGACTGTAAGCACAGGCTGGCCTGTGTTTGCTGGTCACCAACGGACACAGGCATGTGATATTGTGTGTGTGCAGGTCTTAGGCCTGCAGCAAAGGTCTCACTCTGTGCTCAGCCTAGAGATTAAAGAGAAGGGAGAGACAGAACTTCAATGAGGTTGAAGAGGTGGCCATCTCCAGAGTCAGCAGCACTTCGTGTTTGATGTATTGAGACAACACTCCTTACCAACCAGAGGAGTGAAGTTTACTCTAGTGTGAAGTTTACTCTATTGACACACCTCCTATCTCCTTTACAGATCTTTTGGGTTATAGGCACCTTTCCCCTTCCGAGCACATGATGTTTTGTTATATTTTATGTTTTTGTTTAGATTTATCTTTAACGTCACTCGTCTACTTGTGTTTAATTCCGTGTTGTACTTCTGAGCTCTCCTTGTTTTCGTTTTCACACGTGATTAGTTCTCACTTTTGGATACCATTTGGAATCTTGCTGAATCAGGGACTTGTTTACTGCGCTCACACAGAGCCTCCCCTCTGGGTCGCGGAGTGGCTCCTGGAAGGTGTGTGAGGGGTTCTTAGGCTGTGCTCATGTGCGGAAGGAAGCCTGTTGTGATTCTGGGGACCGCAGTGTCGGAATCACCCGGCTTCTGGCTGGAGTTCACGTCCCTCATTTGTTCCCCTACATGCAGATGTTCCGTGAACATGCATATATTACAAGAGAAAGAGGGACATGTCCTCACCTGAAGTAGAGATAATATATCAACATAAACTGGAGAAGCAATGAGAAAAGGGTAACATTGCAAATAACATGCTGGTCTTTACTTTTAAGTATAGTATCCAAATAATTCTCAGTGTCACGGCATGGAACAAAGTGGAGATGAGGTGGCACGTATTTCCTGCCTTGAAGTCCTGCGGTCTCTGGAAGCCGGCACGCAGTTTCTAGTACATTCAAAGGTGCTGAAGGTCTTAGCGTTTGATAGGGAGGAGTCGTGAAGGGGAGCAAGGTGTAAGGAGGATACGAATAAAGGGTGCCTGGGTGCCTCCATCAGTTAAGTGTCCAACTCTTGATTTTGGCTCAGGTCATGATCTCACAGTTGGTGAGATTGAGCCCTGCGTCCAGCTCTGCACTGACAGCATGCAGCCTGCTTGGGATTCTCTCTCTCTCTCTCTGTCTCTCTCTCCCTCCCTCTCTCTCTGACCCTCCCTTGCTCATACTCTCTCTCTCAAAATAAAATGTAAAAAACCCCCCAAAAACTAAAAAACCAAATGGTAATGTAAGGATCTTTACAGAAATTGTGTGGGAGAACTGGAGGGGCAGTAACAGAGTAAGATTCAAAAGTATCAGGTAACCCCCAAATAAATGATGTCAACCTATTTGCCATTTTTATCATTATACTAGAAAAAATTTAAATTATATATATATGTAAGCAATCATTTAATATACTTGAAAACAACCCTAATTAATGCTATTCAGTAAGACCTCTGTCCTCTTACGTGGTTTTAAATCTGTTGAAGTGCTTTCAAATCTTACCTACTAGCTGTTTGCAGATAGTTTTTTAGCTTTTGTGGTAATTGCATTATTGCACAGATACCGCTTTCAACTAAATGTATAGTTCAAATTGGTAGAGCGAACGTGTGGAATGAATGATTTGGTCAGTCATTTTATGACAAGATCTTTATTCCATTTAAGCTTCTCTCTTCCTATTAAAGTTCTCCCAGAAGATTGAGCTTTTTGTGTATGTAACTGTAAAGACTTAATAGGATTTTTATGAACCTGTTTATATTTGCAGTGGTTTAGTTTGGCAGGATATTTGGGAATTGTCCAGAACATGGGTACCACTTGGTTGTGCTGGACGGTCCCTTCAGGACAGTGTGACTGACATGCCCCAGGCAGTCCGGGACTGTCCTCTGACCCCAACAGGGCAAAGAGTCCTTGGGACCCAAGTGGTGTATTCATCCAGCTGCTCCCCCTTTCTGGACCATCCTATCCACAGGCCTAGAATTCTAGAACTCCTTGTCCAAGGGCCTGTACGACACTTCTTAATTCCATGACTCTGATGAATGTGCTTCTTCATTTCTTTCCCGGTAGAAATAAGGCAAGGAATGAGTTTTATACGAAACACCTTTATACTGTATAATATGAAACAATTTTATTTGGCATTATTGTGCTACGTTAAGTTGATTTATATATACTTAAATCTTTACATTATCCGTTTGTATCTAATAGTACCCCCAGATATTAATAAGCGCTTAAAGCAACATTTTGTAAGGAATGATACTGCCTTAATGTGTTCACTCTGAGTCAGAATCTTGAGTTCACCAGACAAGTGACAAAGTTCATTCAACCCCAGTATTTTCATTGATGCAGGTTGTGCTAGGACCTGTGCAAGATGGTAAAAGAATTAATTGAAAATGCTTGAACCCATTCTATAGAATGGAAACCCTATGTAGTGATTTTAAGCCTACCTATAAACAATAAACAAATGATGTTCTGTCTCTTTTCAAAAAGGAACTGGCAAAAGCCTTAGGGCTGATTAGAATAGTTTCTGAGAAGCACCTGGGTGGCTCAGACTGTTAAGCGTCTGACTCTTGATTTTGGTTCAGGTCATGATCCCAGGGTTGTGGGATCCCAGCCTGTGCTGGGCTCCACATTAAGCAAGGAACCTACTTAATATTCTCTCTCTCTCTCTCTCTCTCTCTCTCTCTCTCTCTCTCTCTCTCTCTCGCTCTGCCCCTCTTCCCCACTTGCACACGTGCATGAGCTCTCTCTCTCTCAAAAAAAAAAAAAACCTAGAAAAAACAGTTTCTGTTTTTGTTCTGTTTGTATTTCTCTTCTTGAGATGTTCTTGCATGGGATACTTGAATATTTCTAACTGCCTTTTTCTTTTAGTCTCTGTTCAAAGTTAATTTTAAGCGGTGTCCCTATCAGTCACATTTCTGAAGAGGCCCTTTTTTCCTCTACTGCTGAGGACCACTTATGTCAAGAATGGTTTCTCTCTGGGTTTGCAAGGCCCCAGCCTCCTATTTCTCTTGGATCTGAGTATGTTGTGTCTGATCGGCTATACTTCTTCTCTAAAGTGGGGTCTTCACACAATGGTCTCTGGGAGTGAACTGGGCAAAGCGTTGCTGCTAGGATACTTCCTGACTCATGGTTTAGAGGTTATTGCAGCCTATCTGCTCAGAGTTTCTGTGCTTACCCGATTATGTTGTCTATACCTTTGCGAGATCTACATGAGGATAGAAATTTGTAGTTGCTTAAGTTGTTGCTTAGGGCCATTTCTATTTAATCTGAGCATCAGAAACTTCACACACACACACACACACACACACACACACACCACATTAGTTTCCATCTCTATCATTTTGACCTATGACACCCTTTCCAGGAATATCATTGTAAGAGTTAAGAATGGACTATATCGGTTTCTCTTTCCTATAAATGTCATTGAACAGTAGCTTTCTGGAAGAATTCTAATCCATATGGCTACATTTTAAATATGAATTTCTCCCCAGTGGTCCTTTGTCTATGGAAAAATTAGCACAGGCTATAAAGCAGAATGCTTGAAAGAATCTCCTTGAGGGAATGGGCCAGCGAGAGGGAAAGAGATTTATACTTTTCATTTAGTGGCAGTACTCATTTTATGCAATTTTATATCATTAGGCCCTCCAAAGGATGAGTGTGAACTCTGTCCTCCCGAAAGACAGTTCTTCATGTTTGCCTAACATTTTCTTCTTTGAATGAATTAATCTCAAAGAAGGTTCAATGTGTATGTACTCTTGTGCTCTGAGAGTTTATTTCAAGGGCTCTCCATGTTCCTTCCAGCCTCCAGAGAGCTGAAACACCACAGAGCCTGAAGTCTTTATGTACATAAATAATTATCCTCTCTGGAAAGTTTCTGGAAATTCCTTTTGAAAGCAGTGACAAAAATACCCAAACGATTGGTGGATTCCATTTTGAAAACTTCCCTTAAAGAGCACAGACTACTCTGAGGTCTTCAAATCGATCAACCTGAGTAAGTTTTAAGAGGTTCCTGGGAGCAGAATGTATCTGAGAATGTGTGTGTCAGGCAAGGAGGTTGTTTAATAAAAAATTATTAAATTTCATATAATTTAAGAAATTATAAGTGCATTTCAGTTCAACCTGGACACATTAGACTGGGTTTGTATTTCTTGGCAATATATTGAGCATATATAATTTTTAAAATATACAGGATTCAAAGAAAATTAGAGAATGATCCTTGAACTAGGAACAAGATGAACGTTTGATGCCCAGTGGGTTCACACATAAACCTGACAATTTTCTTGGTATCTGTATTTATCAGAAGCTGTTATTAAAACAGATACTGTGAGCAAACACTCTCCTCTGGTGGGGTGTGACAGGCACAGAGTCAGTGGAGTTTCATAACAGAATTTTTAAGCCTTCTCCTGTTATGTAATTCAAATGGAATTCTTGAAAAGAGAATTAAGGATGGTGAAGTGGTTGGTGACTTATATCTAGGCCAGTGGTCAGTGGCAAATGGTTACTGAGGGAAGATAGGATCCTTTCCAGGTAAACTGATGTAGTCATTGTGAAGTCATATAGCAAGACAAGACAAGGAGATAAGAAGCTCAGGCCAAAGGACTGAGAGAGAGAGAGAGAGAGAGAGAGAGAGAGAGAGCACGAGTGGGGGAGAGGCAGAGAGAGAGACACACACAGAATCTGAAGCAGGCTCCAGGCTCTGAGCTGTCAGCACAGAGCCCAATGCGGGGCTCAAACTCACAAACTGTGAGATCATGATCTGAGCTGAAGTTGGACGCTTAACCGACTGAGCCACCCGGGTGCTCCAATGATGGTTCATTTTAATGTGTCATCTTCATAGGACCAAGGGATGCCCATATATTTGGTTAAACATTGCTCTGGGTGTGTCTGTGAGTGTGTTTCTGGAAGAGACTAGCATTTCAGTGTGAGTGGACAGCGTCCAATCAGTTGAGACCTTGAATAGAACAAAAAGACAGAAAATGGGAGAATTTGCTATCCGCCTGAGTGCTGAGTGGAGACATTAGTCTTTTCCTGTTCTCAGGCTAGGACTTACCCCATCAGCTTTCCTGGTTCTCAGGCTTGTGGATTTGGACTAGAACAGCACGACTGGCTTTCCTGGGTCTCCAGCTTGTAGATGACAGACTGTGGGACTTGGCCTCGATAATTGCATGAACCAATTCCTTAAAATAAATCTCTCCTCTTTATTTATGCAACAAATAAATTGCATAACCAATTCCTTAAAATAAATAAATAACCCTAACTGTTACACTGTCCATTGGGAAACAAAGATGTTGTTCAAGTCTAACCTTCTTGTTTCCAATTTCACTGAACATAACTTTAGGAATTAATTCTTGGTGTTTTCTATTTTTGCCCCTTTCAAGTAATCTTGATTTTTAATGGTTTGTTTGCAGGCAGGAATTAGAAACATTATATGGCTGACAGTACTACATACAGGGTTTATAAGGAGGAGCTGCTTTTCATAGCTAGTCCCTTGATAAGAATTCAGCAGGAGGGCCTTTTTAGCTGTGTGGACAGCTGTCAGAGGGTACCTCATCAGCAGGATCTATGGCACTCTACAAAATAAAATAGTCTTCTCCCAGTAGAGAATGGCCTTTCTTCTTCACCCAGTAAGAAATGGGATGAGCCCTTCCCTGCCACCTTGATCGTTTCTGCATATAGTCAAAGTATCAACGTCAACATATAGAATCAGCATAAAGTCAAAGGAAAGTATGAACATACAGTCAAAGGAAACCAGAAACCTACATATCTGCCAAATCCTTCTTTAGGCCTGTTTCTTAAAGGTGACTAGATGCCCCTAAATGTCAGTGGTGGGTGGGGTCCAGAAGGGCTGGAGGAGCTGATATTTAGCAAATATGGTTGCTTCCATTGGCCCCCTCCACAGCAGCCCAGGGAGAGCAGAAGGCACAGAGCCACCAATGCAGGGGTGTAAAGAGGCACTGGGAAGGCCTGTGACTTGGGCAGCCAGTGCGGGGGCGTCTGTCAGTGAGCTTTCATCTTTAGACGATATGCCAGCTTCTAGCTAACTCTGCCAGATACTAGTTATCCAACTCCTCCTCAAAATGTAAATGGAATCCTTCAAGTCGACATGATGCTTCTTTGGCTGTCATGTGAGTGAGTGAGTTGTTTATTTATTGAACTATTTATTTGACGGAGGATGCCACAGAGCATAGAGTGGTCTCTATCAAATGATGAGCTCATGTGGCTTCTGATCTGCTGCAGTGGGTTTGGATTTATGCCCTTCAATATATGTCATTAAGGAGGACAGGGGTGGCTTGGGTTTTGGAGGCCCACCTCTCTCCTATATTCACACTCTTTTCTCTTGGACCTGTCCCCATTCCTCTGCGCGGGGCCCCTGTGGTTTCTCTTCCTCTTCCCCATACTTCAAATCTGCGCATTTTGGAAGCAATATGGTGACTTCATCTCCATTGTGTGTGATAACAAGTTATGCTGTTTCTTCATGAGCATCTAATTTGAATAGGGCAAAGTCCATTAATGTACAAGATTTCAGGCAAAAGACTGGGAGTACATTGCGGGGCTCTTACAGAGTGGGGCTTCTACTACCTTCTTCAAATCACAGTATGTAAGCATTCTAATTCCCAGTCATATGTGGCCTGTCCTGCCTCCCTCTACCCAGAGATTCTGTAGCATTGCTTGAGAAATAGCCAATGCAAATTTGAACTTTTGATTCTTAAGTATTTTGGGTGGTGGATCCTTTTGAGAATCTGTTAACAACCATGGATCTCCTCCCCTGCTAAATGTACTTATGCATACATAACCAAATTTTACATACAATTTTAGGTGGGTCACCAGACTCTCTAGAGCTCATCCTGAGATTCCAGAATTAGAGAAAGCTTGGTATTTGCAGTAAGGAGAGATGGATGTGGGGTTCTGCTGTGATCTTAGGCAAGTTCCTTGCATTCCTATAGATTATATCAAAATCTTCCATGCCAATAGTTCTTAACTAGGAATGCTGCTACAGGCATATTTCACCCTTTGTACCCATCCGGAACATATACAATTTGGGGGACAGGAGAATGATATTTTGAAAACTGCAACTGAGCTGATAGACCCCTAATAGGGTTGAGAATGAGGCAACCACCTACCTGACCAACCAAGGGACCTCTGGCTCCAGTGTTCGATGACTCAGGTTTTGCTCTGGAAATTTTCCACAAAGTTGAGAGGCTATTCTTCCAAGTACTAGTGGGGAGAAGAGGAGATATAGCACAGTGGAAAAGGCCAGAAGCTTAGCTTTCTCCTTCTTACAAATCTCTCCCATTGTTTTATGGATCAACATGGTAGGAAGGCAAGGAAACACTTCTAGAATTCTCTTTCTTGAAAGTTCATTAAATTGGGAGATATTCAATCTTGAGAGGATAGAGAATCTAGTTTATCTTTATTTTTTGAAAGCCTGTGTGCTTGGCATATTATAGATCCAGAATAAATGTTTTTTGACTAAATATGTTTATTTCTTTAAAAAAATTTTTTTTTCAACGTTTATTTATTTTTGGGACAGAGAGAGACAGAGCATGAACGGGGGAGGGGCAGAGAGAGAGGGAGACACAGAATCGGAAACAGGCTCCAGGCTCTGAGCCATCAGCCCAGAGCCCGACACGGGGCTCGAACTCACGGACCGTGAGATTGTGACTTGGCTGAAGTCGGACGCTTAACCGACTGCGCCACCCAGGCGCCCCTGTTTCTTTCTTTTTAAAATACATTTATTTCTCTTTGATTTTTTTAACCAGATAATGTGATGGATTCCTGTTGGCTCACTCTGGTTGAGAATTACCAATATTGTCTAAGGTTTTACTAGCCTGAGGTCATTGGAATAGATATTAACTTCTTAGTTAATTGAAATTCAAGGAGTATTTACAAGCTCTTAATATGTGCTTGATTCAGTAGAGTTTTCTAAATGGTAGGGATTTAAGATGAGAATCTATAGTCCTGTGCTATTACCAAAAATCATATGTAAATACCCACTATTGAAAAAAATTATAGTCCATCTTTGCTTTTTCTCCCCATTCCCAAAAGGAGGCTATAAACAAGTTTTTGTAAAACAGCAGGCATTTTTTAAAATGGCCTTTATTATTTCCTGGTTTATACCCCCCCTGAGTTTTTCTGGCTGATTGCTCTTTTTGCTTCGTATTGAAGGGCCCGCACATATGCAAGTGCTTTTAGGTTGGGGGAGCAGCCCATTTTGGGATCCCTCAGAAAGTACGTGTTATACAGCTGAGCCAATTTCACCATGAGCGTTATCTCTCTGTTCATCTTTGCACGAAAAAACTATGATACAGAGTTGTGGCTGCTTGAAGAGGAGGGTAACTGCAGACACCAAAGGCATCGATAGAATAGATGAAAAGTGATGAGATTGTCTACAGCTTTGTCAGTGTTGTAGCTCAAAACTACTTTCATTCAGGAGAAGATTACATTGCTTCAAATACTGGAATCCTCTCTTAGAAACTATGATTGACTACATACAATAAAGACCGCGTTTCCTTCATGATAGTAGTTGTGGTTTTGATGTAAATCCTCCTGGTGCGAGTAATAGTAATAAAAATGCTACTTATTGGATATTCTGTATGTGGTAGTCTCTGCATTAGGCACTTAAAAAATTTTTTTTAATGTTTATTTTTGAGAAAGAGAATGAGAGAGAGAGAGACAGAGTGCTAGTGGAGGAGGCGTGGAGAGAGAGAGAGAGATGGAATCTGAAACAGGCTCCAGGCTCTGAGCTGTCAGCACAGAGCCCGACGTGGGGCTCGAACTCGTGGACTGTGAGATCATGAGCTGAGCTAAAGTCAGACACTTAACCGACTGAGCCACTCAGGTGCCTCTGCATTAGGCACTTTAATATCGACTTACTATATTGACACATATTACATATTTACTCTTTCAGGTATCCATGTAAGCAGCCGTATTAGGTCGGAACTATTATTGCCACAATCCTCCTCTTATAACTGAGAAAGCTGAGGCTTCGTGGGATCAAGTAACTTGTCAGAGGTCATTAGCTGATAAATGGGGGAAAGCTGGAATTCCAACGCAAGCTCTCTAACCTTATTTTTAATTCGGTCCTCACAGCAGTCCTATAAAATCGTTACAGACATTTTGCTTTACAGATAAGAAAACAGCCCTGGAGGTGAACTACTCTGATAACGGTCGTATAGCTAGTGAATGGCAGAGCCAGGTGCGGAGCCAGATTAGTCAGACTCATAAACCAATGGTTGTCTCACTATGCCACACTGGCTGGCCATGGACGTAGTGCATGTTATAATGTAGAAAGGGAGGTACTTACCTATCAAAACTTTAAAAATTATAACCATTTACTTTGCTTAATAACTTTCTTTCCTTGGATATTCAATGTCAGAGAAAAATGCTTGGTACTTGGAGGACATGTAGAATATGTATGACATTTTTGCTCCTGCTTATAATAATTCATTTTATCCCTTTTTTTGAATATAGTAATACTTGAAAAGATTATTCTGCAATAAAATTCCTTTTAACACAATCCAATAAGTACGTTTGGGGTATGTACCCTTTGCAAGGTTCTGAGTTAGGCACAGTGATGACTATAGAGATGAATAAAACATAGTCTATTGTGGGGGACAAGGCACAATCCCGGACATCACATAGCAGATCAAGTAGGCAAATGAACAGTAACAGAGTACCATAGGTCCCAAGAATAGAGAAAAGAATATGGAGATGTTAGAAATAGAGATGGACCTTGAAGGGTTGTGTATGAGTTTGCTAGGGCAGCTACAATGAAATATCAACAACAGAAAATAGCTACAAAAATAATTCTCTCACAGTCCTGGAGGCTAGAAGTCCAAGATCAAGGTGCCAGCGGCTTTGGTTTCTTCTGAGAACTCTCTCCTTGGTTTACAAATAGTTGCCTTTTTGCTGTGTCCTAACATGGTCCACCCTCTGTCTGCATCATAATCTTAATTGTCCTTCTTCTAAGAACATCAGTAATATTAGGTTAGAACCTACCCATATGACCTCATTTTACCTTAATTCCTTTTTTAGAGGCCCCATCTCTAAATGCAGTCACATTCTGAGGTACTGGGTATTAGGACATCAACATGTGGATTTTAGAAAGACACAAGTCAGCCTATAACAGATGGGTGAACTATCAAAAGGGACAAAGTTTAGAAGGGAAAAATATGAAATTTATTCCGGGGGAGTAATTTAGTAATCTAACTTGATGGGGAAAAGATTGCATTTAGGGGAATCCTGGATGCCACTGGGGGGAAGTTGGTGTTTATGTTGCTGGGCAATGGGGAGCCACTGAAAGTTTCTAGCAATGGAGTGACTTGATAATGCTCTACTTGTGGACTATCAGTCAAGCAGTGATGTGATGGGTTTACTAGAAGGAATAAAGGTGGGAGGCTTCCATCTAGGAAGCTTATCCAGAAGTCCAGTCATGAAGAGATGAGGGTATGAATGAGGAAGCTAGCCAAGGTGGTGGTACATAAGGTGGTGGTGCTGTGAACAGTTGAACCAGAGAAACACCATGGAGGTTTAACTCCTTAAACTTGGTGCCTCACTGGTGTTGGGGGAGGAGTGGGGAATGAAAGGAGGAGTCAAAGATGGCTCCAAGCCTTCATGAGCGAAATGGTCTTGTCATTAATGAAAAGAGGAAAGACAGGGAGGGTTGGAGTGAGGGGATTCTGTTTGGGAGGGATGATGTTGAACTCAATTTAGGACATATCGAGTTGAATGTTGAATAGATGTAAACTTGAAAAGATGGGTCTAGAATTTGGGAAAGATATTGGAATATATGGAAAGTACATGAAGTCTATGAAAGTAATGAAAATATATGAAATTATGTGAAAAGTTTTGTTGGGAGAGAGAGTGGAGAGTTGTACACTGAAGTGTTAATAATGATTGTATTGGGGGTTGGCATTATAATTTGTATTCCTTCCTTTTACTGTTTTGCTATAATTTAAAACATTTACCCTGTGCAAATTATTCACTTTATAATTGCATTATGGTGTAGTAGGCTTTCCATATTTCTTAAGGCCTGTGCAAGATGAATGTAGGCTCTGTTTCCTCACTCATGGCAAGTCCAATACTCTCTACCATATATCTAAGAATTTAGAAGTCCCTCATTAAATAGTTTAGTGTGTGGATTGTCTAGAATCTCCCGGGCACTGCCCCTATTCCACACCTCATTTATCTAGACACTGAATCAGCAGCAATTGTCCTTATTTTGGAGAAGAGAGTTCATAGAAACAGGCTCACACAAGTCCTTTATTGGTAGTAGAATTTATTGAAGATCAGGGGAAACTGAGGGGCTTTACATTGCAAATATGGAAATAACACTGACCTAGGAACATTCCTCTTTTTAAAGAGTCCCTCAGCCATTTCTGCCAACTCTCTGAAGCATGAGTTCATGCCACTCATCTCTACTTCTCCCTTTGGGAACCCTCTACCCTCTGCACTCGTTTCTAAAACCCCTCCCATTTTCTGAAGAAAATGAGTTTGGTCCTCCTTATGCTCAGCCCTGTCTTTCCGGATTTTGCCCTGGGTTTTGTCTATTTCCACCCAAGAAGCCCAATAGGGTATTTTCCTAAATGAATAGTTTCATTCAAAAAAGAATTTTAGTGTCAGCCTTTAATATGATTTTTTAGCCCTGCAATAATTGATTTAAATAATACTTTAAAAACAATATTGGAAGTCATGAAGTGAAATGAGACCATCTGGGAAGTGCACAGAGCTAGAAGTAAATGAGGCCTTGAGGATGCCTACAACGAAGGGTGTAGGGAGCCCAGGGAGAGAGCCAGGGGAGACGGCAGCAAGTCAAGGAGGTGAGAGCTTTAAAAAGGGGTAGGACTTACGTCTCCTGGGACACAATGAAGGAGGATGAAGTTGAAGATGGAGACAAAGTCATTGAGGCCATAGGGTTTAGGACAGTGGTGCCATCAGCACCCAGACTAGGACTCTTGTTGGGATTGTCACACGCACTGGAGGATCTACCACTGCCTTTAAGAATACAGGCACTTCACGGACGCATGGGTGGCTCAGTCACACTTGGGCTCAGGTCATGATCTTGCAGTCCGTGAGTTTGAGCCCCACGTCGGGCTCTGTGCTGACAGCTCAGAGCTTGGAGCCTGCTTCGGATTCTGTGTCTCCTTCTCTCTCTGCACCTCCCCCACTCGCACTCTGTCTGTCTCTCTCTCTCAAAAGTAAATAAATATTTAAAAAATTTTTTTTAAAGCATAGGGGCACTTCAGGGGCACGTGGGAAGCTCGGTTGGTTAATCATCTCACCCTTGATTGCTCAGGTCATGATCTCATGCTTCCTGGGATCAAGCTCTGCATCAGGCTTCACACTGACAGTGCAGCACCTGCTTGAGATTCTCTCCCTCCCTCTCTACCCTTCCCCTGCTTGCACGCGCTCTCTCTCTCTCTCTCTCTCTCTCTCTCTCTCAAAATAAACAAACGTTAAAAAAAAAAGAATAGGTGCACTTCAGAAATCCTGAACTAACCATTTAAAGCAGTGACAGTACATCCATGTGTATGGCCAGAGAGGCTTCTAGCACCAAACTCATCTTGTCAGAGCTTGTATCAAGCTGCCCCTGAGGATTCACCTTTTAGCCAGCCTGGCTTTGTACCCTTCCTGGATCCCTACTGTTTGTCTATCACTGTCTCAGACACCAGCTTCTCTTCCCTCATCTCTAACTCCACAGTGGCAGGGATTTGTAGTAGAGAACCAGAAGTTCCTAACTCTGCCATCTCCTAAATAGGACCTCAAACAATTACTTTTTTCCCCCAGACTCAGCTTTCTTATCTGCTAAATGGTAACGAGCATCATTAGACATGCCATCTGGACCTCTCAACATTCTTATGAGGACAAAATGAGAAAAAGTATAGGCATGAATGCTCTACAAAATAGTAAAGACCTAGACTTCCCGGGTTTGGCCACCATATCTATTCCTTACTAAGTATGTGACTTTGAACAAGTTACTTAAACTCTTGTGCCCCTCATTTCCCTCATCTCTAAAATAGGGATAATAATACCTACCTCATGGGATGGTTGTGTGCTTTAAAGAGGTTAACATATGGAACAAACATGGAACAAATCATGGTACTTAGTAAATGCTATGTATGTGTCATATTGTTATTGTTATTATATGAGTGTAATATGCTTATGTATATCTACCATGTCTTGTTCCCCAAAGAAATCGAGTCAGCCAAAGGTTTACACAGTACAGAGAGATGAATTAAAAGTAAGGGAAGAAGATGGTTATTTCCTTCTGTCTTCATGCTCCTGCCTCCTTTGTGCACCCATCTTCCATTCTGACCTTGTTTCTTGCCATTTTAGATTCTGCCCCTGTCAGACCTGGCTGGGATCAGTTTGGTGCAGTTCCAGGTCCCTCTTCTACCCAGAGGAAGTCTTATATTTTGTTCAGCTCTGTGCTGGTCCCAAGTGTGGTTCATGAGGAAGCAGACAGAGACTGGAGAGAGCTGCAGGGTATTTGGAGGCCAAAGAGAAGTTGCCAGTGGAGGAGAGATGGGGAATGCTGGCAGGAGGGGGTAATTGATGGAGTGGCTGCCTGGAGCGGGCAGGAGGAGGTGGGTTCAAGAACGAGGTCTCTCAGAACAAAGTTGGCCGGGTTTTTTAAACAGTCGTCGTAAATCAAGTGAAATATAGCTGTCAGCTTTTGCAGACTATCATGACCAAAATATCTCTCAGGGCAGCTTCTCTTTGCCTGTACCACTTCGTAGTAAGGTCAACTCAAAGCAAAACTGGGAAGCTGTCAAAATGTATCTGCTCTCCCCAGACCGCTTCTCCTCTCTCCTTTCCCATATTCTTTGGGCCATCTTCCCTCAAGTCACTGGGCCCTGATGCCCCCATTTCCATGCCTGACATGCCATTCCCCAGATCCAGTCACTGTAGATGGAGGCCAGCCACATGGCAGGAGCCCCCACATGTAATTTAATATTTGCAGTGCCTCATATCTCTATTCTTACAAGGGAACAAAAACCCAGGAAGCGTGAGGGTAAGCTCAAGGTCATGCAGACAAGAAGTGGCAGGGATGAAATTGAAACCCAGGACTCCTGACTACAGGTCCAGAGGTCTTACGGCCACTCCCCAGTGAGTCACCACTGGTGATCTTCAATGACCTTGGTTGACACTCCACCCCCTTTTGCCACTTCTTCAAAAGCTCATGAGGCGTTCTGGTCACGTGCCTTATGATGTTCTGGGCTCTGGGATTCCTTTTCCCCACAGCCACCTTTCCCACCAGCCGGCCTGTGCCCCTGGCCATCTTCCTGCCTCACCATCTCTGGTTACTAGCAGTATCCTGGACTTCTCCTTTTCCCCAGCCAGCCAAGCATACAAGACCCACCTCAGCAATCGCTGGGCTAATTCCTTCTCTATTTCCCAGCCCTGTGATTCTGGTCTTGCAAATCCCAAGTTCTAAATTCTCAGCCTTGGAAATACTTAAATACAGTAAAACCTTGGATTGTGCATAACTTGTTCTGCGAGTGTTCCGTAAAATGAGCAAACATTTCTAATAAATTTCAACTTGGGAAACGAACAATGTCTCGCAATACGAGTAGTATGTGACCCTGAATGTCACATGATCACAACTGAGCCAATGTTTCTTCTCTCTCTCTCTCTCTCTCTCTCTCACTGTGGCATTGTGGGTAATTGTCTCCCATGCTCGGATGCTCAGTCTCAGGCTGTGGTGTTTGGCAGAAATCCGTGATTTTTTAGAACATTGGAAGGTGCCCACAACTGGCACTGCCCACAACTTCGTCACTTCAAAGCACCTATGGACAGTCCTTCGCTTTTCTATACAAGATTAAGCTTAGGAATGCTTTGCTTCACTCTAGGTCAGGCTGCCTGCAGATATAGACCCTTTCCTCTGCTGCCTTATTGCCAGTTCCATTAAATACAGTATATGACAAGAGTTTATTAATACTGTACTGTAGTCAATATCCATGCAAGCATATACAATGGTCCCCAAGCAGAAAAAGATTCCATTAAGCCAATAGATAGCAGTGATTGCATTAGTGATAGTGAAAGTCATCCTACACAATAACCCTCCTCTCTCTTGTCTCCCTCACACCAGTCATGGTTTTCAAAGGTAAGTGCAGATTAACTTATTTTTCTTTATATTTTCTTTATTATTTTGTATTATATTACAGTATTGTAATCATTTTTATATGAATATTTTTGGGTTGTGGAATGAATCATCTGAGTTTCCAGTATTTCTTATGGGGAAATTTGCTTTGATATACAAGTGGTTTGGATTACAAGCATGTTTCCAGAACAAATTATGCTCACAAACCAAGGTTTTACTGTATTCTTTTCTCTGCATCCATACATGGGCAACAGCTGAGCATCATAGAGGAAAGAATCACATCATCTTGCCAGTTGGTGGACCTCAAGTTTCCAATGACCAGCCTCAGTGGGGGCCTCACTAATGCTTCATGATCCTATTCCTTGACTCTGACAGTTCAATTTTACTTGCTACTTCAACATTTCATTCCTATTTCAAGCTCCCTTCTTTTTATTATATATATATGTGTATATATATATAAATACATATTTATATGAATACATTTTTATTTATGTATTTATATAAATGTATTTATACATTTATATATACATATATGTATACATTATACATTTATATAAATATATATATGTATATATATAAATACATATATGTATATACAAATACATATATGTATTTATATATATACATATATGTATATATAAATACATATATGTATTTATATAAATACATTCTTTTCATTTTATATAAATATAAATATATAAAAATATATAAATATGTATTTATATAAACATTTATATTTATATAAATATATTATTTATGTATTTATATAAATACATATATATTTATATAAATACATAAATAATATATTATTTATATATTTATATATAAAAATATATTAATTTATATAAATATATTATTTATATAATATAAATATATTATTTATGTAAATATATTATTTATATATTTATATAAATACATATATATTTATATAAATATATAAATAATATATTTATATAAATACATAATATATAATATAATTTATTTATTTATTTATTTTAGAAAGAATGTGAGCTGGGGAGAGAGGCAGAGAGAGAAGGAGAGAGAGAATCCCAAGCAGGCTGCATGCTCGAGATGGAGCCTGACAGGAACCATGAGATCATGACCTGAACCAAAATCAAGAGTTGATTGCTCAACTGAGCCACCCAGGCACCCCTCAAGTTCCCTTCTTAGACTGTCTGAGTCCTACCCGATGACCTTGTCTTTTTCTCTGGGAAGAAATTAGAGACCATCCTCAAGATCTGCCTTAAAACTGAGACTTTCAATCTACTGTATTATCTGTATCAGTTCCTGTCCTTATTCCCCCATATTGTCAGTGGGTTCCCCTCCCATTCAGAGCCAACACCCTCTCCCAGGCCACGCTGTGGAGCACATCCCTCCAGGGCCTGGAGCCATCTATTATCTCCTTTCTTCTAGGTTCTTTTACTCTGCCTCTGCCCCCTCAGAATACAAACCTGTTCAAGTGCCTCCCTTTTTAAAAACACGGTGAGACCCTCTCCAATGCACTATACTCCTGCTGCTGCTTGGCCTCATTCCTGCCTGTCCTACCTGCATCCATCTTCTCATTTCCGCTCAGCTTCTTTCCTCCTTGCCCTGTAGCCTCCAACCTCCATCACTCCAGGAGCATGGCCTGGAGTTTGCTTTTCCTAACAGTCAACAAAGAGGTTTCCAGCCTTGTTTGGCTTGGCCTTTGAACTCTCCCTCTCTTTCGTACACCTCTCTTGACTTTCAGAACATTGCTCTCCTGAGTATTTTGACTCCCTCTTCGACTTCATTCTGACTGGGTTCTCTTTCATCATGGATCCTCTAACAGTGGTTCTGCTGAGAGCTCCATGCTCAGCCAACTTTCCTTTTCCCTTTGTATGTTCTCCCATGGGTTATCTCATCCACACCCTTGGCAAGTGAATTATTACTTATAACTTGTAGCTCTGAAATCTTTGTCTCTTGTCTACTGTCTCTTCTGACTGCCAGATCCATACTGTTCTTTTTTTTTTTAATTTTTTTTTTTTTACGTTTATTTATTTTTGAGACAGAGAGAGACAGAGCATGAACGGGGGAGGGGAAGAGAAAGAGGGAGACACAGAGTCGGAAGCAGGCTCCAGGCTCCGAGCCATCAGCCCAGAGCCCGACGCGGGGCTTGAACTCACGGACCGCGAGATCGTGACCTGAGCTGAAGTCGGACGCTCAACCGACTGAGCCACCCAGGCGCCCCTAAGATCCATACTGTTCTTATTGCCTGCCAGTTGGATATTTCCACTGGGATGGCCCATAGTCCCTTCAACTCAGCATATCCACAATGAAACAAATTATTCATTTACCTCCCCACCCCCAGTCTCTGTCTTATACTCCTTCCATCCTTCCATCCCTATGTCTTAGAAAAGAATACTGTGAAGTATATAATCATTGAGATCAAAAAACCTGAGCATCCTGCTGGACTCATCCTTCACTCCAACCCCTGCTCCACATGCTTCCACTAAGTCATTAAGTCCTATCTGTTTGATTCTGTAATGATCTCTTGAATCTGGCTTCATCCTCATTATTTCCTACCTTACCACTGCAAAGCCTTATCTGTCTACTTTAGTCTTCTTGTGTTTCACTCCCTCATCCATAGTGAGGCCAGTGAATTCAAAGCCAATCAAATCATGTCATTCCCCTACTTTAAATCCATCAGTGGCTGCCTTGGCTTACAGATTCAACTTCAGATTCTTTAACACAGCATACGTGCTCCTTCATTGCGCCCCACCTTATAGTTTAATTTCTTGTCAATTTCACTCCTTCCCACTTCACAAGCTCACATGACGTTTCCTGACTACACTCCTCATCCTCTTTCTTGCTCCATGTCCTTTTGCACATAGTTCCCTCTGAGAAAAATTCGCTGCCATCCCCTTGGTGAATTTCTTTTTTTATTATTCAAAAAAAATTTTTTTTAACATTTTTATTTTTGAGAGACAGAGACAGAGCACAAGTGGGGAGGGGCAGAAAGAGAGGGAGACACAGAATCCAAAGCAGGCTCCAGGCTCTGAGCTGTCAGCACAGAGCCCGATGCGGGGTTCGAACCCACAAACCATGAATCATTACCTGAGCTGTAGTCAGGCGCTCAACCGACTGAGCCACCCAGGCGCCCCCTGCCTTGGTGAATTGCTATGAATAGTTCAGACATCTTAGGGCCATTACCTACTTGGATAGGTCTTTTCCCAATTTCCCTAGATAGGTTATTGTCAGAGAGTTATTTACTCCCTTTTTATGGCTTATCTTGTTGTGTCCCCCCTGCCCCGATTATAAATGTCATAATTCTAGAAAACTGGAAAATGTGGAAAAATAAAAAATCGCCTTCAATCCATTCACCCAGAAATTACTTACTCTTAGTATTTTAATGGATTTCCTTTTAGTATTTAATCAATACCATATTATATACATATTGTTTTATATTATGATTTTTTGAGAAAAATTTCCATGTTATTAAATATTCTTCAAAGGCTTGACTTCATTTAAAAGATTTATTCATATCTTCTGTTTTAGAAGAAATAAACGCTCATTGTAAATAAAATTTAAAATGATACAGAGTGTACAATTTAGAAAACGAAAGTCAAATTTGGTCATAATTTTAAAATAGTTTGTGGCATATTCTCTCAGATTATTTTTCCTGTGCTTCTACTAACTTAAACATTTAAAAATTTGCATTCATGGGATAATATGTTTCACACTGTTCTGAAACTTTCTTTCTAAAAAATATTTAACAACGTATGTTTGAAAATGTATAAACAGACTTTAATGATGTCTCAACTGTAATTACCATTTTGCATTTTCCTCTTCTCGTACGCCCTGAGGCCCTGGAAGCCAAGCTGTTTTCCTGTAGGTGGACTTAATTTATTATTTTCTGAGTGATTTGAGAGAATATCAGACAGACAGTTGTGACCCCTTCTCTCCAGAGGACTCCATGCCCTCTGGGGTGGATGAGTTCTCATGAGCATCAGAGCCTGGCCAAGCTTTGACAGGTAGAGGCCCTTGCCAGCTGTGGATGCAGTTGGATGAGCAAGGCCCTTGGCTCTGGAATGTGCCTGGCCTCAAGATAAATCCAAGGATACACTTTTCTTGTTCTCCCAGAGTATTCATGGTACTTTTGTTCATGTTGAATGATCATCGTGTCCCTTTAGCTGACACATTCTCAGCCTCCATAACTGACCAGGAACGGTGGCCTTGTGATACTTCTTGGGTAGGAGTAGCATCATGGGAGCTCGGCTGATGGTATCATGGGACTGAGGATTCAGGACCTATCCCAATTCCTGTGTAGTCCAGTCAACTTGTCCCACAATGAGAGCTACCTGCCTAAATCCAGGCAGCCATCTCACAGATACAGGCTTTCCCTCAACCCCAAGAGAGTAAGCACCGATCCATCGGCAGTGCTAGAAGAAGCAGCAGGTGGTGGGTCAGGAGCTCCACGTACCCCTACAAAGGACAGAATGTTATTGTTTTGGCTGGTATGTGCTGCACCACCACATTGCTAAACCCAGCGTTTTAGTAAAAGGGTGCTGGGGGATGGGATGCTGGGGCCAGTGCTCATGTATTGATAAGTCATGAAAAGCTTCTTTCTCATCTCATCTTTTATGTCCCCCTTTATCTTTCTATCAGTTAAATCTCTAGAATACCCATAAAATGAATGTGTGGTTAAATGGATGCAATCTCGAAATTCAGGAATAGGAAAGCTTATTGCTTCTAGTAGTTGTTAGTTGAAACTTCACAATGGTCCATGCTTTATACTTTTCAGAGACAGGTCAGGAAGTATCTGTCTCCCAAGTGGATGGGCAATATGGGACCCTCAGTAAACTGAGAAGACATATGCTAAGATCACTTTGTTGGGGCAGAGTGGAGTACAGTCGTATTCCTTTGCAAAATACATCACCATTCAAATCTCTTCCAGATTCAGATAATAATGTTGAATTGAAGAAGTCTTTGGACAGACGTAGGGTTTGGGTAAATGATAACCCAAAAGGAATTATTAAAACAGTAATTTTAAAACACTTATTTTGGGAAAATACATACAAGTATACTAAAGAAGTTCAATTATAATTAATATCTGAGCTGTGTTGTCTGATTCATCAAAATCTTCAGTCCCAGGGAGTTCTGTGAATTTCACAGCCTCACCTTCCCTGCTTTGCTTTTGCTGGTTTTCCCTGGCAACTTGCTAGAGTATTTGCAAGCCCTTCTTCCTTTCGTCTCTTCTCCCACTGCCTCTCCATCCTCGGTATAGCCGCAAATTACTTCCAATTGCCTTCCTGTCTCTTTCTGCCACTAGGACCTGTAGATTGTGATTTTTTTTTCTTACTCTTTGTTAAACAGAAAAGGCTCAGCTCTATGTATTATCGTATTCTTCACTTATAGAAGTTCACATGTTCCTCATGACAGCACAAAAGCATAAGCAAGTCCAAAAAGTAGAAAAAAGAATCAATTTAGCCTATTTCTAAATACAGGCAATCATTTCTAAGGTACAAACATGAATTAAAGAAAGTAAATGGCTGTCGTTTGTTGAACAGTTAGGTGTCTGCCAGCTTGTGAGACTGAGGGCAAACCACTCAACCTCTCTGAGCCCGATTCTTCTTCTGTAAAATGGGAACAATCACACTGGCCCTGCTGACATAACAGGGCTGTGTATGGGCCAAATAAAGGGATGCCTAGGAAAGAGGAAAGCAGTTTGGAAATGGCTTGAAATAGACGCATGCTAGAGAAATGATATACAGGCACGCCTCCTCCAAAATGCAGACACGAGATTTATAACTTGAGAATTTCTGCACTTGCTAGAGATGTGCAGAAAAGGTGGATTCATTTATAATTGACTCGTAGAAATAAATACCTACTGGTTAGATCACAGAGGAGTCACCTCAGAGCATCAGATCAAGAACATACAGAAAGGACCTCATGGCAACAGCTGGTCAAGTGAGGATCTGCCCCATCCCTGCAGCAGCCATATGAGTTCCACGGTTTTCAAATGTCAGCACCTTATGATTTTGTGATCTGTCACCGGGGAACCTAGTTATTCAGTCTTTGCACGGAAACTGAGCTCCCATCTCAGGGCCAATTTGCTTTACAGTGGCACTGTTCCTGACTGGGGCATGAGTTTCATTTGAAGATGATTTCGTAGGAATGCTTCCTTCCATGGGGCATTGTTAAATGCTCTCTCGTCTTTTGTTCTTCAAACTGGCTGCTCCTATCAGTGAAACCTATATGTGACCCCCATATTTTTTATGAATCCAATTTAGAGACACATAATGCAATTATTGTAAGTGGGGAAAGGGCATAATCAGAGGTTGACAAAATGGGTCCAGACAAAGTTATTATCATATAAGGGAAATGAATTAAAAACCACTTAAAATCTTTATTGTCCCACAGATATAAACCTAAATGAAGAACTACTTACTAGCTGTTCATGACATTTTCTTTTGCTGCATTTTTGTTTTCCCAAATTAAACAAAATTTTAAAAAATGTTTTTATTTATTTTTGAAGGAGAGAGAGAGACAGAGCCGAGCAGGGGAGGAGCAGAGAGAGAGGGAGACACAGAATCCAAAGCAGGCTCCAGGCTCTGAGCTGTCAGCACAGAGCCCGATGCAGGGCTCGAATTCACGAACTGTGAGGTCATGACCTGAACCGAAGTCGGACACTTAGCTGACTGAGCCACCCAGGCACCCCTGTTTTCCCTAATTTTTTATATGCCTATCACTTCTCATTTAACGCTCTCACCATGAACAGAGAGCCACAGGCATAATCTTAAGTGCCAGATGAGGAAAGCCTCCCAGACGAGAACTGAATTTGAAGAGAAGGAAAAGAATTCTGACTCTCCAAATGTCTTCCCCTCCTGAGTGCTAATACCTGAATTTTTATAGTTAAGAGCTTCATTCCTTAGGAATGTTCCTTCATGTCCCCCTTCTCCATCCCAAAGCAATCACTGATCTGCTTTCTGTAACTTTAGATTACTTTGAATTTTGTAAAACTTTATATAAATGGAATCATGTAGTATACACTCTTTTTTTTTTTTTTTTTGGTCTGGATTTTTTTTTTTGACTCAGCAAAATTATTTTGAGATTCATCTATTGTGCATAGTACAAGTTCATTCTTTTTATTGCTGAATGGTAATCCACTGTATGGGTGGATTGCAATCTGTTTATTCTCCTTTTGATAGGTATTTGGGAGTTTCAAGTTGCCATTAGCAGTCTTGTACAAGTCTTTGAGGGTATTTAAGTGATCGCTCTGTTATTAATTTCTCGTTTAATGCCAATGGGACTACAGAACATATTTTCTATGATTTCAATTTTGGGGTAATTGGGACTTTTGTTTTAATAGTCTAGAATATGATCATCTTGATAAATGTGTTTTGAGCACTTGAAAATAATGGGTGTTCTGCTTTTAAGGTTTTTAATTAAAAAAATTGTTAATGACAGTGTAGTTAACATACAGTGTTATGTTGTTTCAGGTATACAATGTAGTGATTCAACAATTCCATATACTACTCAGTGCTCATCAGGATTAATGTATTCTTAATTTTCTTCACCTATCCCCTCACACGCCTCCCCTCTGATAACCATCAATTTGCTCTTTATGTTAAAAGTCTATTTTTTGGTCTGTCTCTTTTTTGTTTTCTCTCTGTTCATTTGTTTGGTTTCTTAAATTCCACATATGAGTAAATTCATATGGTATTCGTCTTTCTCTGACTGGCTTCTTTCACTTAGCATTATGCTCTCTAGCTCCATCCATATCATTGCAAATGGCAAGATTTCATTCTTCTTTATAGCTAAATAATATTCCATTGTGTGTGTGTGTGTGTGTGTGTGTGTGTGTGTGTGTGTACCACTTCTTCTTTATCCATTCACCTACCTTTGGACACTTAGGTTGCTATTGTAAGTAATGCTGCAATAAACATAGGGGTGCACATGTGTCTTTGAATTAGTGTTTTGTATAGTATTATCTGCAAATGGTTAAAGTTTTACTTCTTCCTTACTGATTTGGATGCTTTTTATATCTTTAGGTTGTCTAATTGCTGTGGGTAGGACTTCACTACTATGTTGAATAAAAGTGTGAGAGTGGACATCTTTATCTTGTTCCTGACCTTAGGGGAAAAGCTCTCAGCTTTTCACTGTTGAATATGATGCTCACTATGGGTTTTTCGTATAAGGCCTTTATTATGTTGAGGTATATTCCCTCTAACCCTACTTTTTTGAGGGTTTTTATCATGAATGGATGTTGTACTTTGTCAAATGCTTTTTCTGCATCTATTGAAATGATCATGTGGTTTTTGTCCTCTCTCTTGCTGATGTGATGTATCACATTGATTTATTTGTGAATGCTGAGCCACCTTTGCGACCCAGGAAGAAATCCCACCTGATTGTGGTGAATGATTTTTTTAATGTGCTGTTGGATTCAGTTTACTAATATTTTGTTGAGGATTTTTGCATCTATATTCATTAAAGATATTGATCTGCTGTTCTCTTTATCTGGTTTTGGTATCAGGGTAATTCTGGTCTTATAGAATGAATTTGGAAGTTTTCCTTCCTTTTCTATTTTTTGGAAAAGTTTGAGAAGAATAGGTATTAACTCTTCTTTAAAAGTTTGGTAGAATTCACCCATGAAACTATCTGGTCCTGGAGTTTTGTTTGTTGGGAGTTTTTTGATTACTGATTCAATTTCATTGCTGGTAATCAGTCCGTTCAATTTTTTTATTTCTTTCTGCCTCAGTTTTGGTAGGTGATATAATTTTAAGAATGTATCCATTTCTTCTAGGTTGTCCAGCTTGTTGGCATTGTAATTTTTTTTATATGAAATTTATTGACAAATTGGTTTCCATAAAACACCCAGTGCTCATCTCAAAAGGTGTCCTCCTCAATCCCCATCACCCACCCTCTCCTCCCTCCCACCCCCCATCAACCCCCAGTTTGTTCTCAGTTTTCAACAGTCTCTTATACTTTGGCTCTCTCGCACTCTAACCTCTTTTTTTTTTTCCTTCCCCTCCCCCATGGGTTCCTGTTTAAGTTTCTCAGCATCCACATAAGAGTGAAACCATATGGTATCTGTCTTTCTCTGTATGGCTTATTTCACTTAGCATCACACTCTCCAGTTCCATCCACGTTGCTACAAAAGGCCATATTTCATTTTTTCTCATTGCCACGTAATATTCCATTGTGTATATAAACCACAATTTCTTTATCCATTCATCAGTTGATGGACATTTAGGCTCTTTCATAATTTGGCTATTGTTGAGAGTGCTGCTATGAACATTGGGGTACAAGTGGCCCTATGCATCAGTACTCCTGTATCCCTTGGATAAATTCCTAGCAGTGCTATTGCTGGGTCATAGGGTAGGTCTATTTTTAATTTTCTGAGGAACCTCCACACTGCTTTCCAGAGCGGCTGCACCAATTTGCATTCCCACCAACAGTGCAAGAGGGTTCCCGTTTCTCCACATCCTCGCCAGCATCTATAGTCTCCTGATTTGTTCATTTTGGCCACTCTGACTGGCGTGAGGTGATACCTGAGTGTGGTTTTGATTTGTATTTCCCTGATAAGGAGCGACGCTGAACATCTTTTCATGTGCCTGTTGGCCATCCGGATGTCTTCTTTAGAGAAGTGTCTATTCATGTTTTCTGCCCGTTTCTTCACTGGGTTATTTGTTTTTCGGGTGTGGAGTTTGGTGAGCTCTTTATAGATTTTAGATACTAGCCCTTTGTCCGATATGTCATTTGCAAATATCTTTTCCCATTCCGTTGGTTGCCTTTTAGTTTTGTTGGTTGTTTCCTTTGCTGTGAAGAAGCTTTTTACCTTCATAAGGTCCCAGTAATTCACTTTTGCTTTTAATTCCCTTGCCTTTGGGGATGTGTCGAGTAAGAGATTGCTACGGCTGAGGTCAGAGAGGTCTTTTCCTGCTTTCTCCTCTAAGGTTTTGATGGTTTCCTGTCTCACATTTAGGTCCTTTATCCATTTTGAGTTTATTTTTGTGAATGGTGTGAGAAAGTGGTCTGGTTTCAACCTTCTGCATGTTGCTGTCCAGTTCTCCCAGCACCATTTGTTAAAGAGGCTGTCTTTTTTCCATTGGATGTTCTTTCCTGCTTTGTCAAAGATGAGTTGGCCATACGTTTGTGGGTCTAGTTCTGGGGTTTCTATTCTATTCCATTGGTCTATGTGTCTGTTTTGGTGCCAATACCATGCTGTCTTGATGATGACAGCTTTGTAGTAGAGGCTAAAGTCTGGGATTGTGATGCCTCCTGCTTTGGTCTTCTTCTTCAAAATTCCTTTGGCTATTCGGGGCCTTTTGTGGTTCCATATGAATTTTAGGATTGCTTATTCTAGTTTCAAGAAGAATGCTGGTGCAATTTTGATTGGGATTGCATTGAATGTGTAGATAGCTTTGGGTAGTATTGACATTTTGACAATATTTATTTTTCCAATCCATGAGCAGGGAATGTCTTTCCATTTCTTTAAATCTTCTTCAATTTCCTTCATAAGCTTTCTATAGTTTTCAGCATACAGATCCTTTACATCTTTGGTTAGATTTATTCCTAGCTATTTTATGCTTCTTGGTGCAATTGTGAATGGGATCAGTTTCTTTATTTGTCTTTCTGTTGTTTCATTGTTAGTGTATAAGAATGCAACTGATTTCTGTACATTGATTTTGTATCCTGCAACTTTGCTGAATTCCTGTATCAGTTCTAGCAGACTTTTGGTGGAGTCTACCGGATTTTCCATGTATAATATCATGTCATCTGCAAAAAGCGAAAGCTGGACTTCATCTTTGCCAATTTTGATGCCTTCGATTTCCTTTTGTTGTCTGATTGCTGATGCTAGAACTTCCAGCACTATGTTAAACAACAGCGGTGAGAGTGGGCATCCCTGTCGTGTTCCTGATCTCAGGGAAAAAGCTCTCAGTTTTTCCCCATTGAGGATGGTGTTAGCTGTGGGCTTTTCATAAATGGCTTTTATGATCTTTAAGTATGTTCCTTCTATCCCGACTTTCTCAGGGGTTTTTATTAAGAAAGGGTGCTGGATTTTGTCAAAGGCCTTTTCTGCATCGATTGATAGGATCATATGGTTCTTATCTTTTTTTTTTGTTAATGTGATGTATCACGTTGATTGATTTGCGAATGTTGAACCAGCCCTGCATCCCAGGAATGAATCCCACTTGATCATGGTGAATAATTCTTTTTATATGCCGTTGAATTCGATTTGCTAGTATCTTATTGAGAATTTTTGCATCCGTATTCATCAGGGATATTGGCCTGTAGTTCTCTTTTTTTACTGGGTCTCTGTCTGGTTTAGGAATCAAAGTAATACTGGCTTCATAGAATGAGTCTGGAAGTTTTCCTTCCCTTTCTATTTCTTGGAATAGCTTGAGAAGGATAGGTATTATCTCTGCTTTAAACATCTGGTAGAACTCCCCTGGGAAGCCATCTGGTCCTGGACTCTTATTTGTTGGGAGATTTTTGATAACCGATTCAATTTCTTCGCTGGTTATGGGTCTGTTCAAGCTTTCTATTTCCTCCTGATTGAGTTTTGGAAGTGTGTGGGTGTTCAGGAATTTGTCCATTTCTTCCAGGTTGTCCAATTTGTTGGCATATAATTTTTCATAGTATTCCCTGATAATTGTTTGTATCTCTGAGGGATTGGTTGTAATAATTCCATTTTCATTCATGATTTTATCTATTTGGGTCATCTCCCTTTTCTTTTGAGAAGCCTGGATAGAGGTTTGTCAATTTTGTTTATTTTTTCAAAAAACCAACTCTTGGTTTCGTTGATCTGCTCTACAGTTTTTTTAGATTCTATATTGTTTATTTCTGCTCTGATCTTTATTATTTCTCTTCTTCTGCTGGGTTTAGGCTGCCTTTGCTGTTCTGCTTCTAGTTCCTTTAGGTGTGCTGTTAGATTTTGTATTTGGGATTTTTCTTGTTTCTTGAGATAGGCCTGGATTGCAATGTATTTTCCTCTCAGGACTTCTTCTTCGCTGCGTCCCAAAGCGTTTGGATTGTTGTATTTTCATTTTCGTTTGTTTCCATATATTTTTTAATTTCTTCTCTAATTGCCTGGTTGACCCACTCATTCGTTAGTAGGGTGTTCTTTAACCTCCATGCTTTTGGAGGTTTTCCAGACTTTTTTCTGTGGTTGATTTCAAGCTTCATAGCATTGTGGTCTGAAAGTAAGCATGGTATAATTTCAATTCTTGTAAACTTATGAAGGGCTGTTTTGTGACCCAGTATATGATCTATCTTGGAGAATGTTCCATGTGCACTCGAGAAGAAAGTATATTCTGTTGCTTTGGGATGCAGAGTTCTAAATATATCTGTCAAGTCCATCTGATCCAATGTCTCATTCAGGGCCCTTGTTTCTTTATTGACCGTGTGCCTAGATGATCTATCCATTTCTGTAAGTGGGGTGTTAAAGTCCCCTGCAATTACCACATTCTTATCAATAAGGTTGCTTATGTTTATGAGTAATTGTTTTATATATTTGGGGGCTCCGGTATTCGGCGCATAGACATTTATAATTGTTAGCTCTTCCTGATGGATAGACCCTGTAACTATTATATAATGTCCTTCTTCATCTCTTGTTAAAGCCTTTAATTTAAAGTCTAGTTTGTCTGATATAAGTATGGATACTCCAGCTCTTTTGGCTTCCAGTCGCATGATAAATAGTTCTCCATCCCCTCACTCTCAATCTAAAGGTGTCCTCAGGTCTAAAATGAGTCTCTTGTAGACAGCAAATCGATGGGTCTTGTTTTTTTATCCATTCTGATACCCTATGTCTTTTGGTTGGCGCATTTAATCCATTTACATTCAGTGTTATTATAGAAAGATACGGGTTTAGAGTCATTGTGATGTCTGTATGTTTTATGCTTGTAGTGATGCCTCTGGTACTTTGTCTCACAGGGTCCCCCTTAGGATCTCTTGTAGGGCTGGTTTAGTGGTGACAAATTCCTTCAGTTTTTGTTTGTTTGGGAAGACCTTTATCTCTCCTTCTATTCTAAATGACAGACTTGCTGGATAAAGGATTCTCGGCTGCATATTTTTTCTGTCTAGCACCCTGAAAATCTCTTGCCAATTCTTTCTGGCCTGCCAAGTTTCAAAAGAGAGATCAGTCACGAGTCTTATAGGTCTCCCTTTATATGTGAGGGCACGTTTACCCCTTGCTGCTTTCAGAATTTTCTCTTTATCCTTGTATTTTGCCAGTTTCACTATGATATGTCGTGCAGAAGATCGATTCAAGTTACGTCTGAAGGGAGTTCTCTGTGCCTCTTGGATTTCAATGCCTTTTTCCTTCCCCAGTTCAGGGAAGTTCTCAGCTATTATTTCTTCAAGTACCCCTTCAGCACCTTTCCCTCTCTCTTCCTCCTCTGGGATACCAATTATGCATATATTATTTCTTTTTAGTGTATCACTTATTTCTCTAATTTTCCCCTCATACTCCTGGATTTTTTTATCTCTCTTTCTCTCAGCTTCCTCTTTTAACATAACTGTATCTTCTAGTTCACCTATTCTCTCCTCTGCCTCTTCAATCTGAGCCGTGGTGGTTTCCATTTTGTTTTGCATTTCATTTAAAGCGTTTTTCAGCTCCTCGTGACTGTTCCTTAGTCCCTTGATCTCTGTAGCAAGAGATTCTCTGTTGTCCTGTATACTGTTTTCAAGCCCAGCGATTAATTTTATGACTATTATTCTAAATTCACTTTCTGTTATGTTATTTAAGTCCTTTTTAATCAGCTCATTAGCTGTTGTTATTTCCTGGAGATTCTTCTGAGGGGAGTTCTTCCGCTTGGTCATTTTGGATAGTCCCTGGCGTGGTGAGGACCTGCAGGGCACTTCCCCTGTGCTGTGGTGTATAACTGGAGTTGGTGGGCAGGGCCGCAGTCAGACCTGATGTCTGCCCCCAGCCCACCGCTGGGGCCACAGTCAGACTGCTGTGTGCCTTCTCTTCCCCTCTCCTAGGGGTGGGATTCACTGTGGGGTGGTGTGGCTCGTCTGGGCTACTTGCACCCTGCCAGGCTTGTGATGCTGGGGATCTGGCGTATTAGCTGGGGTGGGTAGGCAAGGTGCATGGGGGCAGGAGGGGCAGGCTTAGCTCGCTTCTCCTTAGGTGATCCACTTCAGGAGGGGCCCCGCGGCAGCGGGAGGGAGTCAGATCCGCTTCCGGAGGTTTGGCTCTGCAGAAGCACAGAGTTGGGTGTTTGCGCAGAGCGAGCAAGTTCCCTGGCAGGAACTGGTTCTCTTTGGGATTTTGGCTGGGGGATGGGCGGGGGAGATGGCGCTGTCGAGCGCCTTTGTTCCCCGCCAAACTGAGCTCTGTCGTCTGGGGGCTCAGCAGCTCTCCCTCCCTTTGTCCTCCAGCCTTCCTGCTTTCCGAGCAGAGCTGCTAACTTATGTCCTCCCAGACGCTAAGTCGCGCTTGCTGTTGGAACACAGTCTGCCCGGCCCCTCTGCTTTTGCAAGCCAGACTCGGGGGCTCTGCTTGGCCAGCGAGCTGCCCTCCGCCCCAGCTCCCTCCCGCCAGTTTGTGGAGTGCGCACCGCCTCGCCGCCCTTCCTACCCTCTTCCGTGGGCCTCTCGTCTGTGCTGGGCTCCGGCGACTCCGTTCTGCTAATCCTCTGGTGGTTTTCTGGGTTATTTAGGCAGGTGTAGGTGGAATCTAAGTGATCAGCAGGACGCGCTGTGAGCCCAGCGTCCTCCTACGCCGCCATCTTGAGAATCTTCCGGCATTGTAATTTTTGATAATATTCTCTTACATTCCTTTGTATTTCTGTGGTATTGTTATTTCTCCTCTTCGTTTCTGATTTTATTTCAATTCTCTCCCTGCCCCCACCCATCTCTCTCTCTCTTTTTAATAAGTCTGGCTATAGGTTTATAAATTTTATTGATTTTTTTTCAAAGAAACAGCTTGTGGTTTCATTGTTCTGTTCTATTATTTTCTTAGTTTCCATATCATTTATTTCTGCCCTAATCTTTATGATTTCCTTTTTTTCTGCTAGATTTGGGTTTTGTTTGTTCTTTTTTTTAGCTCCTTTACGTGTAAATTAAGTTGGGATTTTTCTTGCTTCTTGAGGTAGGCCTGTATTCTATAAACTTCCCTCTTAGACTGCTTTTCCTGCATCCCAAAGATGTTGGACCATTGTGTTCTCATCTGTCCATTGATGTAAGTAGGGTGTTAAAGTCCTATACTATTATTGTTTTACTATTGATTAGTTCTTTTATATTTGTTATTAAGTGTTTTATGTATTTGGGTGCTCTCATGTTGAGTACATACATATTTACAGTTGTTATGTCTTCTTGTTGGATTGTCCCCTTTATGATTATATAGTGTCCTTTTTTGTCTCTTGTTGCAGCTTTTGTTTTAACGTTGATATTATCTGATACAAGCATTGTTACCTTGGCTTCCTTTTCATATCTATTGGCATGATAAATATTTCCGTATCCCTCCCCGCTTTCAATCTGCAGACATCTTTAAGTCTGAAGAGAGTCCTTGTAGGCAGCATATAAATGGGCCTCGTTTTTTTATCCATTCTGTCATCCTATCTCTTTTTTAAAAAATATTTTTCAAGTCTATTTATTTATTTTGAGAGAGAGGAATAAAGAATCCCAAGCATGCTCCGTGTAGTCAGTGCAGAGTCTGACGTGGGGCTCAAAATCACTGACCATGAGATCATGACCTGAGCTGAAACCAAGAGTTGGTGGCTTAACTGACTGAGTCACCCAGACACCCCTCATCCTATGTCTTTTGATTGGATCATTAGTCCTTTACATTTAATTTTTTAAAGTTCATTTATTTATTTTGAGAGAGAGCATGAGTGGGGAAGGTGAGGACGGCCAGAGAGAGAGAGCGAGAGAGTAAGACTCCCAAGCAGGCTCACACTGTCAACACAGAGCCCAGTGTAGGGCCAGAACTCACTAACTGTGAAGACAAGACCTGAGCCAAAATCAAAAGTCGAACACTTAACTGAGCCATCTAGGCATCCCTGGTTCTTCACATTTAAAATAATTATTGACAGGTATGTATTTACTGCCATTTTGTTATTTGTTTTATATTTGTTGTTATGGATCTCTATTCCTTTCTTCCCTTGCTCTCTTCTCTCTGTGTAAGTTGACTTTCTTTAGCAAATACTTGGATTCCTTTCTCTTCATTTTTTTTTTTTTTTAATTTTTTTTTCAACGTTTATTTATTTTTGGGACAGAGAGAGACAGAGCATGAACGGGGGAGGGGCAGAGAGAGAGGGAGACACAGAATCGGAAACAGGCTCCAGGCTCTGAGCCATCAGCCCAGAGCCTGACGTGGGGCTTGAACTCACGGACCGCGAGATCGTGACCTGGCTGAAGTCGGACGCTTAACCGACTGCGCCACCCAGGCGCCCCGTCATTTTTTTTTTTTTGCATATCTTTTATTGGTTTTTGATTTGTGGTTACCATTAGGTGGCATAACAGCTTCTGTATATAGAAGCCTACATTAATAGTTGCTTAAGTTTGAGTCCATTCTTTACTCCTTTTTTCCTCACGTTTTATGTATATGGTGTCATACTTTACGTCCTTTTACTTTGTGAGTCCTTTCACTGATCTTTACAGGTACACTTATTTTTACTGCTTTTCTGCTTCCTATTTTTCTTACTCTTACTTATGGTTTTTGTTTTCCACTCACAGAGTTAAGTCCACTCACTTAACATTTCTTGAAGCCTGGTTAGTAGTCATGAATTCCTTTAACTTTTGTTTTTCTGGGAAACCTTTTATCTTCCCTTCTATTCTGAATGATAGCCTTGCTAGATATCCCTTTTAGCCCTTTGAATAGATCATGCCCCTCCCTTTTGGCCTGCAAAGTTTCTATTGAAAAATCTGCTGATAACCTTAGAGATTGCCTTTGTATGTAACTGGCTTCTTTTCTCTTGCAAACTTAAAAATTTTTCTTTATCCCTACTTTTTGCCATTTTAGTTACTCTGTGTCTTGGTGTGGACCTCCTAGGTTGATTTTATTGGGGGAATCTCTACGCTTCTAGATTTGAGTTTCTGTTTCCTTCCTCAAATTCAGGAAGTTTCCAGCTATTATTTCTTCAAATAAATTTTCTGTCCCTTTTTCTCTCTCTTCTGGGATCCCTATAATGGGAATATTATTAGGCTTGATGGAATCAACTTGTTCCCTAAATCTAAATCCTTCTTCATACTTTTTTTTTTCCTCACCTGCTGATTACTTTGCATTACTCTATCCTCTAGGTCACTGATTAGTTCTTCTGTCTCTTCTAGCCTGCTATTTATTCCATATAATGTATTTTTAATTTCAGTCATTGTGTTCTTCATCTCTGATTGGTTCTTTTTAAAATCTCTTTGGTAAGGGTCTCACTGATGTCCTCCACTCTTTTCTCAAGTGCACTGTGTATGTATATGATCACTACTTCAAATCCTCTGTCAGGTATATTATTTATCTCCATTTTGCTTAGGTTTCTTGCTATGATTTTCCCTGTTTTTTCATTTGGGAAATATCCCTCTGTCTCCTCATTTTGTCTAACTCCCAGTGTTTGTTTCTGTGTGTTAGGAAAGTCAGCTACATCTCTTGCTGTCAAAAGTAGTGGATGGGGCAGGCACTTTTAACGAGGTGGCGCATGTCCTCTTCCACAGCCACTCCTGAGACTAGGACAGGCCGCGGCCACTCCATGAAATGCATATGAGTGGGGTGTGCATTTATAACAAGGTACATGAATCCTCTGCAGGAGGTGACCATCTGCTGTTGCTGTCAGGATCAAGGCCCTGCAAAATGTGCAGTTGAGACATGGTGTTGGCAGTGTTTGTGCTGGCCTTCTGGGGGAGGGGACCTGCAATGCCAGAACTGAGGCAAGTGTTTTTCAAACTGCTGCTTCTATGTTGTATTTCCAAAGACCGTTTTTTTTGTGCTGTCTCTTTAAGAGCAGGGACTCAGTTTTCTGTCTCCCTCTGGGCTCTTCCAGAGCTGATCCCACTGGTTTTTAAAGTTCCAGGTTTTATGTCCTGCTGGTTGTAAGAACTCATGAAATGCAGCCTTCTGATTTTCAAAGCCAAAGCTATGTGGATTTGTCTCCTTCATGGTGCTTAGTCCTGGTGCAATAGTCTGTTTCCTTCCCCCTTTTCACACCTGCAGCTCCCTCTCTCTAGTGGACAGACCCCAAGGTTTAGCTCCTGACTGCCTCTCTGCCCTTCCTACCCTCTTCAGTGTGGTCTGTTTTCTACATTTAGTTGTTGAGTTTGTTCTGCCAGTCTTTGCATCGTTTTCTGAGTTATTACACTGATGTGACTGTTATCTATAGTTGTATATATGGAATGAGGTGAGCTTAGGGTCCTCCTACTCCACCATCTTCTCCGGAAGTCCTTAGGTAGAATTTTTTATAAATGTCAATTATGGCAAGTAGGTTGCTAATACTATTCAAGTCTTCTATATCATTACAGATTCTCTACATCTTTTTTTTTTTTTTTACTGATTATAGAAGAGAGGTATTAAATACTCCAAATATAATTGTGGATTTTTCTTTACAATTCTATCAGTTTTTGCTTCATGCATTTTGAAGCTCTGTTATTAAGTATATAAATATTTATATTATGTCACATGATAAATTGATGCTTTTATCAATATAAAATGAGGGTCTATGATCCTAGTAATATACTTTACCTCGAAATCAATTTTGTCTGATATTAATATAGCTAGTCCTTTCTTTAGATTAGTATTATGATTGGTATATCTTTTTCAATCCTTTTTGTTTTGACTTGTGTCTTTAAATTTTAAAGTAAATCTCTTTAGATAGTATACAATTGGGTGTTTTTTTTTATTATTATTCAACTTGACAGTTTTTGTTCTTTTTAATTGGGTTGTTTAGACCAGTTGCATTTAATATGATTATTCATATATTTTAATTTAAATATAATGGTTGAAATTGTTTTCTATTTATCTTATCTGTTCTGTGTTCCCTTTTGCTTTTTGGATTATATTTTATGATTCCATTTTTCCTCCCTTTTTGGTTTATTGGCTATCACTCTTTCTTTTGTTATTTTAGTGGTTATTTTAGGGTATTAGTATATATCTTTAATTTATTACGGTCAACCTTCAAGTGATAATACAGGATTTTACATATAGTGCAGCAACCTTACAAAGTGTGCTTCTATTTCTCACTTCCCAGTCTTTGTACAATTGTTCTCATGCTCTCTACTTCTACACGTATTATACAACCCATAATATGGCACTATCATTTTTAATTTAACAGTCAATTATCCTTTAAAAAGATTTAAAATACTAAGAAAAAAACTTTGTATTTATCTATAAACTATGTATGTAGCTATTATTTTTTTAAGGTGTATTTATTTTTGAGAAAGAGAGCATAGGGGCGCCTGGGTGGCTCAGTCGGTTAAGCGGCCGACTTTAGCTCAGGTCATGATCTCGCGGTCCGTGAGTTTGAGCCCCGCGTCGGGCTCTGGGCTAATGGCTCAGAGCCTGCAGCCTGCTTCCGATTCTGTGTCTCCCTCTCTCTCTGCCCCTCCCCCATTCATGCTCTGTCTCTCTCTGTCTCAAAAATAAATAAAACGTTTAAAAAAATTAAAAAAAAAAAAAGAAAGAAAAAGAAAAGAGAAAGAGAGCATAAGCAGGGAGGGGCAGAGAGAGAGGGGGACAGAGGATCCAAAGCAGGCTCTGCTCTGTCAGCACAGAGCCTGATGCGGGGCTTAAAGCCACGAAACTGTGAGATCATGACCTGAGCCGAAGCTGGACGCCCAACCAACTGAGCCACCCAGGCACCTTGTAGTTACTATTTCTTTGTGTGGAACTCGTTTCTTTTGTTGTTGTTTTCTGTTGAAAGATTTTCTTTACCATTCTGGTGGCTGGAAGGAGCTGGAGTTGGATATAGTTTTTCTTCTAGGTCAGTTATGCTATAATAAAATACCAAGTAGGTTAATCTCTGGTAAAATAGTTTCTTTTGAGGGCAGAGCTTGTTGAACAGAATGCTTTGGCATATTTCAAAATGGTTACTTTTTCTCCTCCTGCCAGAAGCCAGATTTTTCTCTTCTCTGATCTTCACTGTGAGACTCTGGCAGAGCTCCTGGAGATAAAACTAACTAAAGTAGGTTACCCCCATAAGAGTCATCCCCACCTTGAGTCTTTAATTCTCAGAATTGTCCACACTGAGCCTCCAGCATTTCATTAATTACAACTTAGGTTTTCCTACCCTGGCACTGGTTCCCATGGAAGTTTCTCCTTCTGGGCTTGTGCTGCAGTAAGCTGTGATTCTGTGTTTTCACTTGTCCAAAGAAGAGTTATTGATTGTCAGTTATTCAGCATTTTATTTTTTGTGAGGATGGAGTGATGACTTCCCTCGTAACTTGCTTTTTTACTTGTTATTAGTTCTCATTGCAATTATATCATCTGCAAATTATTATAATTTTGGCTTCTACTTTCTAATATTTTTTTTCTGATCATACTGCTTCAGCTAGAACTTTCAAAATAACGTAACAGTGTTGGGAAAGGCTATCTTTATCTCTGATTCTCATGGACATGTCTTAGTATTTAAGTCTTTTTTTACAATGTCCACAATTTTTGGCATAGATACTGTTTATCATATTAAATACTGTTATTTGGTTTTTACCAAGATTTTTTAAGTTAGAAATGGATGTTGAATTCTGAAAAACTTATCTGATGAACTGATATGTTTCATTTATTTTATTTAAATTATTATAATAATAGATTTAAAAATTTTTTTTTCAACATTTATTTATTTTTGCGACAGAGAGAGACAGAGCATGAACGGGCGAGGGGCAGAGAGAGAGGGAGACACAGAATCGGAAACAGGCTCCAGGCTCTGAGCCATCAGCCCAGAGCTTGACGCGGGGCTCGAACTCCCGGACTGCGAGATCGTGACCTGGCTGAAGTCAGACGCTTAACCGACTGCGCCACCCAGGCGCCCCAATAATAGATTTTAAAAAGTTAGACCTCCTTATACCATAGAATAAACTCTATTTAGTCACTGTGTAATGGTCTTCCTGTCAGTGTCATTTTGCAAAAATTTTATTCGTACTTTGCACTTATTTTTTCTTTTATGTTTATTTATTTCTGAGAGGGGGAGTAGGGCAGAGAGAGAGGGAGACAGAGGATCTCAGGCAGGATCTGCACTGACAGCAGAGAGCCCCATGTGGGGCTCCAATTCACGAACTGTGAGATCATGACCTGAGCCAAAGTTGGACGCTTAACCGACTGAGCCACCCAGGGGCCCCTGTACTTTGCATTTTTATATGTGAGAGAATTAAAAAATTTTGTGCATGATTGTTTGGTATGTGATAGTTTCATGAAAAATGATTATGTTCTCATCTCTTACATGCTCTAGCATATGGATGGGTTGGCAAACTATGGCACACAGGCCAAATCTGACCTACCGCTTGTTTTTGTAAATAAAGTTTTATTGGGAGACTGCCATGACCATTAATTTAGTGCCTGCGGCTGCTTTCTCCCTACAGTGGCAGAGCTGAGTGGTTGTAACAGAGACTGTGAGGTCCACAAAGTTGAAAATATTTATTCTCTGGCTTTTTATAGAGTAAGTTTGCTGACCCCTGGTCTAGAATAATTTAGATAGTATAGAAATGCTATCCATTTCTTGATGATCTCGAGGAGCTTACTTGTGAAACTAGAGCACGGGCTATTGAGTAAAGTCACGGTGGGTTTAAAACCCATATCCAGTCTGCATTAATAATTGCGTGTTTGCTGTTGGGTAACATACTTAAATGTCTGGAGCATTTCCCTCAACTATAAAATGTGAATAATAATGATACTAATCCTTGCTTAAAACAACACTCTGAAGACGAAATATATTAATGTATTTTCAAAGTACATGGCATAGTTTCTTAACAAATACAATTTTTATTCTTGGGATAGTTTCTTGACACTGTCTTCAAATCATGGTTTGTTTTCTATGGTACCCAACAGCCTCATTGGTGCTAATGAGGTATCCTAAAATTCAGTAATTCTGGCTTGTTTGGTTTTGTTTTGAGAGAGAGAGAGAGCAGGGGAGAGGAGCAGAGGGAGAGAGGGAGGGAAGGAGGGAGGTGAGAGAGACAGAGAGAGAGAGAGAGAGAGAGAGAGAGAGAGAATCCTAAGCAGACTCCATGCTCAGCTTGGAGCCCAACGCGGAGCTTGATCCCACAACCCTGGGATCATGACGTGAGCCAAAACCAAGAGTTGGATGCTCAACCCACTGAGCCACTCAGGCACCCCAGGCACCCCCAGTAATTTTAGTTTTTATATTAAAGTATCTTTTTCTAATCCAGATTCTTTCTTTTTAATGAAACACAATGCCTTTTAAAATCTCACTGAAATTATAAAGATTTCTAAAGTTTACTCTGTATTTTCAGCAAGCCTCTTTCATAGGAAAACATTTGTTTTGATTCTTCACATCCCCTTCCTTTCAACTTCTGTGATTCTGCATATATTCAGTGACTTCTATTCATGCCTTCAGGGGGCTCTTTTTTCACTCATTGCTGGAATTGCAGATCGGTCCAAACTGAGTTTATTTAGGGTTTTCTTCAATATTTTAGGGGTGGGTAAAGAGTGAAAGAAAGAATTTAGATCAGAAACCAAGTTGTCAGTGGGATATCCACTATCGTTAAGTTCAGCTATGAAGCCAAAAGCTGCGTCTGTCGAAACAAGTTTATTTTCATATGATTATTATTGCATGCATAAGTTATGAGCTCTATCCTCTTTCCAAGCATCTCATTGACTACATGATTAGGAGTCACCCACTCCCGGGCAGTAGAGGGCTGATGTTTGCTCTCCTAACTAATTTCTACATGGCCTTTCCTTTTCTGTAGCTTTTGCCACTTGTACAAGTTTGGCTCAGGGTCCCACCCCTTACTGTCCAGGTGGACAATTCCTTTTTAAGTCATGACTCAGGGTTTGATAAACTCTTTTTTAAATCTGGTCTTGCATTTATTACATCTTACAAATATTCTCAAAGTTATTGAAACATAGAAGACACACTTCCTTCTGTCTAGAACTGACATAAATTTTCCACTTCTACCAAGGTGAGGAGAAATAAAGGCTTGCGAATTGGGCAGCTAGGTTGATAACTTTGAAACAGATGCCAATTGATTTTCTTTGCTTTTCCAATTGTGGCATTTAGGCCAAAGAGAAAATTTTCAATGAAATAGCCAATATATATGACACCGAAATTAGATGTCTCTTACATGCTCAGGCAACTGATAATTACATGTTTATGTGATTTTTGTAAACCACTTGAAAAGATAACCATAAAAAAGATTTCTTAGGCTTGCATATGTCTTGATGTTGTGATGGTTGCTTCCCTGGCATTCATTTCATCAACAGCTATCAGATTGTCCCTTGGGGATCTGTCCCTCCTCCATTATCAGGATGTTGGGGTTTGATTGTCTCCATAGTCAACCCAAATCATGCACTCTTGTTGACTTAAATTAATCAGAGCATCTCATTTTCCTGGTTCCAGTGATTGGTTTAAGGGTAATTTAAACCTGCCCAGAGTGAACCCAGAATTTTACTTGACACATAGACATCACTTTGACTCTGGGTTTGTGGGTGTGAGGGTAGGAGGCTTGGAGTCCTATCACCATTCTCCTACCACAAAGAGAAACTTCATGAGGAGTCAAATAAGCACTATGAGGAGGAAGAACTGAGAGAAGGAGCTTAGAAACATCAGTGAGGCCCAAATCAGACCAAGGCCGGAGCCAGTGACACCTTGTGAACTACCCTTTGTGATCTAAAAACAAACAGAAATCAATTGTCTACCCATCTGCCATCTTTTTTGATTAAGCCAACATAGGTAAGGTTTGTTTTTATTTATCTTTGCATCTCAGTGTATTACAGGGTACTTAGGGACATAGTAGTTGTTCAATGAATGTGGAAAGATGGGGAGGAAGGAGGATTGTAATTTTATCTGAACATTCTAAACTTAGTTATGTGAATAGCAAAGCTTTGTGGTGGTATTTTTAGATTTCAATCCTTTTACATTTTATTTCTTGGCCAAAAAATTGACATGAAAAACATGTCAATAAAAAAGAAGGACTCACATAAGTAAAAACCCTCAGGAATTCCTATTTTGTATTAATGTTTTTCAAAGAATGTCTTAAAAGAAGTTTGCAGGATCTGACATTGTCCCTGGAAAGGGTTGGAAATGAAGAAGTTCAAGCTATGACTTTGTAACTGTTTGAGGTGAAAAAAAAGTATTAAATTTGCATTAAAAAAAATAAACCTTCTATTTTGTGCCAGTTATCTTCTATTTGCTTCTCCAGATCCTCTCTCCCCACTTCTCCACCTTGCTTTCTGCCCCAGAAAGCTGACCTGCATGGCTTACGTGGGAGTCCTTACCATCTGGTTTGGCCAGTGGGAAGCCCCAGCAGTCGGGGAGGAAAGTGAGGTTGGGGTACTGACTCTTTGCTCGCAGGGATCACCTTAGGCTGACTGTATGTCCCGACCACATGTTTTAAGTTTTGGACAAGGAACTCATGACAGTCTTTCTTATGTGACTCTCTGCATCCTGATACTGGCAATTGCTTCTTCCTCTCTGCTGTTGCTCGCCCTGGGTACCGCGGTGTCTCTTGTGATTCTTCCACACCTATGCAAATAAACCTGGTTTGACTTCACTAATTTGAGTGTGCCATCTGTTTTTTGTTGAGATCTCAAGTGATCCATATTTATTTTGGAAATGAAAATATTAAACATGAACAATGCAAAGCTAACGCACACTGATGCTGCTACATGAAACGCTATCTTTCCGGACGGACAGAAGAATAGAGTCCATGTAAGTTGTGCCCAGTGAAAGTGAATTAAAAAGTCAAACCAGGGGCGCCTGGGTGGCGCAGTCGGTTAAGCGTCCAACTTCAGCCAGGTCACGATCTCACGGTCCGTGGGTTCGAGCCCCGCGTCGGGCTCTGGGCTGATGGCTCAGAGCCTGGAGCCTGTTTCCGATTCTGTGTCTCCCTCTCTCTCTGCCCCTCCCCCGTTCATGCTCTGTCTCACTCTGTCCCAAAAATAAATAAAAAACGTTGAAAAAAAAATTTTAAATAAAAAAAAAGTCAAACCAGGAAAGGAAATGCTTAGAGAGAGGGCTTCGCTGGTTTTATTCAAGCAAATCTTCCTGTCACACAACCCCAGGGGTGCCATTCACAGGATGATTCAGGCTAACTTTAGGAACGTTTGTCAACCAGAACCATTTCTGCTTAGTAAGAAGAGAATGAGAGCAAATCAAGCAATTTTACTTGGGTGAAATTAGGTTAAAATTGGTGCTGAGAAAAGCCACCAGGGGAAAAAAAAAAAAAAAAAGAAATTTCCAAACTAGTTAGCTTCTTTTGGCCTTGGAATTTGCTCCATTGGTTCCAAAGTCCTAAGTTAACACAGACCAAGAGTTGTATATCAGAGTAAAGACGAAGAGTTAACTTTGGTTTGGAGGTTTTGGTTTAGGTTAAAATATATAGTGGCCGCTAAGATTTTTATGTGATTACCAGTTGGCAAAACTCTCAGCTTCCTTAGAGTTGTCATACTGAATCCTTGTCCATTTCTTTGATCAGGGCTGGGAGTGTCCCCTCCTGCACCCCAAGTTTGGGAAGTAGGTTGATCATCATGATTTCCCATTCCTTAAGATTGCCTCTGGTCCTACTTGATCCTGTAACAGTTCGTATTTCCAAGAGATATTTTGAACTCCTCTCTGATGCCTGCCCTTGCCAACGTCCTCTCTTTTTCACGCCATGCTTCCCAGGACTTGCTTCTCATCCTGTGAACAGGGCTGCGCCTCTGTTTCCGCTTGGCTTTCTCTGAAGAGCAGCTGTAGCAGCGTGGAGTTAAAAATAACAGCATCTTGAGAGACTAGAAGGGGTATGGGTGGGGGGGAGCGGAGAGCATGTTCATTAAGGGCCTTTAAATTTCTGAATGCCCCTTTGGAATCATTAACACGCTTGGCTAAGAACATCTCTGGCAACTCAGAGGGAGAGAGGTGTTCCTGTGTTGTACTCTGTGTGTGTTATGAGTGTTTATGTTAATAAGGAGGGAAAAAACACTTGCCCATGCTGCTGATGAGCTGAACTCCATGCTGTGAGCAAATAGAACAAAATGTTAATTCTGAGTAAGTCAGCTGTCTGAGAGCCCCTGTTCTGACCACCTGCCCTTTTACCTCAATGGCCACTAATTAGCCAGCGCTCTTACTATTTAGGGGCATGCTGTATACACAAGGTAAGCCAAAAGTTGCATAGTGACACCTCACTATTCTTACAAATTGGAAGTGATAGCTAATGAGACCTAACAGGAAACATCAGCTGTGTAATATTTATTTCAGGGGTATAGATTTCAAGACTCGCTGTAACAAAAAATGCCTAACAGGCAGGTATTCCTCAGCCCTGCCTCCGTGAATAACCATCCATTGTTATTCATGTATTCAGTATTCATGTATTCAGCTGAAAGAGGAATAGATTCTATGTTTTTTAAACTTTTTTTTTAAAGAAACAGTCAAATGGAGAAGTACATTTGTATACAATAACATGTAGAGGTGATAAATGTCATAGAGTGTGTTTGGAGTTACTGTTACTCAGAGAAGACACAGTTTAGCTTGGTGGGAAGAGGAGCAAGGGCCAGGGAAGGCTTCTGGAAGAAATGTGGCAGTTGAGATGGAGTTGGATTGGGATGGGCCTTCTAGGCAGAGCAAATAGCATGTGCAAAGGTAAATAGACTGGGAGATAGACTGCGTTTGTATCCTGTTTGGGGTTTATCCGGAATGGTGGAGAGTGCTGTCTTTTGGGGACAGGATCCTGAAGAGCTACTGCATTATTTCAATGCTTATAAATAATTGATAAGCCAACACCCATGTCAATCAACCTTAGTATAAAAGCAGAGTCTTTGAGGGGCGCCTGGGTGGCGCAGTCGGTTAAGCGTCCAACTTCAGCCAGGTCACGATCTCGCGGTCCGTGACTTCGAGCCCCGCGTCGGGCTCTGGGCTGATGGCTCAGAGCCTGGAGCCTGTTTCCGATTCTGTGTCTCCCTCTCTCTCTGCCCCTCCCCCGTTCATGGTCTCTCTCTGTCCCAAAAATAAAAAAATAAACGTTGAAAAAAAAAATTAAAAAAAAAAAAAGCAGAGTCTTTGAGAATAAAACAGTTGTGTAAATATTTCCTGAATATCAATGACAGATGCTATGGTTTTGATATTTTAGACAAGCTATAGATTGCAGGCATTTCAGTTCATACTGACACAGATACTTTCTAGAACCTGGGAATATAAATACTCCATAGCAGGCCACATATGTGAACAGAACACAAACTATCTGGAAAATTCCATTACAGCACAGAGGCATACAGAAGCATGTTGTGGGAGGCTTACAAACATGTTCATTATAGGTGTGCCGGCAAGGCCGCTAAATTAATTTCAAAGAGTTTATTCTCTTGTTAAGGTTAAACACCTCTAGCATCTTGTTCATGTCATTCATCACATAGTAAACCTTATTTAAGAGTGGCAGAAAGAAAAATTGTAGCTTAGAGCAGGTGATGGAAATCAAAAGGAACTAATTTCACACTAATGGATTCTATATTCCACACTGGAGAGCGTTTGAGAGAGATCTTTAAAATGTTGCCTTGCTGTTACTTTCTCAAAGCTAGGAATCATTAGTAGATTGTGCCGATTTTCCCTTTCCCCCCCAGCAGGACATCTACAATGGTCTGGACTCATCACGAATGCTCATTAAGCAACTGTCAAGGCATATTGGATTATTGACTTGGAAGGCAACGAGGCATGGGCAGAGCCCCTGTTGGCAAGCCCAGGGTTGCTGCTCAGGAGGGTGGCTTGCTGACCAGGAACACCTCTGCTTTCTCTCTCTGTTTTAGAGTTTGGTCCTGCTCTAAGAAGACATTTGTCCCTCCATCAAAATTTGTGTACATTTCACTTTTTCTGGGACTTGGGATCAAGAACAAAATTCAGGCTAGATTTGAATGTGTGTCGATTTGCATCCTTGGTTTTCATGCTATCCTGGATTACAGTCCTCCTGCCCCTCCATCTCTTAGGCAGTGAGCACGATTGCTTCTGTGCTACACAACATTTGGGTAATTCCTCCCAGGTTCTGTGTGTGCTTTTTGGAGGCAGTAGGGCTAGAGGAGATGGAGGCTGTTTGTCTAGCTTGCACTAACGAAAGCAGGAGGCTATACCGCTTAACATTTATTTTTTTTTTAATTTTTTCAACGTTTTTTATTTATTTGTTTTTGGGACAGAGAGAGACAGAGCATGAACGGGCGAGGGGCAGAGAGAGAGGGAGACACAGAATCAGAAACAGGCTCCAGGCTCTGAGCCATCAGCCCAGAGCCCGACGCGGGGCTCAAACTCACGGACCGCGAGATCGTGACCTGGCTGAAGCCGGACGCTTAACCGACTGCGCCGCCCAGGCGCCCCAACCGCTTAACATTTATAAAACACTCACATCATTAATTCATCCACTCATCTGAAAGACAGTTATTGATCACATTTTGTGCCAGGCTGCTAGGAGTAGCCACACTAACTAAAATGGCACCCCACCCATCACCAAACCAAGTCTGGAGACTGCCCTGAAAGTCACAGGAGTAAGTTTTGCAGCACTGGGACTGAAAGCCATGCCTTCTGATGCCAGACGTTGTGCTTTTTCTACCCTTCACTGTACCCTGCGAGTACAGCCCCAGGCAGGTCCTGCATCTGGAGGTGATCTTCAGTCTGTCTTAGCTACACAACTGCTCTTCTGGAAACTTCCCTGCCATATTCAAGTTCCCTTTTTTTTTTCCATCTGCTCAAAGAGGACATGGGGTAGGGAAACGAGTGGGCAGGTGCCTCAAAGTATGATTTTTTACAATGTTTGGTCCAGGAATCAGGGTTTAACAAATCAGGGTGGAGATTTCAAACATTATAAAAAAGGAGTGAAAAATTCCTTTGTAAATGGTAACGAAATATGAGTCGTCAGTCTGTATTTGATGTCCAACAAGGGGAGATCTGAGGTGGCCCTCAGTGTGAGTGTAGGCAGCAAGAAATGGGAGCGTGGGAGTGTAGTGGGGTGTATCTCTTGTTCATGCTGAGTACAAGAGTGTAGATTAGTCAGGGACAAGAACCAAATTAGGGCGTTGAAGTTGTACTTTTTAACACCTTATTCCGAGGACTACAAATCAAAGGGGGAAAATGAGGAAAGGAGTCACAAAATGAATTACTGATTAGAAATTGTCTTCAAGGCTTGCTTACTGCCTGATGCTTTCCAGAAAATTATTCCTTTCTGATGTTTTGAGTAATGATCTGCCATGATTAATATTTGGAATATGCAAACATGCATTATTTTTAGACACATGGTCAATGCAGTGAGTTGGATTTCTGGGTAATCAGCAGTGGATTCTTCCGAGTAGCATCAGAAGAGGCAGACAGATGCCTTTCAGGCCTAATGTAATTGACTCAATTCTGAAATCTGCCCCACAACCCCAGGTGCTAGGTCAATGCACACATACAGGGTGATCAATTAAGAGCTATTGTGGAAAAGGCATCCAGTTTGCTCTTTGTTCTCATGTCATGCCTCCGTGAAGGTCAAAATAGATGATGCGGTAATGAAAAAATAAGCTAGTTTACTTACCCATGGCCAAGTGACTTGCTTACCTCAATGCTTCTCATAATTCTGTGGTAATTACTCAAAGGAAATGAATGACTCCAGGAAACGCAGGGATACGCTTGTGTCTATGTGACGATCCCAGATGGTGTCCAAGCATGTGGCAGGCTGCCCAGCGGAGTTTCTCATCTGAGATGTAGCAGGCTCAGCAAGAGCCGTTCACAGGAAGATGCTCAGAGGAGGGGCTGGGCCCGAGTCAGAGGAAGAGGCTGAGCTCTCAGATCAAAAAGGGAAGGGAAATGGGGCCGAGAGGGTGGTGCTGCCTCCGGAGCTTTCCCCTCCAGATTGCAGGGATCCAAACATACTGGCAGAGGGTCTTTCCTGAGGTGAAAGGACACCGTGTCAGGAAACTTCATGTCCCCTCAAACATGTTAGTTCTTGCCAAGAATCAAGTATCTTCCTTGTCCCAAAAGCTGGTGGTAATGTATCCTAGGAAGGTGGATCTAGGAGAGGGAGTGATGGAAACAGCACGGGCTGCTGCAGTGCCGTGGGAGAGGCAGGGCCTGCTTTGCCTGGACTGCTCAGGTGTGAGCAGAGAAAACCTTTCAACTCCTTCCCAGAGACCATTTCATCGTATTGTCCTCTCCAGAAGACTTGAAAATCCTCCACATTATAAAGGGGATACAGTTTTAGTGATGGTTTCAGGCACTATGGAAGACAGTGTAGGTATTTTTTAATGAATAGAAGAGAAAATGTTTTCCCTTGCAATCATGCAATAACCAACAGCTAATTGTGAAGCTCCTACTACGCGCAGGCATAGGCCGAGAGGCAGGGATAGACCTGGTGGGGCAGAAACGGACTGATGGGGGTGGGGGTGGTGCCTGGGTGGCTCAGTTAAGTGACTTCGGCTCAGGTCATGATCTCACAGTGCATGAGTTTGAGTCCCGCATCGGGCTCTGTGCTGACAGCTCAGAGCCTGGAGCCTGTTTCAGATTCTCTGTTTCCCTCCCTCTCTCTACCCCTCCCCTGATGGTGCTCTCTCTCTCTCTCTCTTATAAATAAATAAACATTAAAAAAATGTAATAAAAAAGAAATGGGCTGATGCGGGCACTTGAGGAGCTGTCTAGTTGGGGGACACAGTGGGGATAGAGTTAGACAAACGACTATAAATTTGCCCCCACCACCAAGTGGTAAAAGATGATACTTTTTACTCAGAGTTTATTGCAAAGAAGTTTGATCTAGTCAGGAAGGGCAGTGATTGGGCTGAGATCTGGAGGAGAAGCAGGGAGAGGATGTGAGCACTGCGGAGGGTGGGGACAGCAGGGGTGCAGGCCTGGGATGGGAGGGTCTGGGAAGGCAAGGTCTGTGAGAGCACAGCACATAGAGAGGGCGAGAGGGAACGTGGTGAGAGGAGCCTCTGGCGGAGATGGAGGAGGGCTGGGCCATGGGGCTTCGTGGACCCTGAAGAGTTGTGACTGTACCTGTAGGGCAGTTGGGGAGCTGAGAGAGGCTTTTAAGACGTGGAGAGTGATGTTTTAAAATAACAGCACTCTGCCTGCCGTTTGTAGACTGGATTTAATGGGGCAAGTGGGGAAGCAGGGAGGTCAGTGCCGGATTTCAAAGCTACTTAGTGACAAAAACCAGTCAGATTCTTGATGGGCTGAGTGTGGAGTCAAGGGGAGGGAGCTGTCCCACGGTCCTGGGCCTGCATTCTCTTAGTAGCTTAGAGTCCTATCAGCCTTCTTGCCCTTTCATAAGCCTCGTGTGTGTGTGTGTGTGTGTGTGTGTGTGCACGCACGTGCTCACTGGAAGACCCTGTGAGGGAGACTACACACCACATCTCTGCACAGCCTCTGGGGTAAGCGGCGGATGCCCCACTTTCCCCCTTGGAGGCTGGGACTTGTGGGGAAACTCTTTCCACCTGTGTTCGCCTTTGTTTGGGGGAATCTGATAATAAGTAATAAGCAGTACTCCTTCTCTCTCCCCACCCAAGATAAAAAGAAAAATGGAAGCCTCATTAAACACTGACATTCCCTAGCTTCCTGTCATCGCCCCCAGTTTTGGAAGATGGGGAGACTTTGTTAGCTCCAAGCAGGTGGTTACTGCTGCCGTGACTTCTGGGCAGGGCGTCCGGCTAAAAAATTGTGGGCCCGACCAGAGGCTGAACAAAGTCAGGAAACCACCCTCCAGTGTTCTCCGGTGGCAGCGAAATGGAATGATTTACGAAGCATTCACAGTTTGGTTGAAGCCAGACCCTAATTTCTTTTTTTTTTTTTTCAACGTTTATTTATTTTTGGGACAGAGAGAGACAGAGCATGAACGGGGGAGGGGCAGAGAGAGAGGGAGACACAGAATCGGAAACAGGCTCCAGGCTCTGAGCCATCAGCCCAGAGCCCGACGCGGGGCTCGAACTCCCGGACCGCGAGATCGTGACCTGGCTGAAGTCGGACGCTTAACCGACTGCGCCACCCAGGCGCCCCGCCAGACCCTAATTTCTTAAAAGCTCAGATGCACTCCTATCTTCCCAGTGGATGTGAGAAAAAAAGGTGGAAAAAATTCATTCTCGTCACCTGGGGATGGTGGGATTGGTGTGTTTGCATCAAACACATCAGGCTGTGTCGCCCACATTAGCAGGACCTTCCAACCCCAGTCTTTCAGGGTGGAAAGTCTCCTTTGAAAATGTCTACTCCTCTATCTGCTTCTGGCACAACTCTCTCTTTAAACCCAGTGCCTATCAGTTAATTGTTTAAGAGGCGATCATAATTATTGTAAAAGGGATAACATTGTACTTGTTCTTGTTCCTGAGTGCTTACTCTGTGACAGGCACTACACTGTGCATGCTTCCCATGTTATTTCATTTAACCTTTGTATGAACTCTGAAAAGCAGAAACTATGAGTCTGTTTGTGAGATGAGAAGACGGAGGCTATAGAAATTAGGTAACTTGCAGAATGTAGATCAGATATTGAATGGCAGAGGTGGAGATAAGCAAGACCCACGCCCTTGTACTTGATATTGAGCAAGGCATAAGTCATGGAAAGTTGGTTGGTGAACCCCAATCAGGACTCAAGGCAATCACCATTTAATGACCACCTGCTGGGTGCAAGGTGCCGGGCTCAAGTCTGCGGAACGCAAGTTGGAGAAACTGAGTTTCTCCTTTCACAGGGCTTAAAGTCTGTTGGGAAGTTGAACCTAGAAATCCACATAACACAAGACATGCTATAGTAGGTGCTAAAGTGGAGGTCAAGCAGATGTTAAGGGAACACTGAGGTGACAGGCAAAGTCTGATGGGGTGGGGGTTGGGAGGCGGGGGAGACTAGGAAAAGTTTAGGAGAGTTGCTATCTTTTCAAGTGCAGATTAAAAGACCACCAAGCATTTGACAAGAAGTGGAGACTGTTGGGGAAGGTCACGGAGAGGACATGACCTCCAGCTGACCCTGGGGCTGGGAAGGGCACCTGGAGGCTCCTCCCCATCCCCTGTTAATGGGATGTACGTTCTGCCAATTATTCACAAGTGGGAGCCATTTCAAGGACACGGCCTTGAGAGAATAATGGGTTGTTGAGACCCAGTTAACTATATAAACTTCAAAGATGCTGTGTGTCAGGTGTGGAGATCTATGCCTCTTGTGTCTGCCAGAGACAAGCCTGAGAAGTTAGTTCCCTTTGCTTTTTCAAACTACCACCTACCATTCTGGAGTGGCCTGCCACTTTCTTCAGTCTCTCCTTGCCCTCGGTGTATGGGGACCAGTCTGCGAACCCACAGAGACAGAAAGGATATTCCGCATGGACAGAGCATCTTGATCAAAGGCCCTGAGGTGAGAGAGTGCTAGGTGGGTGTGTTGGTGCTCAAAGACCAGCCATGGAGGCAGCATAGGCTTTAAGGATGAAGGAGGAGGGGAGTCTGGAGGGAGGCCAGGCTGGGGGTGAGAGTGACCTCTTGTGCTTGCCAAGGGGTTTATATGGAATGGAAGCCATGGAAGATTTTTCAAGGAGAGAGGGGACGTGGTCCTGTTGTTTCTGTGGGAAAGCAAAGTACCTATGGTTTGTTGGCTGGTGCTCTGTGAGGTACTAGATTAAACTACATAAAATGGCTGACATTTGACCGTCTTGACCTACAAGAATGATCATTTCATATGGTTCAACCTAATACGTTTTGGGGTTTTTCTTCTGGTTCTGGAAAAGCCTTTGTTTATGGTGTAGGGTTACACAATTGGGGTTTCTTGGCTTTTGGAGGTCCTCGGAAGTACTGGTGGGGTTGAGTGAGTATTTAGAATATCTTAGTTTACCCAATAAGGTGAGGAAGTTAAATGATATTTTAGGCTTGGACTTGATAACTCAAGACAGTAACCCTAGCTGCTTCATGGAGATCAGAGGCACTTATTAGTTGTTGAGGAAATCAGAAATGTCTAGTATCTCTGGGAAAGGGGGTGGTTAGGGAATGAAGATTAAAGAAGGTCCTTGATGGGTAAGTACTGATTGCTGGAGACTGCCACTAAGAGCTAGCATGAATGTAGACACGCCCTGTTCCTAAGCTACCTTGGATGTCCTGGGACTGGTGCTTCCATTTCTTTATCCATCAAATGTTTTCTGAGTGTCTAAATGTTTCATGAGCCGATCCAGGCATTAGACTGAAAACAGATATATTTTGGGGTGCCTGGGTGGCTAAGTTGGTTAAGCGGCTGATTTCAGCTCAGGTCCTGATCTTGCATTAGGTTCGGTTCGTGAGTTTGAGCCCCGCATCGGGCTCTGTGCTGACAGCTCAGAAGGTGGAGCCTGCTTGAGATTCTGTGTCTCCCTCTCTCTCTCTCCTCCCCCCTCCCCCTCTCTCACTCTGTCTCTCTCTCAAAAATAAACACTAAAAAAACAAAAAAACAAGAAAAGAGACCTATTTGTGTATCTGGTTCTTAGATTTGGGGCAAAAGTAGAATGAATAGCAGCTGATTAAACTCGTTCAGAAGATTATCTAGTGTCAACCCTTTTCAAGAATGTGGCAGAGTAGTGGTCTGTGTGGAGACAGGGTGGGTTGGGGGAGAGAGTAACGTTTGCTGGGGGCCTACTTAGTGACAGACACTGGGCTTTTGGCTGATTATCTTATTTGAATTCTTCCTGGCTCTGGACAGAAGAGGTGTTGTTACCTCTTTTAACAGATGGGAAGACTGATACTCCGAGAAATTGAGAAAATTGTCGGGGGTCACCCAGCCAGAAGGTGTTAAGCCAGGGTTAAGCTCAGATCTGTTGGTCTTCAAAGCCTGAGTGCTTTCCACCAGCATCCCAACGTATGAAGCGATTTTAGGTTTTGCATGACAAACCTGGGGGATCAAACTCTTATTTGTCCAGGGGTTTGTTTTCTCTTCAGCCACAATAGAACCAGAATAGTGTAATCCTAACCATTTGTCGACAATGGCCTTGCAGGCTGTAGAGACGGAATTAGAGTGTCAGGGCCAGGCGGCTGACATCTGCAGAAGGCATGAGAACAACATTTCCAACCCAAAGTAATGATGCAGCAGCGTTTCAGTGAGTCAGATCCCACAAGGATTGCTATGTTACGAGAAAGTACAAAGATGTTGCTTAGAATCAGCAAGCGTTGGAGACTTGGTCCCTATTTTGATGAATTTGTAGAAGTTGCAACTCGGAGGTCGTGCTATTCATTTGGGTGACATGATTACCATCACCTTGGCTTCTCCCAAATGTGTGAAAACAACAGCCACAGAAAAGTTGATAGGGCTTAAAGCTCATGTCACACGATGTTTTGAGATCTACCGTCAGGAAACCGGAGTAAAATAAGCCAAGAATTCCATTTTCTGAGTTTTCAAAATGATTTTCTGCAGACTTGAGTAAAAAGAACTTCTCCCAACTTAGCCTGAAAAGGTTTTTGTTCTTCTTAAAAGTTCTTGAGTTTTCACCAGAGTTTGGTGTGAACAAAGAAAACCAGCAACTCCTTCGTTAGTTTGGTGCCAGGGGTATAGAGCATACAGAACTGATTTTCTTCTCATTTAAAAAATATACGAGGGGCGCCTGGGTGGCGCAGTCGGTTAAGCGTCCGACTTCAGCCAGGTCACGATCTCGCGGTCCGTGAGTTCGAGCCCCGTGTCAGGCTCTGGGCTGATGGCTCGGAGCCGGGAGCCTGTTTCCGATTCTGTGTCTCCCTCTCTCTCTGCCCCTCCCCCGTTCATGCTCTGTCTCTCTCTGTCCCAAAAATAAATAAACGTTGAAAAAAAATTAAAAATAAATAAAAAATATACGAATGCTGGAGCTGCTCTGGCATTTATTATTGATATATATAAAAAAAGGAGCTAATCACTAATAGGCCTGCTCCTCCCTCCAGGGGAGAAGTCCCTTTTAGAGTGGCTCTGAAACAGGCTGGTCATAATGTCCCATTAGATATGCATTTGCCGGGAGTTGCCGTAACTCCGAAGTTGAAGTCCCATGCCCGCAGCTGGGCCTCCAGGACCTTCTCTCCAAAAGCTTGTGAACAACCTTCCATGTTTTGGGGGTTCTCCTTTCACCCCAGATTCAGGAAACAGCCTGCAGCCAAGGCCTGACTGCCAGGCTCTCTTCCTTCCTCTTGCGTGAGAAGCACCATTAATAGTCCTGTCAGTCTTGATTAATTCTGTGCACAATGATCAAGAGAGTGTTTTGACTTTGGGGCAAATCAAACCATGGTGGACCATGCGACACTGACATGAGGGATAAACATTTATTAAAAGAGAAAAACCCAGAGCCTGGGGCTGGTGAGGATTGCATGGAACTAAAAGCATGTAAACAGTTTCAAGTAGAGATTTTAAAAAAAGAAAAAAAGCTACTTTCGGGTTATTCTATTCTAGTTTTTGAATGGTTTCAATAATCTAAGTTAGCAAAAAGAATGTATCCGTTTGGTTTTTGTGTGAACAAGTATAGGCCATTAATGCACTGATTGGCAGCCGGTGCAGGGAAAAAAGTCGCTTTTACTCTTTTACAACATGAACCTATTTTGATTTAGTGCTGAAATGGCGGACCATTTGTAAGAATCTAACTAACTTCAAGGAAAATGGCAAAGAACATTGCTCTCAAAGGCATTTAATAGGCCCTTAAACTTTGACTTAGAAAAAAAAAAGGTGCTTGGAATATATCCATACCAAGGATGCAGTCAAGTGTGACAATTCTGAGACTGGAAAAACATTGTCCCTCTGATTGCAGTCAGAATTCTTTTTTTGTGATACCGCTGGCCTAGAATGGGAATCTTCTATAAATATTTATATATACAAATAAATATATTTATATACCTTGTGTATATAACATGCAACTTATCATAGGATTCTGGGTTGATTTAATGTTAGGTGAGGTAGAAAAGATGGGCCTTTTCCAATTTTAGGAAAGGAGGAAAACGGGACCCAGAGAAGTGAAAAGATTTGCTTCTGGTCATGCAATTAGTAAAAAGAAATGCTTGTCATGAACCCCAGGCACACTGACACCAAGTGACTGTTCTCTTCGGGTAATGGGAGTGGGGGGCCCCCATTAGCAAGCACAGTGATCACTTCTTAACCCACACCCGCACCACCCTTCCAGGATGCCACCCCTGCCCTTTGAGCAAGCTGTGTGGAAGGAGGCCGCTCCTTGAACAGAGCTTTTCTGCTCACACATGGCCTTCCCCTCCAGTCCTTCTGTCAGGTCGGTGGTTCAAGGTCTGAAAGACGCACCGAGTAGGCAACTGACGTGGGAATCGACTGTCCACTTAGCGGTGGCATCCTAGAGACACGGAAGAGGGGGAGGTAACTGGAGGACACGATGTTAAACTTCCCTTCTGGTTGCATACAGTGAAGTTAAACATCAGAAACACCTTCTCCCTTAAGGTTTTGTACAATAATTGCTTGTACCACAGTGGTTGGATTCTGTCCCTCTGTTCATCCGTTCACCCATTCCTCCCCTTGATGGAGCACCAGTTGCTTGGCAGTCGCCAAGCTGGTGAGAGGGCAGGTGCTTACCTTGCCCTCAGGTTGTGCACGGTCCTCCGGGGATAGGGATGGGAGAAGAAGAACAAGTGCTGGTTAGGAGGCGGTAGGTGGCTAAAACCTGGTGACTCACAGAAAGCCACACATCTCTTATCCCTTGCCCTATGATGTGCTTTGAACATGACAGCAGCACGTGATGGTTTTGCCTCCTCCCCACTGTCCTGTTTTCCTCCAGCGTTTGTGGAAGCCTCCAGAGGTGTCTCATGTGGGTGTCAGCAACCAGCCTGGTTGGCTTTCACATGGCATCTGCTATTCCTACCCTCTTCTCCATAGCCTGCCTTTTCTGAGTCCTGTCCTGTCCCACCAGAAACCGGTGCGGATGTGCTAGCTCAGGAGGTGAGAGCTGGGGAGAGCGCCTCTCTCCTCTTTGCATTGCCCTGTGTTGGAGGGCCTCCAGTGGTTTGCAGAGTCTTTAGTGAAACTGAAGCCTGCGAGTCCCACAGCCTGCCGGAACCCCAGTGGGCGGTCAGGGGCTCACTGAGCAGGTGCTGTGCCAGCATGGAGTTCAGGAAGAGGGTACTGGACCGGACCCTACAGCCACTCTTCCCCTCTTTCGTGGGGAAGGCTCTGCGGGTGCCCAGCCCCGCACACATTCTCTTCAAAGGTGAGGCTTGAAACCCTGTTTAACAAGGAACAAGACTAGCTTTCTTTCTATGTTTAGAGCTAAAAGACCTGATGCAATTATGTGGGCCAAATTAATGGAAAGGACAGCACTTACTCATCCTGAAGCATCCTCAGTGGAGGAGCTAAATGATGTAAGGTGATGCCCTAGTGTGACAGGAAGATGGGGTTAAGAAAGCAGGAAGGTACTGGAGGTCTGAAGTAAAGGGATATGCAGAAGGATATGCAAGAGAGACCATGGAGGAAAGCAGACGTGTAGTAAAGATCACCCCATTTGACTGTGGTGAACCCTGGTTTCCTTGTCAGTTGGGTGTTGGTAAGTATCAGCTGTGCCCGGAGGATTATGTTTAGGTGGCAGGATAGTGCCTACCCTGCAATCTATAATTTAAAAAGCCAGGATTTTTTTAAAGCAGAGACTATCTGCTTATGTAGGAGGCATCTGATGCCCAAAAATGGGATAGCTGGTGTAACCTAGGAAAGCATTCCATTTAACGTTTAATGCATATTTATTGAGGACTTGATTATGTTTCAAGGCCTAGTGCTGAACATTCGGCTTGTAAATAGAAGATCACAGGCCTATCTAATTATGTAAGCCTGACTTTCAAAGTGCAGAAACCCCAACCATACCTAGAAAGCCCCAGTATGCTTTGCACGTTGACATAGAACTCACGACAAATTTTGTGCCGCTGCTAATAGACCTAGGGAAGGGGAAGAAGGTTTTATGGCTTTGTTTTTGTTTTGCAATTTATCAAAATTTGAGTATACATGTTTTATTTTGTAATGTCAGGACTTACGGAATATTATAACACTCACGAATTAATCTGAAAGCGGGCACTCTTGAGGCAGGCTTGTGTCCTGGGAAAACATTGGCCTGGAGATCAGGGGCCTGTGTCTGGGTGCTCACTCTTTTACAATGTTTATTTACTTGGGCAAGTCCTCAACGATACTCATTCTTCTGATACCTGGATTCCCCATCTACAAAGTTTGAAATTAGGCATGAGCTTCATGAGCTCCTTTCCAGGAGGTTTTAAAATTCTTTGTGGCACTGACACATTGGCCTATTTAAGACCGTGTGTTCATTTATTCCTTTACTTCTCAGTTTTTAGGGACCACGATGTGGAATATACAGTGGCATTGGGTATATAGTGATAAAGAGACTTGTCTACCTCTCCCTCTCATATGTAAATAAGTCAACAAACAAGTCAACATCAAAATAAGCATGTAGGGCAGCTGGATGGCTCAGTTGGTTAAGCTTCCGACTCTTGATTTTGGCTCAGGTCAGGATCTCACAGTTAGTGGGATTGAGCTCTGCATCCAGCTCCACGCTGACAAGACGGAGTCCTCTTGGGATTCTCTCTCTCTCCCTCTCCCTGCCCCCACCCCACTCATTCTCCCCCCGCTGGCCCCCCCACCCCCGCTTCAAAATACCTTTAAAAAAAGTTAGGCAAATAAATATGCCCAACTCATGCTATGAAGTAAAGATGTAGGATGATGAGATTAAGGATAATTGTGGGAAGCAGTCCTTCAGAAAAAGAAGTCAGGGATGTATTGTCCTGATTGTGAGATGTAGATGATTACACAATATCGTAAAGAGATTTGGTTTAACAAAAAAGGCTGGTTTAAAATTGTGTGCACATACTTTAGTTCTTCAGTTCTGCTGGGAAAAACAGTCTTTCTGCCTCTCTTATTTCCCCTTCTCCATGGAGGACAGCTGCTTTCTACTCCAAGACAGATGTGTTGGCCCTTGTCTGTGTTTATGGTACTTGGGGTATGATTGCTTTCTTTTTTTCTCCTGCCCTGGACACAGATAAATCTTTCCTTCTAATACAGATTTACCTTCAGTTGGATTAAAGCAATATTCACTACTTAAGACTTTGCAAACACTATTCATGGCTGGGCTGCGATTACTCATAATCACATTTTCTTATCCTATACAATCTTCTGCTTTTCCTGAAATTAACAATAACTTTGCTTTTTGAGTGAAGTATATTTCCCATGTATGTATCCTTTTTTTTTTTAAGTTTATTTAATTACTCGGAGAGCAAAAGAGTGTGTGCATGCATGTGTTGGGGAGATGCAAAGAGAGAGGGAGAGAGAGAATCCTAAGCAGGCCTGGGACTGGCAGCACAGAGCCCGATTTGGGGCTTGACCTTACAACTATGAGATCATGACCTGAGCTGAAACTGAGAGTCAGTTAACTGACTGAGCCACCCAGGCGCCCTCTATTCAATCTCAAGTGCTTCTTTATCAAAATATCCTCTCAAAATATCCACTCACATTCTCAAAGAAGGCTCTCCTGAATTCTTCTGAGCTATACCCTTTGGGGTCGGCCTCTGTGCCTCCAGCCCAGCTCTCACCACTCCCGCCCTCCCTTGTTGGACTGGTTTCCTCCATCCCCTAGCTTTCCCTGTGTGGTTTTATCCCTCCTTCTCCTGGGGTGTATCTTCCAATAGTTTCCTGGAAAAAGGATCAGGGGAAATAAAGCTACCTGGCCAAACAGATCTTTATTGTGTCTTCCCACTTGCTTAATAATCTGGCAGTATGGATTTCTACACCAGAAATCATTTCAGATTTGGGAAGGCATTGTTGTGTCATTTATATCTTCTAGTGTTGCTGTTGAACCATCCAGAGTTATTTTGATTCTTTGTCCTTTATATATAGCTGATTTTTTATTTTCTCTTTGGAAGCTTTTTTTTTTTAATTTTTTTTTTTCCAACGTTTATTTATTTTTGGGACAGAGAGAGACAGAGCATGAACGGGGGAGGGGCAGAGAGAGAGGGAGACACAGAATCGGAAACAGGCTCCAGGCTCCGAGCCATCAGCCCAGAGCCCGACCTCACGGACCTCGAGATTGTGACCTGGCTGAAGTCGGACGCTTAACAGACTGCGCCACCCAGGCGCCCCTCTTTGGAAGCTTTTAAGATCATCTCCTTGGCCCTAGTAAACTGAGCTCTCATACCGCATGTGGCATGGTGTGAACCTATTTCTATCCATTGTGCTGGGCGTGCTGTGGGCCCTTTCAGTCTGAGCATTCCTGTCCTTCTGCCTGGAAAGTTTTCTTAAATTATTTTATTGTTGATTTCCGTCCCTCTGTTTTATGTTTTCTCTTCTCTCTTCTTAGAAGTCCTCTAATTGAAATGTAAGGCTTCCTGAACTGTTGAACATTCTTATTGTTTTTTTCTCGTATTTAGCATCCAGTCCTTTTAGCTTTCTGGGACATGCCCTCAACTTTATCAAATTTTTTTTATTGACTTCTTATTTTTTCCTATCCTGTTTTTAATTTACAGATCTCATTTTTTGTTCTCTAGATGTTCCTTTAAAAAAAAAAAGGCATTCTCTTCTTTCTCTTCATTTTCTCTTATATCTATAGAGCCGCTAGTAAGAGTGTTCTGTTTTCTTCTCTCTACATAGTTGTTTCTTCAAACAGTCTCTCCCTGCCGCCTTTTACAATTTCTCCTTTCTTATTAGTCTTTCATTAAGTAGGTGGTAAGGTGTTTTTTTTTTTTTTTTTTTGTCTGCTCACATTTAAGAGTGGATGACCTAAAAGCTGATTGGAAACTTGGAGCTTGCGGATGGGGGCCTGTTAACTCCCAGCAGATCACACCAAAGGTGATCTGGCTGGGATATTTTTGTGGGAGACTCCTGATGTTAGTCACTTGAGGTCTTTCCTCTGGACTGGTCACATTCCCTGATAAGTTTTTCCAAACTCTTTCTGGAGAGTGCAGGCCTGAAAAAGAGGGCTGGGAGGTCTAAGCATACATCAGGCCTGACTTCATTTTTCCTCTGTTTTCAGTATCCTACCATTACCCTCAACTGTGCCTGGTGCTCGCATATCCCATTATTCTTCCTAGAGCTGAACTTCCCACTGGGAGCAGGTGGGAGGGACAAGAGCTGCCCAGTCACAGAGCGTAGGGGATGGACTTCTTATAGCTTTGGACAATGTTCCTTACTTTATTCCCCATTCATCCCACTCTCTAAGGTATCTGGTGCCGCCATTTTATGAGCCATTTTTTAGGATTCTGCAGTGTAAATGAGGTTGTCTCTTGGCCTTCCCTTGCTAGCATAGGAAACCTCTTTCTCAAAACTGCTGACCCTTTTCACTTTCCATTGCTTCCTAGCTTCCAGAATTTTATTATTGTGCCTTCCTTTTCTTCTTGCCCTATCTTTTTGAGTTCGTCTTTTTGAAATCCCTTTCCTATGGATTTAGTGAGGTTTGGGAGAGAATAAAATTCATTGTATGTTTTAAGCTGCCACCTTTACCTGTATGTCCCCACGTGAAGGCTTCAAGGCAAGGAATGGATGTAACAGTAGTTGAGTCCTGTTTTAAGATGATCACTGGGGTGCCTCGGTGTCTCAATTGGTTAAGTGTCTGACTTCAGCTCAGGTCATGTTCTCACAGTTCATGGATTTGAGCCCCACAACAGGCTCTCTGCTGTCAGCGCATAGCCTGCTTTGGATCCTCTGTTTCCCTCTCTCTTTGCCCTTCTCCTTCCCAGACACCCTTTCTCAAAATAAATAAGTAAACATTTATAATGATCACTCCTCTGCTGGGTGGAGAATGCATTGGAGAAGAGCAAGGTGGGGTCCCTTGCTGCAGTCTGTACTAGAAATGACCAGGATGGGCCAAGTAGAGGCAGGAGAGATAGAAGGAAATGCAGGGCTCCAAGATGTATTTTTTTAAAATTTTTTTAATGTTTATTCATTTCTGAGAGACAGAGAGCATGAGCAGGGAAGGGGCAGAGAGAGAGGGAGACACAGAATCTGAAGCAGGCTCCAGGCTCTGAGGTGTCAGCACAGTGCCCAACGCGAGGCTCGAACTCACGAACCGCGAGATCATGACCTGAGCTGAAGTCGGACGCTCAACCGACTGAGCCACCCAGGCGCCCCATCCAAGATGTATTTTTTATGTACCAACAAAGGACTTGCTGATGGACCAATGGGGGGAGTGAGGGAGAGCAGGGCAAGGGTAAGCGCTGTGGGTTTTGATTAAGCAACCCTATGCATGATGGCACTACTCACAAAAAAGGGAAAAAGTTGGGGTGAGAAACATTTCACATGAGAGACAAATATTCTATCATTTCATGGCTATTCAGAGGCTTTTGTAGATCTGGACTCCGAAGACTATTGCACAATTGAGAAAACCATTTTTATATGGCTCTTTGTTTTCCTGATAAGTTACAGGTGTTTAAATAGCAAAAAGAGTAAAAAGACTGAGGGTATGTAGGCATGTTGCCAACTGCTACTATAAGTAAATGTTCTTCTTTACTGTTTTCCCTCATGTAATGCATCTTATTACAATAAGATACAGGTTTTAATGTAAGCGTTAATCCAAGACCCTGACTTGAGGAAGCACCCTTACAAATCTTAACATTCCTAAGTATGCTTTTCTCATTTTCATTGTAGTTTTATATATCACTTGACTTGGATTTTTGAGTTTATTTACTTAAGAAAAAAATAACTTGTTGATTCAACAAATGACCAATATTGTGAAGAAACTGGAGTTGCTGTATTTATTTGAAATTCAAAGTAGGGGGGCGCCTGGGTGGCGCAGTCGGTTGAGCATCCGACTTCAGCCAGGTCACGATCTCGCGGTCCGTGAGTTCGAGCCCCGCGTCAGGCTCTGGGCTGATGGCTCAGAGCCTGGAGCCTGTTTCCGATTCTGTGTCTCCCTCTCTCTCTGCCCCTCCCCCGTTCATGCTCTGTCTCTCTCTGTCCCAAAAATAAATAAACGTTGAAATTCAAAGTAGGTAATTTGGTAATAATTCTGTAATCTATGAGTTACATTATTTTCTGGACAGAGGTAGTGATATATAAACAGTTACAGAGGCCAACACATTAAAAAGAATACTTGTCTTCACCACCCAAAATTGTTTTCTTTACCAATCTGTCTTATCACAAGACTCCTAGTGAATTCTTTAATTCAAAGTTCAGCTTGGCAAATCACTTAAGGGAATGTATAAACATCATCATGTTTTCATTGATCGTTTTAGAGGGTTACAAACTTAAAAAGAAATGACGTGTTGAGAGCTCTGTTCTCAAGACCTCTGGAGTACCTCTCACTGAAGTCTAGAAAGCTTTAACCACAATACTCATTTATAGGTTTTAAAATACGTATTCCTTACCAAGGAAAATATTTTTGTTTGTTTGCTTTATAATTAACGAGAAGAATTTGTCCCTAAGGTAGAATACGAATGTGTAAATGTAAAGTCAGTTGCTGGAGAAGGTGTTGTGAGTGGGAAGGAAAGGAAGGAAGTATGACATTTCCAAATATTAGATCATAGCCATTTACTCATGCTATCGTATGAGAAATAAAGGAAGGAGGAAAGGAAGGAAGGAAGAAAATGATGTCTCGTTCATAATCTAGTTATAAATGTGACGTTACAGTACGTAGAAACCTGTCGATGGTTTGACTTAGACATTAATAGTAAACACAAGTGTCTTGGAACTGTGAGATCGATCACTTGCCTCCTAGGCCCTTTGCTCATCAAAACTGTCACCCCCATCCGTTAAGTGCAAATGTAGACTTGATTTACACAGGTGGTGAACATATGCAAGGGAAGCTAAAAATAGATAAAATTATTCTGAATTCTGGCAAATGTTAATTTCTCTTTCAACAAGGAAATACTGGTTGCTTACTAGTACTTCCATTTTGGATCTCCATGTCCAGGAAGCTAGATCTTTTCAGAGGGGCTCTTACTTGCCTCTGTCCTGATGCTTTTGTGTAAGAAGGCCAATGAGTTAGGTTTATTCCTGTAGAAAAAGAAACAAACTTCCCAGCAGGGCCGGCACTCCTCCTACACCTCAGGCTTGGCTAAGAGGGGACTGGCGTGGCCAAGAATTTCTACAGCTGATGAACAAGCAGAAGCCTGCATGGGAAGAAGGCACAGAATTATTTTTCCTGC